>NW_026138110.1:1750000-2187500 GCF_025592945.1 Manacus candei
GACAGATGGACACAGAGACAGACAGACAGACAGAGATGGACAGACAGACAGACAGAGAGATGGACACAGAGACAGACAGACAGATAGAGATGGACAGACAGACAGACAGATGGACAGACAGACAGACAGACAGATGGACACGGATGGACAGACAGACAGACAGATGGACACAGAGATGGACAGACAGACAGACAGAGACAGATGGACACAGAGATGGACGGACAGACAGACAGACAGACAAATGGACACGGATGGACAGACAGACAGACAGACGGACAGACAGACAGACAGATGGACAGACAGACAGACAGACGGACAGATGGACAGACAGATGGACAGACAGACAGACAGATGGACACAGAGATGGACAGACAGACAGACAGACAGATGGACACAGATGGATGGACGGACAGACAGATGGACAGACAGATGGACAGACAGACAGACAGATGGACACAGAGACAGACAGACAGACGGACAGATGGACAGACAGACAGACAGATGGACACGGATGGACAGACAGACAGAGAGATGGACACAGAGATGGACAGACAGACAGACAGACAGATGGACACAGATGGATGGACGGACAGACAGACAGACAGCCAGACAGACAGACAGACAGACAGACGGACACAGAGATGGACAGACAGACAGACAGACAGACGGACACGGATGGACAGACAGACAGACAGATGGACAGACAGACAGATGGACAGACAGACAGACAGACAGACAGATGGACACAGAGATGGACAGACAGACAGACAGATGGACAGACAGACAGACAGACAGACAGATGGACACGGATGGACAGACAGACAGACAGATGGACAGACAGACAGACAGACAGACAGATGGACACAGAGATGGACAGACAGACAGACGGACAGATGGACACAGATGGATGGACGGACAGACAGATGGACAGACAGACAGACAGACAGACAGACGGACACAGAGATGGACAGACAGACAGACAGACAGATGGACACGGATGGACAGACAGACAGACAGATGGACAGACAGACAGACAGACAGATGGACACGGATGGACAGACAGACAGACAGATGGACAGACAGACAGATGGATACGGATGGACAGACAGACAGACAGACAGACAGACAGACAGATGGACAGACAGACAGACAGATGGACACAGAGATGGACAGACAGACAGAGACAGATGGACAGACAGAGATGGACAGATGGACAGACAGACAGACAAATGGACACAGATGGATGGACGGACAGACAGACAGATGGACACGGATGGACAGACAGACAGACAGATGGACAGACAGACAGACAGACAGACGGACACAGAGATGGACGGACAGACAGACAGATGGACACGGATGGACAGACAGACAGACGGACACAGAGATGGACAGACAGACAGACAGATGGACACAGAGGCAGACAGACAGACAGAGATGGACGGACAGACAGACAGACAGACAGATGGACACGGATGGACAGACAGACAGACAGACAGATGGACACGGATGGACAGACAGACAGATGGACACAGAGATGGACAGACAGACAGACAGACAGATCGACAGACAGAGATGGACAGACAGACAGACGGACACAGAGATGGATGGACAGAGAGACAGACAGATGGACACAGAGACAGACAGACAGACAGAGATGGACGGACAGACAGACAGATGGACAGACAGACAGATGGACACGGATGGACAGACAGACAGACAGATGGACAGACAGACAGACAGACAAATGGAAACAGAGATGGATGGACAGACAGACAGACAGATGGACACAGAGATGGACAGACAGACAGACAGACAGATGGACACAGATGGATGGACGGACAGACAGATGGATAGAGAGATGGACAGAGAGACAGACAGATGGACACAGAGATGGATGGACAGACAGACAGACCGACGGGCAGACAGACAGATGGACAGACAGAGGTGGACGGACAGAGATGGACGGACAGATGGACAGATGGACACAGACAGATGGACGGACAGAGATGGACGGACAGAGATGGACGGACAGATGGACAGATGGACACAGACAGATGGACGGACAGAGATGGACGGACAGACAGACAGACAGACAGAGAAATGGACAGAGACGGACAGACAGACAGATGGACAGACACACAGACGGATGGAGAGATGGACAGAGAGATGGACGGACAGACACACAGACCGACAGACAGATGGACGGACAGACACACAGACAGACCGACAGATAGACGCAGAGATGGGCACATGGACACGCAGACAGACAGAGAGAAGGATGGACAGACACACAGATGGACAGACAGACACATGGACTGATGAACAGACAGACAGAGATGAAAACAAGAAAGAAAGAGAAAGAAAAAGAAAAGAAAGAAAATAGAAAAGAAAGAATAGAAAAAGAAAAAAACAAGAAAGGAAAGAGAAGAAAGAAAAAAGAAAGGATAGAAGTAAAGAAATAAAAGAAAAATAAAAGAAAAATGAAAGAAAAAGAAAAATTAAAAAAGAAAAAAATTAAAGAAAAAAGAAAGGAGAAAAGAAAAGGAGAAAGGGAGAAAATAGAAAAAGAAAGAAAAAAGATAAAAAATAAGGGAAAAAGAAAACTAGGAAAAAGGAAGGGAGAGAAAAAATGAAAGAAAAAGGAAGAAAAAAGAAAAGAAAAAGAACAAGAAAAAAGAAAAAGGAACGGAGAAAATGAAAGAAAAAACAAGAAAAAGATAAAAAAGAAGAAGGGAAGGGAAGGGAAGGCAAAAGGAAAGGAAAAAGGGAAGGGAAGCAGAAGCAAGCTATCTCTCTCGCTCCAGACTCACAATGGGCAGCAGGCGGGGGTAGAAGAAGAGCTGGGTGTCAGCCACCCCCATGGCCATGACCAGCTGGCGGTGGAAGGCTCTCTCATCCGTTGGGATTTCGGCCCTGCCCACCAGCACACAGCTCTTCAGCAGGCAGTTCATGTACACGGGCAGCACCTTCATCGTGTCCGGCAGGATCAGCTGAGAAAACAGACACCAAGTATTTGCCATATAAACCCTTGTCTTAGCTGCTCTCAGCTCCCTGTAACCCCTGCCTGTTTTTCGGCACTAAATTAAAGGGGAATTCTCTGAAAAATTAAGGAGAGAAATAAAGGTTCACAATAAGTGGTTCTGGTTTTGTTTCTGACAGATTCGGGCCTCACTAACAATGAACAATTCATTGCCCACACTTGTGATTACTGCTGGCACTGCATGGGATGTAAAAGCCTGAGTCTTTCGTGAAGTTAAATCACCAGGACATGAGTGCATAATTTAAAAGGAAACAAATCAGTCAGTCTTACTTGTCAAAAATTAGAATACTACAAACATCTTCAACAACAATTAAAAATGAAGGCTTTGTGAGTCAGTGTGTAATTCTACCCTGGCTGGCTGAGCCCCTTTGTGTGAACATGGGCATCAGTGTCCTCAGTGGCATTGCCTTTTGTTCCAGAACAACAGCTTCCAGGTGCTCTAAGTGCAAACATTAATCCCACCTGTCATTAATTATATTTGAAAGAAAAGCACAAATCTGCCCTGAGATGTTCCTTTCTGTCAGCACTAATGGTGCAGGGATGGGGTTCACCTGAGGCAGAGCCTGGCTGGGGGGACAGTGTGGGTTTTACCTGGCTGACAGTGGCAGGGCTGGCACAGTTCTTCTTGTAGCAGGCCAGCATGTGAGCGGTTTGGTTCACGAGGATGTCCCGCACCGTCTTCAGGGGCTGGCTCAGAATGGCTTTAAAAGCTACAAACACAGAAGAGCTTGGTACATGGAGATGGACACAGCCTCTCAAAGTATCTATTATCTGCTGTAGCTTCTGATTTTAATGACCTGAGGGTGGCTGGTTTTTAGCCCCTCATACAGACAACCAACCCCCCAACACTGCAGTAGGATGTCCACTGGCACTACTGTGCCTGCACAGTTCTGTGCATTACCTACACACCAGCATTGCTTCTATGGCAGTTTGTCTACAATAGGAAATTATTTCTCTTTGGAAAGTTTCAGACTTCAAGAGTTGCTCAGACTTGGAGCAGCAAGGTACAAAACATGGTTTCCCACTAGGTAATCACTTCAGCCCCTTTCCTTCCCCGTCCTCCACCCAAATTGAAAAAGGAAACCAAACTGGTCTGTTGTAACTTTACCTGACTTAGCAAAGAAGTTGATGAGTGCATCAGTCTCACAAGTCCTGTAGACATCAGCCAACTGGGCGCTGCAGTTCAAGCCTATGTTGTGGATGCGGATGCGCCGCTGCCCGCTCACCGTCGTGTAAAGGAGAGCACACTGCAACACACGCACAAACCACCACCATTTGCTTCTTAGTGCAAAACAAAAGGCTGCTGTCAGGCAAGAACCACAAAGGCATCAAAGGCATAAAATGCCTTCTGGAGCCAGCACAGCCTGGCAGTATTGCTGGCAGCTACATACCTGTAGTTCTTATGGAAGTAGATTAAAAATTATAAAAGTTATTAAAGTTGTAAAATGTCCTACAGTAACACTGGAAGTGATGTTTAGCAATAGAGGACTGCTCTTGAACAGAAAGATCACAAGGAGTGCCACAGCAATAACAGCTGCCATATAAGTAGCAATGAATGTTGTACTCCAAATAAACTTACTTATAATAAAATGGAAAAAATAAACACCTCATGAGGTCTCAATGAGTGTTTAGAAAGCATAGTGGTGTCCTTGAATAGAACATGTAGCACAGAGGTAGGGGAACACACCTTTTATTAGTGGTGGTATGGCAAGTTGTGCCTTGCTCCCATTAGTTCTACACCATCACTTCTTTTCTGCTATGACTGCAGAAGTTCTTGCTCACCATTACATGACATTATAATTAAACTTTTTTACCTGAATCAAGGCTCCAGTGTCTTCATTCAGTTTGTCATCATGTTTGAACTCCACTGTCACTGCCTTGTCACAATCAACCGCTGCCATCTCTACATCTGTAGTGTTGTTCATGTAAATGGCTCCCAAGAATTCCGTAGCCCTGAATCCTACAGCCAGATTAAAATGGGGCATTTTATTTAAAAAAATGGTAAATAAAATTGACATTACTTGCTGAAGCAGGAACCATTTTCTCTCAAGGCTTTGCAGCCTCAGTGGGTGCCACCAACTGTTGTTGCTGATGGCATTAGTGACAGCTGGGTGAGAAGGACAAGCTGTGACAGACAGTGCAGACCTTCTGCACTGTTGGCTTGGCTTGTGTGTGTGTTTGCATTTGAGGTAAGCATGAATGAAAGGATGCTTGGAAAGTAGACACAGTAATGCCACTAGAGTGTGAAAATAAGGAACATGTAACTGTCCAGAAGCAACACCTTTTTATATAACTTACTTGCATTCCGTGATGTGTGCACAGTAATCAGAAGCCTTCCTCAGATTGGATAAGCAGTTGTTAAGGAGGAATATACAGGATGTGTGTGTGTATATATGTACATATATATATGTATACATACACAGACACATATATATATGAATATATATATATATACACACACATCTCCATGCATTTTATCAGTCTATTCAATTGCTTTTGAAGCAGTACATAATGAAGTTAAAGCAGCCTTATCTTCCACATGATCTGCACAGCACTGTATTTAATATTCATGCTTATTCCCATGGGTCCCATTACCTGTACTTGTCCGAACCCTCATCGTGGCATCAAATCCCATCTTTTTTTCCATGTCCCTCCTGAGGTCACTTAGGAACTGGGGGCTGTCGCCATCGAGCTGTGAGTGCAGAGCAGGAGGAGAAGCTGCAGTTCAGCAGTGAGCCAGCACCCTCCCCGTGACCCCCCCCGGCAAGTCCTCTGAAAGATTTCAAGTGTTGCCTGTTGTTACCAGAATCGTACATACACAGGTGTGCACCACTCACCACTAGGCCTGCACATCCAGAATTTCTGTTCAACCAAACGAGCTCCAGTAACATCCACTCTTGCACTTAATCCCACAGCCTAGGCAGGATTTTAAATGCCAACCAGCTTATTACTGTTTTGAGATACAAACTTGAGCCTGATCTGTCATTTCTAAGTTTGAATTTTATCCCCTGGAGTTGATAACCAACTTTTCCAGACTCTGCTTTTATGTTAAATGTCCAAGCACACATTGAACTGAGATGGAAAGCAACAACTCCCCCCCAGGTGTTACTATCCGAAAGGCAGGAAAATGTGCACCACTTACCTGGAAATTGTTGTACTTGTACAGTGTTCCTCCAGTGTACATTGTGACAAGGCCCACAGAGGCTACGTCCACGTACTGATTTGGGAAGAGGAACAAATTCACACAGCAGCCATTGGCCACACAATCCCTGGCTAAGGCCTCATAACAATTCCCCTGGGGCTGGAAGAGCGTCTGCACAGGAATAAAAAATACAAGTGTCATCACATTAGGTACCGACCACAACCCAAACGGCCATGGGAAGACAAAAGGATGAAGTTTGAAGTGAGTCATGGCTATGATCAACACATGTTGCCCTTGCCCATGTTTGCAGGGAACCATTTCAGTACATTCTTGGAGAACTAATCACTAAAGAGCCATCAATGAAAAAAGATCAATGCCCTATTAGAGAAAATCAGTGTAGCAGTAGTCCCCTGGTAGCTCAGAGTAGAAAATACCTTTTCCTTATCTGTATTGAGTAGTTTTTTGTCATCTCTGTTCTTCAGCTTCCCTGGTGCTTCTGCAGTTGGCAATGAAGAATGGAAGATAAACAATTTCCCAGCACGTTCTGCAGCCTGTTTCAAAGATACCATATTGGCATGTTTATTACTGCAATTTTAACAAGCCTAATATTCATACATTGGGGTCTCTCAGAGAACACTGTAAATTTTGTGAGTTCCTCAGAGATAGATAAATCACTTAGAATGAAATGATAAAAACTGGATGGAAGTAAGTTCCCAGACAAACTGGGGCTTTTCTGTCAGTAAATAACTTACTCCAGCACACAGGTATGTTGCCTGATATGTTCTTACAGTACTTTCTACAGAGGAATCTAAAATCTTGATGGGCAGAACTGGGAGTACCTCTCTCAGAGATTTTCCAGTTGGATACAAGCATTATGCAACGAGCAACAAGTATCAAAAAGTACAAATACTAAGATCAGATAAAACTGAAAGAAAATGTAGTTTTAGAGGAAAATTGTTTCTTTCAGTTCAGACACACTAGTGTTCATTATGGTTTTATAGATGAGTGACAATTGCATTCCTATACATAGGTATATGCAGATGCATCATTCCCAGTGAAAATCCTTACAAATTATAACTTAAAAATACTGAGCTGAATAAAAAGCTTAATTAAGAGCCCTTAAATTTGTTTTGTAGAAGTCAAGTATTAGGGGAAAGCATTCAGACACGTATCTGCTGGCAGTATGAATAAATAACAAGGAAATAGCTATTAAATTAGTATTTAAGAAACAGATTTGAGAATCTGCTCAGAGTTCATGTTTTACTCATACAAAGCTGACAGATAAATCAAGTACTTTAAACCAGCACTGTTCTGCCCCTACAAATCCTGTGGTGACCCAGGGTGGTGTGTGTTTATTGGCAGTGCTCCAGGGAAATGTCAGCACTTCAGGGGGTGTCCTGGACATACAGAAAGGGACCAGGCAGCATCCTGGAGTCACTGCCAGCTGTATCCAAGCTGTGAGAACTTGTCAAACAGAAACCCTCCAATCCCACCTAGTTCAGTCACAGTCATAAATATCCTGTTTTGCACAAGAAGTTTTGCAGAAGCAGGAGAAGGAGCAGAGCAAAATTGTATCTTATACTGACTTTCCTGCCCTTCACACATGCAGGGACTGGGTACCTGTGCAAACACCCAGAATATGGATTGTTTCTGCTGCAGTAACTAAACACTTCTTTATTTCTCCCAAAGACTAAACAACAAACTGACTCCTGCTCCTCATCTTCTCCTAAACATCCCTTCGGTGTAGGTGGTTTCCCTCAATAAGAAAATCTGGGAACAGATGTTATGCTTGCCAGTGTTTTCATTTTGAGTAAAGCTAGAATTGGTAGAATAACAGATTAGTGCTGGAAACAATGACTTTTTTCCCTAATTTCCCATTGCAATGGGACTGGCTTTTAGCAAACCCAATTTGGAGCTGGTTCTCTTCCCGAGAGGAGTGTTCTAACCTTTAGTGCCTCCATGCCAGCCTGGATAACAGGAGCGAAGATGGTCTCACTCTCATTGGTGTCTGCAAACAACTCTGGAATCTGGTCCAACAAGCTACAAAAGGGAAAGGATCAATGTCTCAACTTGGCAGTGTATTTGGGATCATCCCCAAACATACCTTGTAACATACCCAGTCTTCACAGAGGAAGACATTTTCCATGCAAATGTATATTATAAAAATAATACAAGTTTTGATGGCTATCACTATTTCTTTGCCTCAGAGGTGGAAATAAAGGCCTTGAAGCATCTGCTGGCTTCTGAAGTATTGCCACAGATACATGTATGCCCCTAACCCCAGCTGACTAAAAGGCATAATGCATATCATAAAGCATTCACATCTTAGTCTCAAAAGGAATGATTATACTTTACTTGGTAATAACTGATCGCGATTCCTCAAAGTCAACGAGGAAACCATCCAGCAAAGGAACAAAAACTTCTGAAACATCTGTGACCACCATCATCTGAGGCTGAGCTAAGCTGCTTTTTACATTGAAGAAGTGGAGGACCTTGTTATAAGTCACAAAACCAACTCGAATTGCTGAGGATTCTTCTTGCTCTTCTCTGTAAGAAAAACAAAACCCAAGTGGTTACAATTCTGAAATTCTGACCTCGAAATAAAAGCATTCCTTCCACATGCAAGGCACTCTCTGATCATTATCTGTGCTGGGAGCAACAAAGCAAACAACAACCAAGCAGATGTAATGGCCTCAGTCTTTGCCTTGGGTCAAATTCAAACACCCTGATAAAATCAACTGCTCTATTGTTTATTTTTTAAAAAATATATATTTATATCAATGGTGCATCCTGCTCAAACAGTTAAAAGTCCCTAAGATAAAGAATAAACCATGTTGTCATCAAAACATGGAAAAAAGAGGACAATTAGTTACAAGATATGATGAGAAAACAGTCTTTATTTAGGATACATTGTAGTTCAGTGCCACTAATGCTTGATGCCCAATCAGAGCAGAACCAGGCCTGAATAATATCTGGTGACTTTGGTGGGTGGTTTGGTGGAGATGACTCCTGAGAGCACCAGCCCGTTCTGCCATCAGTAGCAGCACCACCAGTAAGTCCCAGTTAGCCCTTTACCAGGTTCGCAGTCCTAACTTCAGTGAGCATTCATTAAAAGGCAATCCTTGTCAAAAACTGGTCTCAATTACTAATAAAACAGCACCTTTTTGTAGCAGGGTTCCTCTTGCAAACACCAAACTAACCCTTTACCACAAAAACCTCCACTGGCAGTTTCACAGCCTTATCTAAAACTTTGCCCTTGGCAGAGAAATAATTTTACTCTTCTACAAACCACCTCTGCCATCAGTCTAGAATGTTAACCTCCATTTGCATTTTATGGGAACACAGCTGGGTGAGAAAGGGGCTACTTTGACCCAAAATGAATCAATATTCTCTATTGAGCACACTGCATAAAGAAGCATTTTAAGTAATTCCTCCAAGATACAGTAACTCAAACAGATGCATCACTTCTGGATGTAAATTCTGAATCATTCTCAGCGCTCAGGCACTGCCTTCTTAGTAACGTGATTGGTGGGGAGCATCCCAGAGCTTGAGGAGGACAAAGTACTATTACATTTCTATACATACAGCACTCTCCTTTTTCAAAGAGAAGCATCCACATCATCCTAGTCCCAAAGGTGTTACACAGCAGGTGTTTGGGACCTTTTTTCCAGATACTGCTCTTACCCATGTCTGCACTGCCACGCTTCATCCAAGATCTATCACCATTTAAAGATCAGCAGACAACTGCCTGTGGAGCTCACACAGCATTTAGTTCTTTTTAAAGTCTGACAAGGAATCATATTACAGAAAAGCATTCAAATGTTGTTTTAGTCATGCACCTTAAAATCATAGTTGCACAACTCATTATGGTGATTTTCTGAGCTCATAAGCACAATTTCTATAAACACATTTCTCTCGATTTCTCTTGTGTTCTGGCTTGGAACACATTTTGAACACGTCTGCTCTAAAATTTGAGCAAGCAAGACCTTTTTGTGACACAGATCACTTCACTATCCCAAGTCCTTCCTCTTAAAGATACAAGCACAGGGTGAACTCCCTGCACAAGGCTTTTCCCTCATGTGGTAAGAGCAGAATATTTTTGCAGGTGTATTTGTCCAGCAACAGAAAATGAACTTTGAATGAACACAGTGACGCTTGTGCCTCAGCACAAAGTCTTATCACAAATTTTGGTGGAATGCCTTATGTTGGTCTTTTTTAAATTAATATTGTTGGGGACAACAGACAAGTCTGGGGAAACTAAAGGGCCTGGTTTTCTTTTTTTTTTTTTAATTGCTTTTTTCAATGGGCATGAAAACTTTGGCCCACATTATTTGGCAGCAGATCTCTGCAGAGTGACAGTGAAGAGAAGGGTAAATGTTTCTCTTTTGTGATGTAGATACACTTGTTTTCATTCTTCCTCAACTTTCCCTATTCAAGCCTAGGTGTTTGTAAACTGCCAGCTGCTTTTTGTTACTCCACTCAAGCCTCTTATTATCTTCAGTCATAACTGTGATGGAAAGCTCTGAGATGTTCAGGATAATACCAAATACTTGTGTCTCCAGTGTGATCTTCAATGAAAAAGTACTTGAGGATGGCCTTATATGGGCATCTGACAAACGAACCCCCCTGCCCTGGACTGGAATTGCATATCCCAGATTATCCCAAGGATCTTATCTCACACCCTTCCTCACACTGCTCTCTCCATTTCTTAAGTGTGTTCTCCCTCTGCAAGTATTGCACTTCGAATATATTTTCTTTATGGAAGTTCTATTTTATATGCAGACAAGAAACACCTTGTCTACATCACTTTTGAGTCTTTCACTGCTCTCATTTCACTACGTGTGTCATCACTGTTTAATCTTTATTGAAAAGTATATCTATACACTAAAACCCATACTACACTGCACTAAAATAATATCCTGTCAATAATACTGATCAGCAGCAAGACTGCTACATGTGTGGTTCATGCTCATAAAGCACATGTGCTGTATTTCATAAGATGTTTGCTGCCCACAAGAGTTGTTCTCTCAGGTACAAACCAGGACAAGAAAGTCTCACAGTGCAGCAAGATGCTTTAAATGTTTTGCTTATTAACTGTAAGAGCTAAAGATACAAGGCACCAACACTATGGCTCTAAGAGAGTGGCCACTCTCGAGTACTCTGGTTTGGGTATTTCCCTGTTTAATTTAATGAGAAAAGCAGCATTGCAGTAAACACAACTACAGCAAGTAAAGTTGAAACTATGAGCTGTGACTGAGCTGAAAACACCACTAGAGTTCACTGCAAGAAAGGAAAAGAGTGCAAGCTACACGTGCAGTTGGTATGGCAGAGTCTTTCTGTTCATACAGTAAACCCAGACATCAAGGTCTAAGAACTGCCAGCGGTGCTAAAAACTAACATTTTGTCACTATCACCCCAAAAATGCCTGTACTGTAAATTCTGACATTTTCTATAGCTTGGTTTTGCCTTTCAACATGCAGAGCTGCTTCATGAGAAGTGCAGTGTAGTGAGTTAAACAAAGCACACTTCTGTTTCTTTACCTTGGAAGTTTATCTAGCAGAGTCTTTAGTTCATCACATATGAGTTTAACTAGGCCACTCTTTATGTTTCTGTAGGATACATCAATCATGAAGATATAAGCTGGTGGATTTGGAGGCTTCTTGTCCTACACAAAAAAAACATTCACAGGGAAAATTAGACAGTGTCTTGTTATGAGGAAAATTGTACAGGTGGTACCATAAAAAGCAATGTAAATAGAGTGTTGTTTGGAAAACGCTGTGAATCATAACTAGGGACTACTGCAGAAAGCTGACACGAATTGGGTAAAGTCCAGCCCTGGAATAAAACATTGTCATTGGAAAACAGCATCCTAATGGAACAAAGTATCTAAAGGATAACAGCTTATTAGATAAGATGCGACACAAACATTTTCTGATGGAATTCAAGTGTTTAAACAAATCTGCCTTTTGGCAAACCCATCTGGTCTTGCATTCCCTATAGCAAGATGGAATATAATTTTGTTAATGCTGAAATTCAGCTTTTCTTAGCATTTTTCCTCTAACAGCTGTTTAAGGGATTTCTAACCAATCTGGAAACAGAAAGTACAACTTAGGTACTGAACCAGAATTAAAACATCTCAGTTCTCTGCAGCACTCAGTGGTGATTGTCTGCCTCCTGTCTCTGCCTTGCTGTCTCACACTCCAACACACTCTGGACAGCAAAGTGTACCTTCAGGAATAAGCTGATTTCTGTAAGACAATCAAAGCATGGGAGTGGAACATTCCATGTATGTAACTGCTGCACACACAGCAGCATGGGGCTGGGGCTGGTATGGATTCCTTTGGGAGTTCCTCTTATCCACAGTGTAAGGGGCACACAAATCATGCACACAGTACTGACACAGGTTTCTGTAAGGAAGAAAGAGTAAGAGGAAGGGGTTTTTGTTTTAAAAGAAAAAAAGGAGTGCTTAGAGATGTATCTAGGAAGATCATATAAAGTGAACAGAGCAACAGTACTCATCACAGTCCCTAAAATGAGTTTTCCTAATTCCCATTATGAGGGCAGTGCTCATTATTTGGTGTCAAAGTCAGAACAGGTTTTTCATTATATGGTTTCATTGCCTTCATACAGAGTTCTGACTACTTAAGCAAATTATACTTGTTAAAGTAAACCTCAGAAAACTCCATCTAAGAAAAATTCATCTAACCCTTGAATTATGACTTATCCTTAGTCCCTGGCACACTTTAAACTAAACTAAACATTATACCCTTGATTGCACTCATTTGACTCGTGTAAATCAGGATTAATTCCTGTGAACTGAAACCAGGCAGTATTTTTCAAAGCTGTTCTGTTTACTTGAATCCTAAAGTTTCAGAAACTGCACCAAACATTGCTTGTAAACTCTTGTATCAGATCACCATTCATAAAGAATCTCTGCCTAATTTCTGACAAATATATGGTAGAAACAAGGGCTCGTGCTCTCGGCACATCCACTAAGCAGGAGTGCAATAATGCAAACCAGCTGGGATTTGTTAACATTTTTTGTGGCTGTTCATCCTTGTCATTTGATAAGCACAAAAGGAAATGACTTCTCAGTTCTGGTCTTGAACTGGATTTATAAAATATTTAAACCTCTACAACTCGGAGCCAAATGAAAAGTGAATTATAAAATAATGTTAACTTCTGTAACATTTAATGACTTGGCATTTCCAGTGTAACTGTTAATTCCATAGGAGATTTCATTTTTGTAACATTCCAGTAAGTCCATGGATGGGTCTTTGCAACAAGCTGGCAGAGAAAAAGAAGGGTGGAAATGGCACAGAGCCGTTCAGCACACAAGAGGTTTCAGAATTTGATGGAGCTACACTGGATGCACACTGAGCATCCCCCACTGTTTCTGTAATACCTCACCACCACAATTCTCTTCTGTTCTGTGGTTTAACCCAGGTTTCAATCAAATCTTTATAGGTTATCTCAGGGATTTCACTGGATTTGGAGCAGTGCCCTAGTCAAAAAGTAGAATTAAACCTGTCCATTTTCTTCATACCAGCAATAACCTGATGGTCTGAGGAAGTTACTGGTAGCTACTTCAAGACTTTGTAGGGCCCAGTTGCCTTTCCTAACCTTACCATGACCTCAACTCCACTCCCAGGGAGAAAATTCTGCCTGATTTCAGCAAGAACAGAAAAATATGTCCGTGCTGTGGTCAGATGAAATCACACTTGCAGTTTTGTAAACTGAGCTAAAGTTTGAAAAATTTAAGTAATTTATGATCCCAGAACTATCAAATTCAGTTCTCTAATAAAACCAACTACAAATATTTACAGAGACTTGAGTGGGCTTTGGATTGAGTCCTTCAGTGAATCAATATTAGGAGAGAGAACTCATTCCATTGTAACTTACTGGTAAGAACACCAAAACTACTCTTGCCGGGAAAAGATGACAAGGTCAAATTCCCTTACTAAGGTTTTCAATATTGGGAAGGCAATTTATGTGTGTGCCTGTCTTCAGAATCCACAGAAGACATACATCTAAAATGCAACAATTCATCAGAACCTCAAATATATCCCCTAAACAATGCAACACACCAGCTAGTACCAAATGAATGCCCCATTAAATACTGGTGATCCATGGCTTTGCTGTGCTGTTTGTTATTATTACTTGTTTGTCTCCCACTCTGCAGCACAAAAGAACAAAACATTACATTCTCCACGTGTATCTACATTTTCTAGAACGTTCCTGGACTCTGATGCTCACCTTACAAGTGCCTTTACTCAACTGTAAGTATTTAAAGGAGCTTGTTTGCCTTGACATAACATTGGTTTGCATTCTGGAAATACTCACTCTGCAATAGTCCAAAGTAGCAACATATTCATAAGATCCCAGGGACAGCTCAGGCCTTTCATAGTGGTCTATCCGTCGGCCCATGTGGTCCAGGTGTTGAAAGAAGAATGAAGGGACTACAAGCCAACAAAAGAACCAGGGAAAAAACATTTACAATTTGGAAAGGAGGGGAACAACACAACAAATTCTTTCAGCAGATGTGATGTACTAATGTAGGCTCCTCTTTTTCTGATCAAAGGAAGAGTTTAAACACTTCTCCAGTAAAACTGACCCAGGTCATTCCCACTGGCAGGAGCCTGTTTCCCACAGGATACAGACTTAACAGTGACTATTTTGTTAGCAGATACAGTCTAGCCTCAGATTAATTCAATTCACCACAGCCAGAGCTCTGCAGAGGGACAGCAATAAAACTTTTCCTAAAGCCTGTCCTGCTTTATCCAAAAATACCACTGCACTGGAAATAGCACTACAAGGTTCACAGCCCCGGCCTAGTGTACGAGAGCATCAGGTCCATTATATTGGGAACCTTCTGCAGGTACAGGTAAAAAGGAGGAAATCAAGTGGGTTTGCCATCAACAATTTAACAGAGCCAGTCTAAGGCTTAGAGTCACTTCGGGGAAGAGTCACCTCTGGGGTTTAGCTCCTTGTTCCTCAATGAATACATATTCAGAATGCTTATTTTTCACATTTTTGCCTGTAAAAGTGCAAGTGTGTGAGGAGAATATCAACCTTGTTTCTTGGCCATTTTTAGTCCTCGTCAAAGTTTTTTTTTTTTTTTAATAAGCGCTTTCTGACTTGGATAAAAGACACTGTAGTAATACAAAGCATGATTTAAAATGACACTGCAACATAAATGTCTTTCTTAAAGTGTTCCCAGTGCATTTATATTTCCCTTTATGAGAGTTAACAAACTATGAAATTTATTATCTGCTACGCTTGCACAAACATCAGAGCTCGAGGCAGAGAAGCGGTTGGAGCGAGTCTGTGGAGGTTCACGTTTCAGAGTTGAAAAGATGACTGTATTAGGGAAAGCACTATCCCCCTGTGATCCAGCTGGGCAAATCCAACTTGATACAAATGTCTAGAAAGGCTAGTTCTGGCAAAGATTTGGGATTTAGCCAAGAGCACAAGAACAGTTATGAGTCACATGCAGCACACTTGAACAAATATGGCATGGTATCTTCTGTGAACACCAACACTTGTCACAGTAAGATTAATGGCTTAGTTAACCATTGCAACCACAGTCATGGACAGGACAAGGCTAACATGGTTCTACATATCTGCTTCTTGCTGGACATTTACATTTCCTAAAGAAATGAATTTTTTTCCACACAGAAGTTGCTTTCAGTTAACACAAGCAGCTTTGTATCCTGGGCTGATGTAAAATTTTAAAATAAAGTTTTGATCATACCAGACTGGGCTTTATGAGTCAGCATTATTTTCCATACATTTTTTTTTTTAAATCAGACTGAACAAATGTTTTATTCTTTATTCTGTATTATTCTTGGGAAGTAATTTTTCTTCATTTGTGAAATAAGCCCAGTTACTGCATCTCCCTAAACTATTTTCTCAGCAAGTCAGCAAGTGAAGAAAATCATTGTAGCGATACAGTTTCTTTATAGTGTTATGGAATTCACATGAATCACGGGTCAGAGAAATACCACTTACCACTTACCATCATTTATACAGTTACAAAATCCACACTGGTATCTTCTCCCACCTTCAATGAACTGCATGAAGGGACACATGTAAGCTTTGCACCGGTTGCATCGGATCGGTCCAGTCTCCCCATGGTTGACAAGATAAAGGGGTGTCTACATGAAGAGGTACAGAGAGAGCAATAGAAACTTGAAATCAAATTGAGCTAGAAAGGGTTAAGTCAGATTTAACTCTTGTTGGAGATCGTTGCTTAAGAGTTCATTCATCATTCAGCGTTCACCCAAAATCTGTGGTAGGGTTGGCTCAACCCCAGGGATCTCCCCAGGGGCTAAATTTACAAGTTCACAGGCCATATTCTGATATTTATCAAAAAAAGAGAAGGATTCAGACCAAAAGCCTACAAAGTTTTGAAAGCATTGAAAGTTTAGGGCTCCAGGTTGATTTTTTTCCAGTAAAGGGTAATTTTTACAGCTCACTAAGAGAAATCTGTTGGAGTCAGGTCTTTTTGCCTTCTCTGTCAGAAGAGATCTACTGCAAATCTATTGCAAATGGGTATTTGCTACGGAACCTGCTCATATTTTGTCCTAAATGCTGCCCCCCTGCTGTCATGTCACATGCTACACTCATGTTTAAATGATGTCAGGGGCACAGCTGGAGCAGGAGACTTAGGAGAAATACTAATATTTATTGAAGGCAAATACATACAGCAAACAAGTCCAGCACCTCAAGCACTTGGCAGTTTAATTACACTGACCACGCTTGCTTAGAGCCTCTGCCAAAACCCACAGCTAATGGAAGACATTTTCCAGATGCAGCAATTGAAAGATTCCTGTGATTATTCTTAATGTTAGAAAAGTCAGACTTGAAGTTACTACAAAAATGGAAGTTTGCTCCATTATTTGTGAAACTCTACGGTTTTTATTTTTCTTTCTTTTTCTTAATCCTTTCAATCCCAACTAAAAATCTCTGAACATAAGCATAAGAAATGTCTAGAGTATGGACACAGAACAGACCCCTAGAAGAAAAAAAAAGTGCTGACAATGCCTTTTAATGCTAAAACATCACACTAGCACTTTTTTAATTATTCTGTCTCTTCTTGAGGAATGGATATATTTCATCTATCACACACATTATCTTACACACATTATTACATTATTGGGGCAAAAGAGTCTTTGGACACCTAGAAAATCACTCCTGTCTTCTAGCATTAACTACTTACATAGATTCTATAGTTTGTTTATACTTTACAGGGACTATTTTACTCATTTATTTCTCCAAAGGGTTTAATGCATTTTGCCAAGGATTTTCTACATATGAGTGCATTTTTACTACATGGGTTCTAAGTGCTCCCTCCTGCTCCACTGAGATATTATTTTACTGTGTTCTTTCCTCTATGAAAATTGAGTTTGCCCCAAATTAACCCATAATGCCAGCTGGCAAACTCTCAGGGTCGTTTTTCAGACATGAAAGCCTTGGCTACAAACCCTGCTCATCAGCTACAATCGCTTAATAAGGTTTAAAAGTTCTGGGGTTTGTTCATTACTTGGCAATTTTCTGATTAGCATTCTGCTGTATTAGTTTAATGAGACCTGGATCTGGTTTGCAGTTAATATTATTAGTGTATATGACCTGGTAGGGGAAAAAACCAAGACAAAACCAACTTCTGATATATTTATATACGTTGATTCAGTAATTTTAAACCTTAGTTTGATACATTTAACGTTATCCAAGAGCTAAGAAAAATTACCCCCAAATGTTTATATTTTGAAATACCACAATTAAGACCTTTACAGAAAAAGCATGAACAAAAACAATAAAAAAATAAGTGCCATGAAGTTCAGAGTCCAGGTGTCTATATTCTTACACATACCTAATAAATTACCTCTTAAAGACAAAAAAAATAAGGGGAAAAAAATAAACTCACAAAGTAAACCAAGCAAAAATGTATGAGACAGAATTAAGGATTCTGTCTAACAAAGAAAAATTCTGCAAAAAAGCTCTATGTGTACCCTTATTGATTTATTAATTAATTAAATGGAATTTACATCTTAGTATTTTCTTCAAATCATGTAAGTCATTACCTCAATAATGAACACATCTAATGATAAAGCTATCTGTGATAATTTCAGAATAAGCACTGACCAAAAGTACCAAAAACCCACTTCTTGATGAAAACAACACAGTTGTGAAAGAAAACTTATTTCAAAAAAGGTGAAATCTTTCAGTGCATTTCACTGTAGAACCAGACAGTTTGCCCATCAAGAGAAAGGAATTTGTGCTTGGGTGTGTAAACTGCATTTCCAAACGTCGAAGTCATTTCTGTCAGGGTAAAAGAAAAAAAAGGGTAGGTTTCTGTGGGAATGTACAAAGACAAGTAATAGTGTACATGCATTAAAATGCAAAAAATCATGAGTTTAAAGTAATGATACATAAAAGCAAAACAGTCAAAAAAGAGACATGGCACTAAATGGGAAAGTGTTGCTTGCTGTACTCCACTCTGTAGATGTCACTGCACACCAGAAGAAAAAGCAGAGGGATCTCTTTATGGTGCCATGGAAGTCAGCAGCAAAATCACGGGAGCAGGGGAATGAGAGAAAATTAAAAAATACCTTTTTTCATTTTGTTTTCGGTTGGTTTTGGTTTTTTAAGCAAATGCAATAGTCCTGGGGGTTTTCCCTTTCTACCTGTAAAGTATCAGCATTTTCTTTCCTCTCTTACATCTCTACCACTGATAAGTGAATCAAGTGAGATCTCTACCACAACTATTTGGACATTTGCAAGACATGTGGACTTCTCTTCCCCCTCATCTCTTCACAAACCTTTGACCACCAAAGAGAGAGCAGACATGGACCTCACAAAAAGGAACACTTGGGTATTGATTGTTGGCATTCCAGCACTATTAAATGTAAATATTTCTCAAAACCAGTGACTAAACAAATACTTGCAAGGCTAAATCTGAACAGGACACACAAAAGGGATTCCTGGTTTGTAAACTGGGAGAGTAGAGAGGCACAATGAGTCAGCTGTGCTGGGAGGCAGAACACTGTCATTTTAGGTTAGCAAAGGAGGATTGGGCAGCAGAGATGGAAAATGCTGTAAGAGACCTGCACAAACTTTTTCTTCCATGGAACCTTGAGGCCCCCCTGAAGCACAACCCCTGAAAGCTGATCTGATAAACCATAACTTAACCCCAAATAGAGCTGCGATAGCAGGAGTTTTATTTTGGAAATATTTCAGCAAGAACTCTCAGAAGTCAGAACAGTATCACAAAGCAATAGATAGACTTTGATGGCACAGCTCCAAGATGAAACACATCCATAAAAATTTCCAAAGGGACTGTAACCTGCACTTCCAAGTCTGAGAAAGCTGAATTACTATTGCTTGCTATAAAAATGAAGTCCTGACACACTCCTGAGGGTTTCCTGTGATGCCTGCAAAGTATCACCGGGGCCACAGCTGGAAATTTTAAGTGTAGGAGTAAAGGACTGTGATGAAGCTCAAGATCATCATGGCACATCTCTGGAAAGGCATTCTAAAGAGAAAAATCCTAAGACAGAGATCCTGTGGAGAACAAGAAAGGCACATGCAAACACTGAAGAAAATGAGCCATTTATCAGACAACAAAACAGTTAGATCGGTGTCCCCTACAACACCTTTACTCATGCCCAGAAGAGGAACTTGCCAACAGCTCCATAAGCTTTGAAGAGTATTACCACTGGAAAACATGGAGCATCACTCTATGCTATGTAACATTGCATGTTACATGAGACAAGTTGTCTTTTCAAATGCAAATTATCTCAGAGGGAAACAACTCTGTTGTGTTTAATTAGTACAGTAAAAAGCTGAGGAAAAGCTCCTCTGAATAATCAAAGAGAATTTTGAAATGTAACACTGATGTTTTTGGAAAGAAACTAGGTCATGAACCAAAGTGTCTCTGTTTCCTAGTACTGTTGAAGGGGTTTGTTTTCTTTTATTCTATCATCATAGATTGCTTTTGAGAAAGATTAACCAGTCTACAAATAATCCCTTGGTTTTGACTTGTTTTACTGATTCACATTAAAATGTCAAGAAAGCATTTCCTTTTGTGATATTCCCACTGTCTTTTATCAGAAGTCATTCCCTCCAAAGGCAGAAATTGTTTGCCTATTCCTGTTTTTCAGACGTTGAACACGATCAGCCTCCTCAGCTGATGACTCGAGCCAATTTGGACTATCTCCTCTGGAAGGTTCACAGCAGGTTCAAGTACTTTCCATAACACAGTCCTTTTCCATCTATATTTCCCTGTTTGCTTGCAAGACTGCAGCATGGCTAAAGCATCAGCCACATGATGCAGGATCTCTTGGCTCTATCCTGGTTTTTACAGATCACATAAAAATGCACAAAGCATGTTCAAATCTGCTTGCTCAAGACCTCTCCAGATCCAGGCTGAACACTGACCTGCACACACAGCATTGCAAAACAAACCATGGCAGGACAGGGGAATTGCAAGTGGACACTGCACATGGGATATGATCCAGGGTGTAGTAAAATAAACAGAAAACCAGTTACTGATTTCAGTGGATCATACCTCAGAGTATCCTTGAAATCCTTACTCAGCATTCCCTTTTTAAGAGGAATATTGCAATTAATTGAATAGAGTTGGCAATGTGAAGAGTGCAAATCCAAGCTACTCTATTCAACATAAGAAGGAGGATTTTTAAAAGTTTGAGGATGGGGGAAAATGCATGTAATAATGATAAAAATTTGATATAAAGAAATACTAAAATTAGCTACTTCCCCAGAATTTCCATATCATATGGGTGACAGAAGGGGGGGTGGAAAAATGAAAAAGTTCACTCAATGCTTGAGAGAGGCACCACAAGTTCTGCTGGTCATGATCCCAGAGCAGGAATACCAAGTGTTAACAAGTCAGAGCTCTCCAGCACCTCTCAGCTCTGTAGTGCTGACTGTTACTTGGATGTAGGACATGCTGTATCTCAAGTGAAGGCCAGTAGCCAGGATTAACTGGTGATACAAGCAGGAGCGTGAAATTGGATAATCAAGAAATGGTGCTGAACAACAGACTTCCAAACTGTTAGCACTTAAACAATCAGATCTCAGGCAAGACCTGCCTCAGCCAGTGTACGTTCACCCCAGCAAGAGAGGAGCTGGTGCAGAGGCAGAGACACAGGAGGAGAACAAGGGAAGGTCTCAGAGGCAGACCAAACTCCCCCAGGACAGCGCTGTCATTCCCATGTTGTCTCCCCCCAGCCCTGAGGGTGATAAGCACATGTTAAATCACAGGGGAGGACTGAGGTTCACGCCTGAGCTGATCCACAGCTCCACTTCCCACGTATCAGTGTCACAGATGTTCCAGCACCGCAGCCCTTCTTTGAGATTTTCAGGCAAGATTCTCACACTGGTTGTAAAACCATTGCAAAATAAGGCAGGCAAGTTTTAGAAAGCTTCCCTACAGAAATGGTAAGGAATAATTAGCAGGGAGGCAGTCCAGGCTCCCCTGATCACAGGACTTTCACATTAAAATCAGAAGTTTCTTTTTCAGTGGTTTGTTCTCCGTCTGGCTCGTTTTACAGAAGCAAACAGAACTCTAAAAGACACCTCATGCTGGCATCATTTATATTTTTTGCAAATCACTGGAGGACAACTCCAGAGGATCTTCAAAATAGCAGACTGAATTTGGGCACAAAATACTATTACTACTGACTTCGTGACAGGCCCAGTCCCTTACTGTATTGTCATATCAAGGTAAGTTTATCCTCTCATGAATTTTTTAAGAATGCTAAGAAAATGATAAACCTGACAGCACAGTTTATAAGACAGGCACAGCCTGTACCAAACAAAGATAATGGGCACATTGGGATATCCATTCTGTTTTAGAAGGCCAACCAGCACCTAATGCAAACAAAGCTGTGACCATTTCTAACATGCTCTAGAACATCCTTAGGACAGGCAATAAAGTAACACTCCAAAGAGCACTCATGGAATATGCAGTGTGGGGCTTAGAGAACAAATATTTATGTATAAATTCAAATGTAGTGTAGTGACCTCAGAAGCAACACTTCTCAGAGAAGAAGTTCTAAATCAGAAGAACATTATCAATGTTATTCACAGCTTTCTAGCAAGAACAAAAACAAAATCCCACTTTGGATTGCAGGTCCATTCTCATCTGCTGGGGCTTTATCAACTTTAGAGATCAAATATATGGGTTTTTTCCTTTTTATGCATACACATATATAGGTGGCTAGACAGATGTGTGCACAAATACATAATATATAATATTTTTCATAGGAGAGAAAAGCAATTGCTGACTTAGGGATCATGTATGAAAGTCTAATGAGTGCAGGGTCTCCCTCCTTCTCGAAAACCTAGAGCTGTTTCTCTTTTGAGGCATTACTCTGACTTTTTAAACTGTCTACTCATGTTTGCATCCCTCAGAACTTTCACAACAGCAACTGTCTTGCTCCTATTTTTGCACAGCTAAATATACTAAAGAAAGAAACTTGAATTAGAAAAAAAAGCACAGAAACATTTAGGAGTGTTTTAATTGGAGATGGATAAAATAGTTCTGTTTATCTGCAGGCTTTCTTGGACACTGTTTATTAGTAAACATGCCTCTAAGGCTAATTAATTTATTTTCACTGAAATCAGAAAGAACTGGGCATAGTTAAAGTGCCCTGCTGCATTCCCAAGCCAACTAGAGCCAATTGCCACAGGAGTACTTGGAAAGCACAAGGAGACCTTTTGTGATGTGAACAAAAAGCAGCACTGAATAACTTCACCTCTGTAGCACGGAGACCTGGGATGGGTTTAATGCCCTTTATAAAAGTCAAGTCCTTTTTACAATGACAGTTTTGAAGGTCAACAGAAAATTATTACTTCACAAATACCACATCAGATAGGGATGTTCCCGCTCTGAGTCTCTCTTCCCTGAATACTTTTGCTATTAGGGTAGCTGGCATGCTTCAAGTAGACTCCAGAACCATCAACCATCCAGAATATTTGTATGCAACTACCCTCCCCTCTTTTGTTCACACTGAGCTACAGCTGAATGTCCCGAGTAAGGGGCAGTGTGGAACTGAGTTATGAGGTGTGCTGCTTTGGCTGGGGCACAGTTAACTTTCTCATTGGGGCTGGTGTGGGGCTGTGTTTTAGATTTGTACTAAATACAGGGGTGATGAAAAAGAGATGCTTTTGTTATTGCTGGGCAGGGCTCACACAGAGCCAAGGCCTTTTCTGCTTTCCATAGTGCCACACTGGGGAGGAGACTGGGGTTGCCTGGGAGGCTGAGAGGAGACACAGCTGGGACAGGTGACCCCAACTGACCAAAGGGACATTCCAGACCATGTGACATCATGTTCAGGATATAAAGTAGGGGGCGTTTGGAATGATGGTATTTGTCTTCCCCAGTCACACATGATGGGGCCCTGCACTCCTGGAGACAGCTGAACAGCTGCCAGCAGCGGGTACAGCGGGTACAACCTGAACACCGCGGCAAGCAGCGAATTCGTTCCTTGTTTCGCTTTGATGACATGCACGGGTTTTGCTTTCCCTGTTGAACTTTATCTCAACCCACAAGTTTTCCAGCTGTCAGCCTTCGGATTCTCTCCCTGACCCCACTGGTGGGGGAGTGAGGGAGTGGCTGTGTGGAGCTTGGCTGCTGCTGGGGTTACACCATGACCTGAGCTAAGGACATGCAGATCCTCACTGCTCTGATCCTCACTCTAGGGCTGAGGTCATCTATGCCTCTACCTAGCAAGCATGGGCTGGTAACTGTAATGTAATAACACACTTTACATGGTGGTATCCAAAATACAACCTTGCAGTAACATGCATGGATAAGTAAAATATGTGTAAACTGAAAACACAGTAACAACTCCAGTTTAAAGAGCAAAATATAAACCTTTCCTCCTGAAGCCCTAAAGTCGCTCCTAAATAGGAGGGTGTTCTGACTGTGAAGTTTCCAAGGTAACTGAGTAACATCTCTGACAGCTTAAGGTTAGAGCTTGCACAGTCTTACAATATTTAATTTGCTGCTGTTGCTACAATCAGCTTTGGCCAGTGCCTAAGATGAGACAAACTCCACCTCAGGAGTGCAGTCTGGAGAGGACAATGCACACACAGAATGGGGAATGCCATTCAAGTAGCCATTTGCAGTTAGAGAGCAATAGGCAAAGTAATTTTGTGCTTGAGTGTCATCTTTGTTGGCAAAATAAATTATCAGCATTGTTGGCCAGCTAAGTGTATATAACTGTTACTTTTTATTTTTTACTTCTATATGTACTGTTGCTTAGTCAGTTTTTATTTCCGCCACAATTGCACAGGACAGTCACAGCATCCAACTTAGCACAAACCATACAACATCCTTATAAAGGCATTTCCCAGTCTCAATTTCAAATATGTATAAAATTAGTCAGGAACTTTGATTACAATATGAATAAGGTTTATATAAATGTCTGATTTTCAAGTCACTGTCCTCATCTCTTTCAGAATTACATCCTTACTATACCAACAGTGGTGCATGGACCAACATCCTGCACAAGTATTTTAGAAAGTACATTTTAAGACAATTTTTCAATGTACACTAAAACCAAAAAGGTAGAAAAAAGTAAATCATAAAATTTACTTCAATTAGGAAGAGCTCCACTGCAAAAGCCATTTCTAAACCTGGCTCTGAATGTTCATTCTAGTTACAGAGAGTAGTTACAGCCCAACAGGGCAACAAAAATCTTTCTGCTCCATGATGAAGTCTGGGGAAGCAATTCAATTCCAAATTATTTACTACCAAATGCAGACTAGTACAGGTATACTCCATAAAAAAAGCCTCATCTAATGCAGGATTTGTGCACCTCTAAATTAGGCATTGTGAAAACAAGCTTACAGGCACCAGGGTGGTATAAGACTTTCTGGGTGAGCACCTGGAGATGCTTGAGAGTTCTGGGCTCTCCATCCCATGGATGACAGTCTGGCACCCCAGGGGAGCTAAACAAAACCCCCAAACACGAACCTGGCACCAGCTAGTGGAGAAATTAAATAGCATCAGCAGAGCAACAGAGATTGTCAAATACCTGTCCTGCTCCATACTCCAGGTTGACTCAGAGCTATGAGCCCAAAGCCTTACAGCTCTCTCCCAAATGAGGACACCAACAAGGATGCTTTGGAAGTTGTTTTATTTTAGTAACTGGCAGATGTGTGCTTAGGCTCACACCTACCACCACGACATACAGCAACACGTATGAAGGTGTGTCACGTGTGCAGGACTTCTACTCTCACCGTGGAGCAGCACAGAGGACCTTGACCATGTGCCCCAAAGACATGGACAAAATCCTTCTCTGCTGGATCTTGGACAATCCAGAGACCAGAATATGCAACACAATTAATACAGAGAGCAGGACAGATGTGTCACGAGTCACGCTTTCAGAAACTTCTCTTCAGAAAATTTTCTTAAAACTATCATCATTTGATAGTTTAAAAAAGTTTACTGGTAGTATGGACAGTTTTACTGTCTAACAGTGCAATCCCTGTCTAAACAGACTCAGTGTGAAACTGCTGAGCTGTACATAAAACCAATTGCTTAACTTAGCTGCAGTGCCCAAAAGGAAGGAAGGCAGCAATGGAAACAGAAACTTTGCAAAGAAATTCTGGGTGATCCCAGAGCTACAGACCAGCAAGTCTTACCTCCACAGAAGGCAAACAGGCAGATACTGCAATGGAGGAGAATATAAAAAGGCACACAGATAAAGAGGATACACAGAGGAAGAGTTGATGTGGCTCTTGTGAAGGGATGTCATGAAGAGATCTACTGAACTCTGTCAAGAGTTGGCCATCATGGCAATAAGCATGACCAAATTGATATAATCCTTTTGAAAAAAGAGTCTTTTGATAGAATTCCTCATCAAAACCCCTTAAGTTAGCTAAGCTCTCCTGTTATACAGGATAATGGCCTCCTGTGAATAAATAATCAAATAAAAGTCAGAAATCAAAGGGTAAAATTCAAATGATGGCTTTTTATGGTGGGTAGATGTTATCAGCAAGCACCTCAAGGGTCTGTTCTCCAGTGTGAGCTTTTTAACACGTTCCTAATAGAACCAGTAAAATGTTTAGTTGGAATCACTTCGTAAGCATTTCTCCCTCTCCTCAAACCATAACTGCACATAACTGCTAATAAATGTGTGTGTCTATATAAACATGTGCTTCAAACCAAGGCTACAGCCTGCTCATCCTTCTCACTGGCTACAGAACAGGGACAGCAGAACCTCAGTCCCCGAGCCCAAGGTGGATTGCAGGAGGTGGGGATTTCCCTAACTCTTCACATTTGTTTAATGTATGAATGTCTTAGTTAAAACCAAAGAAGGAGATGGGGGGATCTAAATGAAAATTCACCAAGTCACTTGACTTTGTTCCTGAAACAAAAAAAGACGTTTATAACATTGCATCACAGGCTAGTTATTCACCTCAGACAATTTTTAGCTGCTGCTAACCGTGCAACTCTATCTAGGAAACCATACTATCACCCCTGGGAAAACCAGGGCTTTCCAAACAGCTCAGCTGCATTGCTCCTCATCAAAGTCCACTATTCTGAAAAGGTACAATGGCTTTTAGCTCAGGAACAACAGCATTTCTGAGAAGTAGTTAATGAACTGAAAAGTGAAATATTAGATTACCATCAACAACTATTTCTAAAAAAATAGATTCAAATAAATAGGAAAGAACATGGCAGAGAATGATGACACAAAACTAGTAAGGAGCAAAGAAGGCAGCAGTTTAGATATTTAAATATTTCAAGCTAAAGATAATTATTTGGAGTTGTTTATATTTGATTTTACAACATGAAATACTCTTTTAACTAACTTTTTTTTAGCAAGTAGTATTAAATGTTAAATCAAGATCACATGGTTTATTCAGGCTCTGGAAACATTCATACATCTCCAAAACAAATTCATGTAGGGCTTGGTCTATGATGATAACTGTGAGAGCTGGTTTATTTTTATAGACTGTTGCTAAAGCACTGGTGGACTAAAAATAAGTTCTGTCAAACAATGATAGTGTATTCTCCATCTATAACAAACAAATACTTTCCATAGATCATCCAAATCAGGAGAGTGAAAATGGACTGTTATTGTTGAGAAATAATAAATAAGGACTTGGTAAAGATAAGATTCTGAAATGTCTGGTGCTGTCAAGACACTGGGCAGGGGAGGTAAGGCACGAATGTTTTAACAGCCTTTGTCTCCAATGATATATAGTGCATGGGTAATATTCACTAGTTTAGAATTTTCTAGATTGGCTCAGGTTTTTTGCAGCAAACTCTGTATGCCCTCCATGGATTTTGCCCCTCTAACTTCCACCTTGAGGGATTTCCTGAATTAATTCCTTTCACTTTGTCTTCTGAAGCTCAGTGCCGACGTGCCAAGTGCTGGTAGCTTACCTGTTCTTGGGATCTAAACACAACCCTACAGCCATCTCCAATTCATGGTCACCACTTACATCTTAAATTCACTCTCATAAGTAATTAAACATTTCTGAATTAAAGCCTCATTTGTGACCTTTCCTTCAGTTAATATCTGAATTTTGACGCTGGCTTTTCTATCACGTTTTCATTGTGCAGTGTTACCAGGTTAATGCTGCATCTTAGCAGCATTAGAACTTTCTTACTCTTGCAACCACAACTTGTGGAGCTGACCTCTCCTCTCTTGATGTGATGGCTGGTACTGCAGCCTACTTGGACAGGTATATTTTTATGTCTTCCCTGGCATTCACTTATGTTGGCCTTGTGTCCCCTCAACTTAAGAAGCTCATTTTAATAAGTCCACCACACTTCTAGATGCTGTCACACTTCTCAGACACAATATTACTCCATCGGGTCTCAGTTGCCAGGAGAGTTTTTAGCAGGGTATAAAGCAACAGCATCTTCATCTTTTTGTTCCACTACATTTCTGAAATTTTGAATTTATTTTATCTCTCAGCAGGGGCAAACCCTCCTTGTCTTGGGGTTCTCCCCAGAAACATTACACTTATTCAAAACATGCATGAGATCTTTCATTTAACATCCTCATCTTTGAGGAATGAATTTACTTGCTGTTCTTATTTTCTCCCAGAGATAATTTGTATCCCATTCTTTAATAAAAATGGAGATATCTGGTCTACACCTCTTTGGACGTCCCTGTTAAAGTTTGTGTATCTCTCAGCTCCTGACAGTTTTTTCTCAGATTTTAGTTAAAAAAAAAAAAACAAACCAAACCCAAATCACTTTGTATGCTAATATTCACACTTCACTTTTGGAGACAGGACACCAGTCTCTGTGTGCAGACATTCCACTTGGCCGATGTCCTAATTACAGGGTGAAAAGAACCCACAGTGACTAAGGAGCTTAAATCTGCCTTTCGGACTTGCTGAAACCCCAAACTACCTTTTGCAGTTTGGACCTTCAAACTGAAACTGTATTTCTGAGGAAACTACTGATGAGCTACTAGACCTAAAACTTCTATTTGAAAGTTCCCAGGATCTTTTATGTCCATCCTCCCATGTTTTTAGGCATTGGAAGCAAATCCTCAGAGCTCAATTTCCAGTTGACTACTGTTACTATGCATAAAATTGACAGTTTATTTAAAAAAATAAATCATTACAGTCATTAATTCCAAAACTTCAGGAAGTGTTGCAGCCTCTATCAGCTGGAGCATTATTGATTCTTCAGAGTAAAATCTGAACAGAGTCAAATAAACAGTATCTAATTGACAGAAGAAAATGCTAAATGCTGCTGTGCTCTCCCCCTCATGTACATATCTCATTTTATCAGTGTCAATAGACTCAGCTATTTCTCTTTTTTTTTTTCTAAATTTTTGCTGCAGTTCAGATTACACAGTGTCAAGCAAAGCATGGATAGGAGTGGATAGCGTGGATCTGCAGTTTTCTTGGTATTATTTACACAACAAATGCTACATACATCAAAGCCAAAAACTCAATCCTCATAGGAAATGGGAACAAGGTAAGGTTTCTCCTTTGTTTCTGTTTTAGTACAGAAAGAAAGAAAAAATAAAGAAAAAGAAAGAAAAAGAAAAAAATAAAGAAAAAATAAAATACATACAGACATGAATCTATGGCAACAGACCACTGAAAATTCAAATGTTTTTTATATACTACT
Source organism: Manacus candei (assembly GCF_025592945.1). Taxonomy (NCBI): domain Eukaryota; kingdom Metazoa; phylum Chordata; class Aves; order Passeriformes; family Pipridae; genus Manacus; species Manacus candei. The sequence continues at coordinate 1,779,326 of NW_026138110.1, forward strand.
TTCAATTCATCCTCATCTCTAAGTGATGATCAATTGTATTTATAGAACACTCATAAATCTGTCACTTGAATGACCCCACTAGTTCATAGCTTTTTCAGTATGGTTTTAGCAACCCAGAAAGGCACAGTGTGTAATATGCATGATAATGGATTATGTCTACTGAAGTCCTGCTCAAGTCCTCACAGTTCAAGTGAGATGGGTCAGTGTCTCAGCTGTTCCCACCCATATCAGCAGCTGCACAAAGCATTTGTGGCCATTTCCCACCCATGGTCCACTAAACCCTTGCAGCCACTGCTTTTCTTCCTCCTCTTTGAAAAGAAACAGAACTGAAATTCTCTGGGGGAGAATTTCACCCCAACACTGAGTATGTCAGAAACAGCAGAAAAAAAGACATATCTGCTGCTGAAGCTGCAACCAACATGAATAAAGGGAAACTATTCAAGAAAAGGCATGAAGATAAAACTACATTATTTTAAGATTATGTACAATACACTGTTTATCAAGAAATAAAGAAGTCAGACAGATTTCCACTTTGTAGCCCTGTAACATGTGATGAGCATCACCTGTAGACATTGTTAAAAGGTACTATGCATAAGACAGGCTAGATACTCTGAAACAAAGAACATTCTGTGCCTTGCAGTCACTAGTTTCAGGCAGGACACACCATACTAGGAAGTTCAGAAACACAAGTAAGCCCCTGAATGTATTTTATCTCTATAAAAGCCCAGTTCTTTCAAATTAAGTGGCTTTTCAGAATTAAAGTAGTTATAAATCCCATATGGAAGACCATTTTTATTAGAAGAACTTAAGAGCAAGATCTTATTTTGGCAGCAGCAGTGAAGACAAAGGGCACAGGCAAGCCTTGGAAAAACTGCCTCAGCTAAGGCTGCCCAGCGCTTCTTACTCTAACGCTATCTCCTTAGTTCTTATAACTTTACCCAGCTATAATTGTTCTGACTAAAATTTTCCACGCTGGGCTTTTGCCAATTTTGAGAGGCATTTTTCAGAGCTTTCTTAGCCTCCTCCAAGAAAAAGGCTAGGGAAAAAACACACTGCTCTTTACAGATTAATGAGCCCCACTGACCTTTCCAACAGCCTGTGAGCACTGACACTTCAGAACGGGTGGGTCACCCAGCACATCTTTTTGCCAACCCCAGGAAAACCCCCCTGAACTTGGCCAAGCACAAGTGTTTGGACATCCTGCAAATTTATGTATGCAGAAGAAAGTCAGATTTTAGAAGCTCATTGTTCATCCTGTCCAAACACAATGCAGAGACAAGGGAGCCATGAGTGGGGGACATAAAGGACTAGAGGTAGACTCCAAGTGAAAGATGAACAAACGAAGAGCCAACACCAAAGTGGACTTGGTAAGTGCCACCTGGGCACAGAAACTGGGATAAAGGGTGGTAAAGAGTAAAGGTTGGCTGATAAAGTGAAGGGGTGGAGAAGCAACAGCAGGAGTTTCATCTAGGAGAAAATGCAGAGGGCAACAAGCCAAGTCTGCACATTCCCCTCCAGAACTGGAATGAAACCCAAAGTTGCTGTCTAGCAGACAAATGGTGAGACTCTGTATCTGCAATACCGTGAGTAATACATCCTATTTCCCTGTGGACCACAGAGAAGATAACTACATACTGCCCTGCTAAAATAATACTCTTAATTCAAACTACAGAGGTCTGTTGGATTGGAAGTTATCCATCCTGATAAAGAACAACATCTGCTTTTACCGACGTATATTTAAAAAAACCCAAATCACTAAGAATTTACAGGTAATAAAACGAAGTTAGAGAAAAATCAAAGACTGCAAAACCAAGCACTGAAGGTCTTAGCAATTTTAATTAGGCTTTTCTGTGCATGCATTCTGTGAGGAGTTTCTGAAGATGCAATCGCATACTACAGCTTCATGAAATCCCTCAGGTTTTTTCCCAGTAAACAGCACTCTGAAAGTAAATCAGGAAAGGAAATGTATTCTGCAGACCTTGCAGAGTTTAGAAGCTGTGCAACAGAGGAGGCAGGAGTTGAAGAACAAGAAAGATGATCCCACAGATGATGCAGTGAAATGCATTGATAAAACACTTCGGGGGTGCCAGCAAACCCGGGTCATTGTCTTAAGGCCCCCAAATACTGCCACCCTGCAGAAATACTTTGCAGAAGAACTAGGGGGATGTTTAGAATACCAAAGGCCATTAGAGATGGTCATGTAAGAAAAGAACTGATGAGGTTAGTGCCTCCAAATGAGTGCCAAAAATGGCCGGTTACATTTGTCTTCTTTATATGACTCAGCTCATACAAGTAGAAAATGCAATTCTGTTGTGCAATTAAATTATTTTCCAAAGAACTCAATGGAAAAATGTCATTCTTTGAATCCAACTCTCCACATCTTAAAAATAATTTGATACAGTTGAAGGTCCTACTCATCTTCTAATGTCTTTGCCCACACCTACAGAGCTTCAGCAGAGCAAGCAACTAACAAAGCTGGCATAAACTGAAGATTGTTGTAGAAACAGGTGTGGTTCAGATTACAGACTGATCACTCCTGTACTTTCTCCAAATGAAGATTTTTATCCCTTCAAATTGTATCATGACCCATAGCCTTCTGCCATCTCTCTACTGTCTTACCAATTCACAGTCTGAGGTAAAACCCTCTCACCCCCAACCTGATGAGAGAAGAACAAGTCAGCAATATTTAGGATTCAAAACCATATAGGAGTGATATTCAGGTAGCCCTTACCTCATTTGGTGGGACATTAGCAAAAGGCTGGATGACAGCTGCCAGGGGAATGCGGGTCTGCTTGGCCATATCTGAGGTCAGCGGGAAGCAGTAGGTGGTACATCGGATATAACGAGGGCTGGCGTGGCCTGCAACACCCAACACAGCACAGGGAAAGGCTGGCAGAAGGAACCCTCCCACCCCAACACAAAGCAGAAAAATCCAAACAACAACATCAAGCAACAAGGGCATATGTTACATTAAATACATGCTTTTTTCCCTCCCATGCAGGCTTCTGCCCACCTCTCCTCTTTATGGTCAGCCCATTGTCCCTCCCTCTGGTTAAATCTTTCCTTGCTGTTTGAGTTTAAAGCAAGGATTTAAACATATCAAGAATAATCCCACAATTACTTGCAATAAAAGACATTAGTTTGAAACCTATCATATCTACGATCTTAAAAAAAATAACACAGATGATATCCCCCCAATATCAACACTGTATATAAAGTAATGAGGCAGACTGATACCTACTGTTAAGACTGCTCTAATGAGCTAGCTCTGATTCAGCAAATAGTGAATCTGTGTTAACATCCCCATGCTCACTTATATTGTCAAATGCAGCGTGCTGAAGTCACCACACCACTTTGAGCAGCACACTTAGCCCAGGCCCCTCAGGGAGAAGCTGTGCTGTGCACTACAGACGAGCACTGCAAGGAGACACGAGCTCAGAAATCAGCCTCCTCGTGCTCCCTCTTGAACTATCAAGCTGCAGCTCTGCTCAGTTTCTTGAAAGGAATTTCCTGGATCATCAGAACTGCATTATCCCATTCTCAGATAATGCCAAAAAAATTTTGATGTGTTTGTACATTTTACACATTTATCCCAGCACTGATAAATTACTGCTGGGCTGAGTAGTACCATCAGTTTAACCTGTATTAAAATACCAAGTCTGTTGTCAAGAGCAGCACGTGGAAGATTGTACTTCCAGGCTCTAGGCAGAGACAAAGGCAGATAAATTTTTCCTTTGGCCAGTGTAAGTCAACTAGACAGCTTGCACACTTCAAGGCCCTTGTTGCCTGGAAGAGAACTTCCTAAAATTTATCTTAAAACATAACAGTGCTAGAGTCTAGGCTCACTGCTTCTTCCAGTGTCCATCTTTTACAATTTCAGAAGAATCCAGAAAGCATTTTCAGCTTGAAATGTAACATCTTGGAAAATTTTAAGTTAAAAAGAAAAGTTGTCTCAACTATTCAGATTACTTTAAAGGCCAGGAAAGGTAGAGGAGATGTAAGGTGTAAGAATTCAACTCCTACTTCCCTCCTTCCCCCTTTTTCTTTTATTTCAAGGAAGTCTCCAATTTCATGTCCAATTTAGAGTAAGGAACATGGTTTTCAGATGAGAAATTTGAAAATCTAGTCTTTTTTTTGTTTGTTTTTTAATTGCATTTGATTTCATCTAGAAAGACTCCCAAATCAGCAAGGGCAGTTACCTTGGTCTTGGATTATGCAGTCAGTGGTGACGAGAGGAGGAACCTGTCCCCTGGTGTTTGTAGCATAGACCTGCCCTCCCCTGGCAGCTTTATCACTTTCAATTACTTGGATCTGATGAATAAGAAGCAAGAAGAGTATGAGAAAGGTGAGCCATGCATTCAGCTGCATTCACAAACAGGCTAACATCTACACCAAGTGACACTCTGGTTGAAGCCTAGTTTAGAGCATTTACCACATCACGTCATGAAATTCTCAATGCTGCTGGTTTTACTGCCCAAATTCCTTTCTCTCTTACTTCTGCACAGTCCCTCACTCTGATACTTTTCAGGATATAACCAAAGTTATAAAAAGCTGTATTTTGTTCCACATCAGAAATCAGATCCCAAGGATGATACCATTACTCCTCCTCTTCCCTCACAACCTTGTTTAGAGTGCATCCAAACAGCTGTGAGAGGCAAGAGGAATGAGATGGAATTTCTGAGACTGGCTTTGCCACTGCTGCCAGTATCTCATGGAATGGCATCTTTACACTGCACATGAACTTCTAATAATAGCTAGGGAAGTTCAAAAGCCTCTGTTGGAAAGCAAACAGAGAAAAAAACAAAATTACTTGCATAGAGTCTATTGATCAATGTCCAAGAGGTATTTCCTAACACACTGAAAGCAGTCTGGGGCCTGTAACTTTTTTTCCCCCCCAGTAAAGTTTGTGTACTGCAATTTAAATATACAAGGCATTCTTCAGAGAGCTTACTAGATCTTCTGCTTAATTACTTTTCCCTGCCTTCCTTGGCATGTATACTTATAGCTAACTCCTGCATATGAAGGAAAAAGGTTCTGCTCTAAAAAGGTCCTCAGGCTGAAGAAAGCAAACGACTTTCAGACTTAGCTCTGCAAAGGATCAGTGTACCACAGCATTCTGCAGCTAACTGACCTAAATATATCATTGTTCTTGGAAATAACTGTTGACAAAGCCCAGACGCTAGTTTTCATAAATGTTGTCAGAGCACATATCAACCTCTAACATATGTAAGAGAAATATAAATCAACAATGGCTACAGATAAGAAGTAAATCTATCTGGCAACACTTCTGTAATTATATAATGTAAATATAACAACAGAAATACACATGGCCACACTCATTCCTCATTCTGAATTAGCTTTCTGCCCTTTACAGACGTTGACCCAGATCGTGTTTCTTTTAAACATGTCATTTTGATCCTCTTTGTGCTGCTTAACCAACCCTTTTAACCTATTTTAACATGGCTGTCATAGTCAAGGCTGTTTATGCTACATGCAGAATTGAAACAAGACATCAGCCCATGTTTTCATGCCAGACCTCCTTCTCCCCCTGCCCTTTTTTTTTTTTAACTTAGACAAGACCATTTTATCCTTCTGATGTAAAAGCACCACACTGAAACACCAGGAATGACTGACTTGAGGGCATTTGTTATTTATACAGACACTCACTTTAGGGGTTTTTTTACACCATGGTCTTCAGTTATACTTAAGTTGAAAATTGCCTTTAACAGAGGCAACTGCAGTTGTTACATTAACCCCTAAGGGATTACAAAGTGTTTTTTCCAAAATTCTGGGGGGTTTACATCAAAACCATCACAGGATAAAACAAATCTTTTCTAGAAGGACAAAGCAAGACTGTTCCCTACTAGACAGGGTCAGGCTTTTGCAAGAATGTTTTTCCTGTGCAGCAAACCTGCCTCAGCAGAAGTGGAAGATTCCTGCAGTGAATTCGAGTAATCCTTCTGTACTGCTCACTGCCACACTAAGAATCCTGTTGAGAGTTCCTAGTAAAGTATCTGGAGTCATGAGTACGTCCCATGCTAGATAAACTTACAAAGCAACTTCAGGAATCAAACTAACTTTATGCACTAATTTATCCCAAACTGACAGCACAGAGTACAAAACTGCATAAATAGGAAGCTGCAAACACTAGAGCATGTCTTGTGAACCAAGCCATGCAAGCACAATTTTATGTTACAAACCCCCACCAGCTACAATGAACACAATGTTAGCACTGCCATTCCCTTATCTTAAAGGCAGCAGAATGTTACTTTTATAAAAAATTAGTGCCATATTACTTACTGGGCTTGGAATAGAGTTAGGATCAAGCTTCTTCTGCTGTGGGCCTGAGAGCTGTGCTGGACCTCCAGGAAAAGCACCAGGATAAGACAGCTGAGATCCTGCCATCTGAGGACCATAGTTTGCTGCAGAGTTACAAATGACAATTTATTTAAAGTATTTAAGTTCCATTATCAACTTTGAACATCAATTTCTGCCATAAAATTAATTCTTACTGAATTTCTCCTTCCCTTCTGTTTTCAGCAAGGACAAGACAGGGATTCCTTTGGTTTATGCAGTTTGTGTTTTAAAGGTAAGAATAAGACTCCATGTGACAACTCTGGCCCCAAAGTCTTCAGGTATACATTAAGTAGGACGGTTAGCAGAGATCACCACAGCTACTCAACCCAGGCCAGTACATCAGTGAGAATCTCTCCCCTAACACGAGTCAATGCAAGCTGGTCTCGTTAGCCAGCTTTTCAGTTGTCAAAATAACTGTTTCACTCACCTGTATCAGGTGAAATAGTTGTATTCAGTTACAATTCACTGTTGCCACAGTAAACCATTTCTGAAGGCTGCTTATGACACTACTGTAAGACAGAGAGCAGCCTATACCTTTATAGAGTGTAGGAGAAACTCTTTTCTGTACTATGGGCCTTTACCAATCACTAATGAAGTAATCCTCCTGATACAAATTAATCTCCTCTTTTTTTTCTTAAGTCTCAAGAGACTGCTAAACTTTTGAGCAAAAGCAGAGCCTGTCTCAGATGTACTGACTGACAATGCAAATCTTTACCTTTCTACAAAAAGGAAATTTTTGTTTTTCCAATCAGCTGAATATTCAGCAGCGAATGGACACAGTTCCATCAGGGATTCTCCACTCATGCTTTGTTTTCAATTACATACCAAACATCTTTCCCTACCTTGCTGAGGATGATATCCAGGCCCCGGAGGCTGTCCTGGGAGCTGTTGCAGGTTAGGATTTGGAGGGACAGGCCCAGGGATCCCACCTTGTCTGGCCATCGGAGGCAATGATGGCTGAGTGCAAAGGCCATTGACACTGGTTGGTGGAGGAGGAGGAACCTGTGGCCCAGGTGGCAGAACCATTTGCTGCTGGGTTGGTGGTGGTGGGAGCCGTGGACTCTGGAAAGATGCCGGATGCCCAGGGCTCGGAGTGGGGCCAGGACCTGAGTGAGAAACTATGTCAGATGAGTGTCAAATGATAACCTCCCAACTCTGGGTGGAAGGTGCTCTGGCTTTCCTCAATACACTTTTAAGAGACAATCTTGTATCCCATAGTGACAGTGCTGCACCATGGGGACTCTACATGTCTGTTCACATTACAAATCTGAACTCACAGTACGTCTGAACTGATTCAGACATTCAATTCTTTTCTTTTGGCTCTATTTTCAATAGAACCCTGCAGCTGGGAGGGATGGGGAAAGAGAGAGGAAAGCCACACTGACAATTCTTGATTAGAATATGCATAGATCAGCCCTTGCTTTTGAAATATTTAATTTCAGAATGTGAAACAACATTCTTTTTGTTTAATAATCAATTTCTCTTATGTGGCATGTTTTTGTTAGTCTGCTATTTGTACTTCACCATGACAAGTCTGATGGAAAATAAATCCACTTGATGCTAAAAGATGAAACATGTGGGAATTATTTTGTACACACTGGTGAGGAATAGCTTACTGTTTATAGGATCCAGATTCCAATTAAAATTAAGAGAACTGTGGAAATCCGAGGGATTTGAGACTTACTATCTGTAAATACTCACTACCTTACAAAACCTACATTTTTTAGTCAAATTTCTCACAAAGACCTAAGGCAAAATAATTTTAAAGAAAGCTAAAAAATAACCAAAATGAGGTTTGAATCGAAAGGACCAGTGTGTTAATACACAAGCACTAAAATGCACCTTCTGTCAGACACATTAACTGCAAACAAGACTTCACATGCAAAACACAAGCTCAGGTTTTCAGCTGGTACGAAAATATCACTCCAGTAGATTTCAAGTTTTGAATTTCTCACTCAGTAAAGTTACATCAACTCAGTCTTACAGCTGTGGAAAAGTCACAAGAACAAAACCTAACAGAGAGGCAAAGTTGTATAGAATTTGTCTTCAGTGGCCTAAAGGGTATCTCAGCCTTCCAGCATATAACATGAGAACATTATATTTTATTTAATTGTTTTATGTATTATATCTTTTACAGCATTTACATACATATCAAAATTAGTGGTGGGAAGTAATTTACATGGAAGCATCACATGATCACATCTTTACTTCATGGCCTAGCTTTGAGATGTTATAACATCAAAATAAATGCAGATAAATTTAGATGAAAAATTAAAATATTTATACAAAAAAGAATAAAAGAGTTTCAAAACAGAGAGAAACTGTAAAAAGGTGAGGAAAATTAAACCTTGTCTGCATATTATTGCTCATGCCTTGGCTGTTCCTGACAGGTTCACTAAGTAATTTGAGAAATGACTGATGGGATGGCCGACTTTTACAGAAGGTTCATCAAATGCCAATTCAGAATTAACCCAATAATACTGGTTTTGGAATTGGATGAGATAAAAAGAATTCTAAGAGCTTAAACAAATCATAGTGGCCAAAGATTTCATTTTCTGTTTACACAGAAGTTCAGTAGCTTTCTAATTATCATAGTCTTAATGCTTTAACTGAGAAAAAGTCACTCAGATGAGACAAAACCATTACCATAGTTATTTATCTGCATGCTGTTGAGCTGGTCAGCAAGTTGTGCTGTAGATGAGGCAGGTGCAGCATTTGGGAAGGCTGGTTGTGACTGAGGACTGTAGGGAGGATAGGAAGCTCCTGTGTTGCCTGGAGGTGGAGGGCCTTGAAACCTAAAGAGAAAAATTAGTGCAGTTATGCAAAAAAATTACATCAACCAATCATAACTCTAGAAGATCTCATACCTTCTCAAGGGTGGTGCCAAAACAATTAATTAGGACAAAGCCTTAAGAGAGTTTGCCCACATTCTGCTCACTAGTCTTAAAACATACAAAGCACGTGAAGCACAGAGAGACTGCACACTCATTTAAGTAAAAAAGGCAGTACATGTTTGTTTGAATTGTTAGAAACAAATGCCATGGCAAAGTGAGAGTGGTAATAACTATAAGCCTTAAGATTAAGAAACACAAGCTTCTGAACATATCACAGCACTCCATCCCCTTTCCAAGCTTATAAAGGAACATTCCCTACCAGGGATGTGTGAAGAAGATTAGGAGAAAAATCTGTAAAGAGAAGAAAAGGAAGTGAGAAACTGTTGAGGAGTTCTCTGTAGTAGAGGAAAAAAGAAGATGCAGGTAGGGAAAAACTGCTTCATGATTATCAGATATGGAATGCAAGAAAAATAACTAAAGAAAAGAAAGCAGAAACACACATGTGGCTTATGAAGTTATTCCCTACCACACTATTTCACTCTGGTAAAACAAGATCTCAGGCTATGTCCCAGAGAAGATTAACACTGATTTTCCTATGACCCCTTGTAAAACTGAGGGGTTTCCCCATTCCCTTCCCAGACAGGCAAGAGAGGTCAAACAGCTCAGCTCTCACATATCAATTCTTTCAGGTCACCTGTGTGGCTGCTGCCCTGGTGTCCCAGGCCCATTCTGGAAACTGGGCTGGCTGAACTGATGGGCACCAGGTGGTGGAGGCCCAACAGGAGCCGAGGATCCAAAAGGCACAGTTGATTTTGACACACCTGTAAAAGATTAAGCACTTTCATGTAAAACTCTGTAAGAGAGCACAAGATGGCCAAGAAATAACAGTGTACAGCCCTGTTCTAGCAACAAGAATACCAGCTCCAGCTTGAGCAGAGGGGCTGGAGCAGAGATCCCTTCCAACCTCAGTCATTCTGTGATTCCCCAAGAAAGCACAGATTTCTGGTCAGTTGTATAAGCAGGTACGAAAAACTAACAGACAGTACAAAGGGAACAAATAGCAGTTTGTACCTTTCCAGCAAAAGAACCCAAGAGGGACAGTAAGAAAGAAGCAAGGAACAGACAGTTTGGGATACTCATCATTCCCTGTCCCCCAGTTATATTTCTAAGTAGAATCAAGAGGTCCCTTTGATTTTGGAGACCAAGGTAAGAACAAAAACTTGGAACAACATTTAAGAACAAAAACAAAATGAGCCTCCAAGCCTATACTGAAAATGGTTCTTAATTCAGACCTACTACATTGACTGTGAAGAAACTGTAATTTATGCAGACAGCAGTGCTGAATAAACAATATTTCAATTGTATCCCTTGAATTATTTCCCTTTAAATTACTCTAACATAAAAAAATACCAAAACTGGTATTTTTCCCAAATATTCTAATATGCCAATTACCAGAAGCAGTTCTATCAGAATTCTGACTATATTCAGCTTTTGATTAAAGTAACACAACTCCTGCTGTCTTTAGTAAAAAGTTTCAGAGAAACTGGGTAAAACTTCTTTTATTCTGTTTCCTGTTGCAGTAGCAGTGTAAAACTTAGAAAGGTAAGAAAAAGAGATGGAAAACATCACCACAGGAAAGTAGACTCTCAATAGAAATTTTAAGCCAAAATCATACCTGGTTGAGGTGCTGAGTATGAAGAGTTCGGGTCCCCATAATGTCCATAATGAAGTGAAGAATTAGGTGATCCAAAACCTCCTATTCCTGGCTGGGATTGGGAATATGGAGGAGCTGCAACATAACCTTGTTGACTCATGATGGCAATATTCTCATTCCAAGTATCAGGTCTTCCTCAAGGATCTGCAAAAGAGAAAGTGACACCTGCTACTGTTCATCACTCTCTGTGCATTTTAAAGGCTGTGAACTGTATTTTCCAAAAAAAAGATAAAAGGCTTTTGAAGGCAAAAAAGGACCTGAAGTCAAGGACAAATAGTGAGTTTGTTTGCTTGCTTGGTTTCCTCAGCACTACCACATACTGCACGAATTTAAACAAATCACTGATTTTTTCTGAATGGGATTCACCTCTCCCAGGCCCATGGAGAGAAAAACTACATAATGGATATACAGGTGGCAAAAACACTCAAAGGAAAGTCCCAAATTGCTCTCTTTACCAGGAAAACCTTGACTTAACTACACCTGGAAAATACATTGAGAATCCTGCTTCCCAAATACCAGCCATCCCAATGAACACTGAAATATCAGGAAAGGCAGAGTGACTGGAGTATAAAACTCCCCCAGCAAATCCTTCTCCTGTCCTAGCACGCCTTTCTTTAGCAGAGATGTGGAACATGGCACCAGCTTCCCATCAAACCTTTTACACAAACCCCATTCCAAGCAAGTGAGGGAAGATTCCTTGCTTTTATGCTGGAGAAAGAGAGAATAAAATATAGGATAGAGAGAGATCCTATTTCCAGTTGTTTTCTGCATTAGTGGGCCAAGCCTGAGCAGCATTTTTATTGCAGAATTGCACAGTGTGACAAAATTCAGCACAAGGTCTTTCACAAGTGAGAAGCTGCTCTCTGAGGGCAGCATGGCCTCAACAGTATTCTGTGTTGTCCTTGCTGTTATCAGGCATCTTGTCCCTAAACTTTCACATCTTGATTCTGTTGTTAAAGAAAATGAAACAACCAAAAAAAAACGGAATTGGACAAAAAGCAATTCAGAAAAAGTTTTCTAATGATGAGAGCATTCACAAGTCATAATTTGCTTCTTGTAGTCAGATTTTGTTAAAGAGCTTAGAATAAAATTTTAGAAAACTTTGAGGGAAGTCCTGAGGATCCAAACCCTGAGTGAGCATTTACTACTCCTGTAGAGCCCCAAGCACATCCCCAAAGAACTAAAGGTATACAATATAAACTATCATTTTAGGTGTTAAATGTTCCTTTGAAATAGCTTCCCCAACCACCTACACTTCACATTCTTAAGCTCAAGCCATGGAGCCATTTTTAAATACACAAACTGGATGAAAATAAATCAGGAATTGTGCTCCAGAAGCACAAAGACTCCTCAAGATTACACACATAAATTCAAGCTGCACTGGTATATGTCAGTATAGAAAAGCTATTCCTATCAGAAAACCCATCTCTAGGCTTCTCAAATTAAACACCTATTTCTGAAGGAAAAAAAACCAACAGTTTTACTGATCTTCCACATCAGACAAGAAACCACCCTGAGCTGTGTACAGGGCCCAGCCCTCCCCACACCCTGCCCGTGCAACCCTCTAAACCACACTCCTCAATGAGCTGTGAGATTTCTCAGCTGTAGTATCAAACTGCTTCAAGTAGTTAATCTTAGGGACTTTTCTACTGCTTATTAGTTAACGAGGTAAACACGAGGAGAAGAAATGTTTAATGAGGGGCTTGGTGCTGCCAGCTGTACTTTCTTCACTCCTCTGCCTCCATCAGAAAAGACGTGGCAGTGAGAGCTTTAGTTGCTCCAAAAGATACTAAATCAGCACTAAATTACCTACACACTGGCACAGACATATCTACATATATATTTTATATCTATATAAAGGAAGAGACTTTCACTTTGAGGCAGCTGCAACAGCCAACACCTTAAGCTGCAAGAGCATCCAGGGGAAATGACTTCCTCCACAGCTTACTCACTCTCACACACACACAAAAAAAAAAAAAACTTGCCACGTCAAACTTCCCACAGACAGTATAAACACAGAGGTCGTGCTGATTGAGACAGGAACTGTAACCACAAGCAAAATAATGCAAGTTTATTGAACACAGTTCCAGAATCTATTTAAGACTCAGCATATTTAATCTCAAGACAGGCATATATACCAACACACCAAGAAAAGTTTGGAGGCAACACCCAAAATATCAACAGAAAAATCACCTAAGGGTTTAGTGATCAGGTTCTTACAATAGACATACAGATTCACTCTGGAAACTGCATGAGATGAGCGGATCTGCTAAACCCAGATCTTTCCCTAGGTTTATTCACTACAAGCATCTCTATCCTGAAGGACAGGAAAACTTTTTTGCTCCCTGTCTCTGTCAACATTAGTTTGCCTTACACCATATAGCCTGGGGAACAACACTAACACTGAGGAACAACTCCAGAATTTAATTTACCGCTATTACAGAGTAGGTTGTCATCTTTTTTGGAGGATTGCTGTATATATGTGAGTAAAGATATAAAACTCTGCCTCTGAATGTAGGGCAAGAGAATCAAAACCAGAGGCTGGCGTCCTTGGCTCGCTGAAGAAGAACTATTAACTTTGTATTTCTTCGGAGACACTGTGCTCAGTAACACATCATGTAGGAAGAGGGGCTGTCCCTTCCCAGGGCACGCTGCAATCTCAATCTGGCAAACAATCTTTGGGGGTGTGCACATTTATCTACGCGCACACACCCACCTACATACAGAACGCAATTAAAATACATATATCGGTGTGAGGGTTTCTTTTCAGTACCACATTTTGAGCTAAGCCATGAAAGCAAAAGCTGAAGTTTTCTCCATTCAGTGCAAAGCCCGCAAAGGATTTCTGTATTTTCCCCGTGCATGTAACATTTCTATCTCCACGAACTGCGCGGTTTCAGCCGCCGTAAGCTCGCAACAGGTCTGGCTCCGCGGCCGGTCCCACCGCCCGCCCCGCGTCCCGCGGCTGTACCTGTGACCCGTGCCCGCCCGGGGCCGCGTCCCGCCGCCGCGGGCTCGGCGCGGGTGCGAGCAGCGCCGCGGTTCCCCGGTGCTGAGGGAGGGAGGGAGGGAGGGAGGGAGGGAGGGCGGCCGGAGCCCCCGCGCTGCCCCCGCCCGCCCCGCGGCCCCTCAGCCGGCGGTGCCCGTTGGGACCGTTACCTGGGGCCGCGCGCCCGCTCCCTCACGAGCCCGAGTGCCACGTCTGAGCCGGCCCCGCGCGGGCGGCGCCTGCGCAGTGCGGGCGGCGAGGCCGCGCCCGCGGCCGGGCCGTGCCCTCATGGCCGGGGGCGGAGGGCGGTTGTGGGGCTGTCACCGAGGGTCCGCGTTCGCCTCAGCGACAGAGGGGCGGCAGTCTGCTGTAAACACAGGGGTGTCCTACAAACACGATACTTCTCCTCTTAAGTGCATTAAAAACAGAACCACAGCATCAGTTAGGTCGGAAAAGACTTCTGAGATCATCGAGTCCAACCTATGACCAAACGCAGCTGTGTCAACTAGGCCAAGTCCCTCAGTGCCACGTCCAGTCTTTCCTTAAGCGCCTCCAGGGACGGTGACTCCACCACCTCCCTGGGCAGCCCCTTCCAATGGCTAATCAGCCTTTCTAGAAAAAAGTTCTTCCTAATGTCCGACCTAAACGTCCGCTGGTGCACATTAGAACTATGTCTTCTTGCTCTGTTGCCAGTTCCCGGGGCAAAGAAGCATATATATACATACATATATGTATATGCATGTGTGTGTTTATTTATTTTTATATATATTTTACATGCATATGTCAGATATATAGATACATGTAAAATATAAATAAATACATGCATACATATACACACATATACATGTGTATGTATGTGTGCATATATCTATATATCTGACATGCGTATGTCAGATATATAGATGTAAAATATATATACATAAAAATAAATACATACATATACACAAATGCATGTGTGTGTATATGTATGTATTTATTTATTTATTTTTACATATCTTTGTATCTGACATATATATGTTTATATAAATTATGCCACCCAAGTATCTCTAGTGAAATATGACACAGGTACTTTACCTGTTTGCATATGCACTGGTTTTAGTTACTGTTAAGGTGCATTTAAAAAGTCTGCCTTGGTTACAGGATAGTCACTGTTTTTTCTAATTAACAAAGTAGAAACATGGTAGTAACATGAGAGAGACTGGTGGTAACATGAGGAAGATGTATTTGTGAAGTTACTGCTCCTCCCAGTCACAAACGAAACATTAGTTGTGGTGCAAAAGTAAAAAAAGGGAGAGAAAAGTGGCAGAGGATTCACAACAAGAAAAAAAAGCCATTGCTCACAGAACCATAGAACCATAGAATATCCTGAGTTGGAAGGAACCCACGAGGATGATCAAAGTTCAGCTCCTGGCCCTGCACAGGATAGCCCCAAGAATCACACCATGACAGCTGCATAACTCACATGCATCAAATAATATAAGCTGTTTCTCTACATGTTATCAGAGCCAATACTGTTGGTCATGTCAGGGAAGATCTAGAACCTTTCAAATCTCTCCTAACTGTCTAATCAGAAGGGAAAATTTTATCCCCGAGGTGGCAAGCATCAGTTAAACTGGATGTGGTTTTGGCTGCAGGGTATCAGTGACTCTTTCATAAGTAGGATGCAAACCAGTGCCTTTCATCATCGCTGTGCTGTAGTTTCACCCCTCGTCCCTATCTCTTTGGCTGATAATATGTACACATTAAAGTTATGCAAAATTCTTTTGAAATACAATGCCACTGAGGAAAATAACGGTTTTAAGTTTGGACATTCCCTATTTTATCGTGGAGACAGGCAGTCACTGTCCCACCAGTCCTGCTCTGTCTAGCCCAGAGCTATTAACAGTAAGCAGCTGTGGATAATTCAGCACTGGAGAACCAAGCACTTACTTGGCCACTGAATACTTACTATCAGATTTCTCCTCCCCGAAATCAGCTCCAGTGAGACCGAAAGATGAGATCAGCAAAAGATAGCAAGGAGAAGCTGTGGCATTGGCAGTTCTTCCCTTATTTCAGGCCCACTCTGGAAATGGATCAAGACACCTCTTTTTTTTTCGAGGATGCTTCTGTTGTCCTTCAGCCTGGAACACTGAGACAAAAGGCATGCAGCATGTCACAGTCTGGGTGTTTTGAAGCTACAAGTAGTATTTATCTACAGTTTCCACCTATAACATTAAAAGTAATTTAAGGTTTTCAATTTCAGAAACATGGAAACATCATTAAAGATTTAAGTGCATTATTGGTCTGGAAAGTAACTTCATAAAAATGAGATTGCAGGATTGCTAAACTGTTGTAAGTAATTTTATTAAATGACTTAGTTTTAATTAAACTGTACCTTAAAAATCTGAGAATCAGACTGGTTTGTTCTCTGTCATTGTCAATAATGATGATCTTGTAGGTTAAATTACCTTTCTTAACAATCAGTTTATCCTGAAGTGGGAACTATGCAATGCTGCTGAAATCTAATGTGATTTCACACATTTCAGACCTAATTTGGAGTTAGTACTGGTGAAGTAAATAGAAGAATTTCTCTAAATCTATATGATTTTTTCATCTATATTAAAAAGCAACAAATCCCCTGCCTCTAAAATCTCACTTTTAAAGTCCTCACTAGAATTTTTTCTGTTAGTTCTGAAAGTAAAGAAACCCATAGTCATCCATCAGCTCGGGAGATAAAAGCCCCTCATGGACAAACCACGCAGAACTCACGTCTCTCTCTCATAGCACATCACATTAAGACAATGTGTGATTCCTGGAAACCCAAATCCTATCCTAACATTTTCATTTACAAATATCTGCAGCTCAGTGCTATAAGAATTTATTTCTAGATCATAATATATATTCTAAACCTTTCTCTAGGGGAAGGTGTGGGCAATACTGGGTATGTTCTCTAAAGAAAAAGACTGTTTCATCACAAGGAATAGTTCATAGAACTCCAAGGATTCTACATTTTAAAAGGCTTTTTTAGTTGTTATTGAAATTGTTTTCCTCCTTTTAATTTCATTTGTATGTCCTGCAGACAAAGCAATAGGTTTGCTTTCGTGCAACATCAGAAGGGTCCTAAAAGCTATTTACATACTTTCTTTTCCTGTCTTGCTTACATATAATCACTAAAATCTTCTTTAATGTTTTGTCTACCGTATAGTTAGGATCTATAGAAACCAGTTTACAGCTTAGTGTAAAGTGCTTTACAAGAAAAATGGAAATTAATATTTACAACGGTTGTATTTGTTTAAAATGAAAGCAAAGACTTTGGTGAAAAAAAAAGAGCAATCAAATTTTGAAGGGATTATGTTCTTCTGGAGAAAAAAAGTGTGTTAGATTAAAAAATGCTACATAAAGAAAAAGAAAAGATGTAATATTTCAGGAATCAGAACAATAGTGTAAGAAGAAATACATCAGTATTGTGACTCAGCTACATTTCTAATATAAAAAACAATGCACAATGGAAACCTAATTGAAGGTACAACAGAAGTGAATACTGATATGTCTCAGTGGCAATTAGAAAATATTATTGGAGTACACCCTCTAAACACTGCCCTAAATAGAATGAAAAGAAAGCAAAGGGTTTTCAGAACATCAGACTGATGTAGCTGCTGTTATTCAGGGAAAGTAATACAGTAAAGTTAAAATCCAGGGCATACATTCATTGCTGTATATATTTTCTGACAAATACTTTGTTATACCCTGCAGAGGATATTATCTAAAACCACTTTCTTTCCCTGAAACTCAGTAAAACAGGAATTTTTATAAAATGCTCTACTAGTCCACATGTGATCAGTTCTGTGCAAGTCACGCATTACAAAAGCAAATGTGCTTTAGAAAACTGACTGTGGCTGCTTTCTTCATAAAAAGACTTTCTGGTTAGTTCAAGCCTCTGGATTTTTCAATATCTGCAAATTGTGAGGCTCCTCTGCTTATTCTCATTGAGTTGCTATTTTGGTTTTCTAATGAAATCAACATTCTGGCAACTCGATCTGGAACATTTACAGGAGATAGATACAGTGTTCTGAGAAAACTTCTGGGATGTTTCAGTTGGGGAATTTCAATTATCTTTTTAATTAATTCACTACTGTCTAAGATGCATGAGAGTGGAAAATTGTACTACCTGTTCCTAACAGAAAAAAACCCCATGACTCGATTATCCTGCAGTAATTGCTACATAATGAACTGTAACATAAAAACAAAGATGAGAACTGATTATAATCTGATGAATAATGTATCACATATAAAGCACTGTGAATAAACATTAAGCCATCAGTCTGAGAAAGGACAGCAGAAAGTTAAATGATGCTTCCCATGTTTGCTTGCCGAATGTATGGAATTTCTCAAATGTAGATATATTTCACTTTTACATTCAAAAGCTTCTGCAGCAGCTTTACTTTCATTGGCTTTCATGTTACATTCCCTGCTTGTGTATAAAATTTCTGCTCTATTAGTGTAGTCTTGCTCCAGAACAATACTCAAATAAACTTACTAACATTAAAAAGAAGAGTAACTGAGTTAACTCTTCGTAACAAAGTATTTGATTTATTTACTCAGTTTTCTTATTGGAAGACCTGACATGAATTGAATAACTCAGCTGTGTTTCAGCCAGTGCTAGTGATCATTAACATACTGTGAGTATAGTCCTACTCTTAGTAAGTCATATTTGTTCCATATAATTGATTGTCTACTGCTACTCCTATGTTATTATTTCTGACAAATGCTCAGAACTGTGAAACCTGTTGTATAAGAAAAACAACCCTAAACAAAATCACTCAGAAATTACTTAGAATCCAAATACTTCTATGTGTGTTCTTGCTCACATTCACTGTGCTTCTTCTTTATACCACCTGTAATGTAGAAGTAAAAAATCTTCTACCTGAGCATGGCAGAGGTATTATATTCCAGTAAAGCATCTCTGACATTTGTAAAAATATCAGTCTGGATTACAAAACTATTTTTCAAAATACTGGGTTTGTGTTATTTGGGTACCTTTAGTCTAAACCTATTAATACCTTCCCCATAATCAGCAAAAATAAACATCAAAATTAAACCAAAGAAAATCAGAATTAACTTTTTTTTTTAATCCATCACTCTATTTTTATGTGGAAGAGGCAACAAAGGGATAGGAGATGCAGTTGGTGTGAAAATAAAGGGCAGGAGCAAAATTATACATCACACTTGGTGTCACAGCTCACATACTAGATTTGCACCGTGAAGGCACATAAAACACTTGTTCAGACATTGGCAGTTGTCTGGAAAACAGGCAGATCCATGTCAATGCCAGCTAAACAGTAGATTATCACCAAAAGCAGAAGCCTGTACCAGGGATAGAAGGAGCTGGGAAGTCTGGAAAGTAGATGCAGCACAACAGGCAAGGCTGCAGGATCAGCAGGGGTTAAACATCAAGGTGGTTTTTGGAGGGCAGATTTTTCTAATATAATCTGTTCCACTTGGAAAAGGAATTAGTTATCAAAGCAGAGAGTTGGAATTTGTGTTCCTCCAGCCAGGAATGAAGATAGCTGGATAGCTTTTTAATCTATTGCAGTTTCTTGGATGGGGGGTAAGATTTCCTGCAGGGAGATCCTTGTTGTGTCACCTGGGCTTCTCTAGTAAAGCCTTAACCAGGTCCATCCAGAGGCAAAGAGGGAGCAGAGATGTTTTGCCTTTTGCAGGCAGAACTTGATGCCAAAGCAACTTTTTTTTGCCCTGTCTTTTTGCTGGATGTTGTAGTTTGAACCACCAGCATCCCATTCACGGGGGCAGATACTGAACAAAATACATCCCTGTAGCTGTAAGGCGAGTGTTTCCAAATTGCTTTACAAATCTTACAGCTTATTTTGTAGTACAGAGGAAAGAGAGAAGAGCGGGGTACTACAGGAGGACTCAAACTATCAAACTATCAAACTACAAGCAGAGATTTTCAGAAGTTCAAGCAGATTTCTCAGTGTTACCCTGTGTAGTGGTCACCTTCCCCATTTTACAGGCCCAGAGCAAAAAATGAGAAATTGCCAGTGTAAAAACAGAACCCAAACTTCCCAAGACCCCTACTCTGTTACAACTTAATTGTTCCTCTGCTTCTCCCGTTCTTGTTTTCAGTATGGAAAAATTCATTCTTATGAGCCTTCCAAGTGACAAACAATACCTGCTTTAAACTGCAATGCAAAAATAGTTGATTTTTATGCTGGACTGTGGCCATGCATGTAATTGAGCTCCTTAAAAGCAACAAGTCAAAGGGAGTTAATCACTTTTGCACTTGCTGACAGGAAACAAAATTTCAAAGACGAAATTTGACGCAGGTGAGTGTTCATCGGGCTAATGTTAAATCTTCAAGATCTCTTCCATCTTCAGTTTCATATTAAACCATCCCTTCAAAACTTTAGTAGACTATTTGGGCCTAATTCGTGCCTCAGCTACGATTAAAATATTTTTCTACCTGACTATGATATGGTTGCTCTTGGTTCATGTCACTGCAGCACATCAGAAGAGAGCTTAGTGTGGTGTATTTAACCCAGTAAGTTGGCTTGAAGTGTTTGCCCTGGGTTCTCTCAGTAGGAAGAGGGGAGCCCATAAAGTCTGACTGTCTGAGATGAACAGGTAGGTGAAAGGTGCTGTGTGACTTAACTGCCACCTTCAAATGACAATTCAAAGAGCAGGATGAAGCACTAGGGCAGAGGTGAGGAAAGCAGAACACCTGCTTCCATTACTTACATGCATGTTCCAGTCAAGACTCTTCAGAGCTTTGGCACAGAAGATCAGATTTGATTCCCATAGGCTCTATTAAGAAGAATGTGATGCAACCTTGCCCTGCCAAAACCAGAAAGAAAACACCACATAAATACTTTTCTTTCTACTTTAGAATCTTTTATCAGAATTTTTCCAACTACTGAAGCCAAAAATTGAGTCATCCCATCTCCTGGGAATCAAAATGAAAAGGGAATAGACACCTAAAAGTCTTTCCAGGTCCCAAGAGAAAATTAATTCTTGCTTTCTAAAACACAGGGATAAGTAAAACCAGCAGTGGAATGACACCTGGAAACATGAAATCTAGCCCAAAATCCTTACTTCTAGATTAACGAGAAACAGTTATTCCATTGTCACAACATTTTTTTCCACGTTCACAAACCTTGCAGTGAATGTGTTTTACACATTTTTCACAACAAAATCTTGTAGCTATTTTGTGTGTTAAGTCTTGGACACAACCTGAAATCCTTGTCTTTGCATAAAGAAAAACCTTCTCAAAAGACTTTTGTCTAAGAAGTCCAGAAAGACAAAAAAAAGTTTACTTCTCTTCAGCCAGTAGTTTAGGAAATATTTCCTGATTTTCTGAGACTGGCTGTGGTAGGAACAGGTAAGACAAACACCAAAGAAACATCAGAGTTCTCTTCTCCAAATGCTTGGCTCTTTGAGTCATCCTTATGTTTTCATGCAGTGTATTTAATGTGGCAGGTCTTTGGCTACAGAGGGCCTGTGATGTGAACATGGTCCAAGAGCTGATCATTCATCTACCTCCTGACATGGTGAATTGAAGAGTTACATTCTCTGCAGGAATTTCTACTTTTTCTGTTATAATTCAGCAATGCTCAAGGACAACAACTTTGTTTCTGTGTTTTGGAGGAAAGTGGCTTCTTTTGCCTCTTTGTTTGGGTTTTTATTTTCCCCACAATAGATCCAAAACCCCTCAGGATCAAGCCATTACAAGCACCTAGGACTACACACTCCTGTACATTTCTCTGCTTCTTCCATTAACGCTTCATTTGCCAGTTTTAAAATTGGGGAAAAAACCAAGAAAGCAAGACTAGTTCTAAAATTCTAACCCATCACATAGTACCTTGCCTCAAAATCCATGGTAGGGATTAAAATTTTAAGGCTTTACCTTTACTGATGAGGAACTGTTCATGCCTCCCGTGAGTGTGAGCAGAGGTTTCCTGTCTGGCCTTATAGGTAGATAATTATCTATAACTTGCATTTTTAATTTCTTTTCCCTTCACTAAGAACTTGGTGTTACTGGTTTTTAGTACCTTTGTCACTCCATGTTTGTACTTTCAGCCAGCAAACCCTCTTTAGCTGGCAGTGCACTGGAAAGTTCCTCATGCAATTGAAACATCTGGATTCCATTAATTTATCTTGTAGGACAAGAGAAATTTGATGGGAAAAAACGAAGGGCAATCAGCTTTAATGGATGTTAACTGGAGCTGTGCATTTGAACCTCCCATCAATATATTTCATTCACTTTGCCATTTTATATCTTTTTTGAAAATTAAATCCTTTCCATGTGTCTCTGTTCCTTGCTGCTTCTTACATCAGGAGAACCAAACTGTAGCAATTAAGCAGAAATGTATTTTTCTGCTTCCATAAGGTTTGGGGAAAATGATGCTGAGCTCTGCCTTCAAAATATGCTTTTACTTTATATAACTACTGAGCTGTACAACTCTGAAACAAGGGATGTTATTAGGCAATGATTCAGGACAATAACATATGCTGATGTGCCTGGCATTGCCCAGCTGGCAGAAGCCACTTTTAAAAGAAGTATCATTTGAAGGGATATATTGGAAGAACCCATTTGCTCTTCATTTGGAAGAGACTGTGTGTCATGTTTTCTTAAGTGGCCTGGCTGTGATTTTATCTTTTATGCCATTAAACTCACCATATATTTACGAATGGGGTTTTTTTCCCATGTAATAAACAAAACAAACCCCAAATAAATGAACAGTGACAATTTTTTTCTTTTTTTTTTTCCCTCTGCTGATGCTCCCATTTGGCTGAAATCACATCCTACAATAAATTGGTTTATTAAATTGTTTTTAGTTTATTAAATTGTTTACAGATAATAGACTCTACTAGAAAGCTGTTAGAATAGGTATTTTTAGGAACTAGCTTATGTGGATTTTAATATGGAAAAAAGTCAGATAGAAAATGAAATGCAGAAAAAGGAGCAAGTCAGACCATCTGGGCATTTACAGCAGTAAAATGCTGCCTATAAATTAGAGATCATGATATCCTCTTTCCCTCTGTCTCTTCCTCATTACTAAGGAATGGGTGGAAATATTTGCATTTTTAAAGAATCTCCAGACCTGGGGTACCACTGTAGGAAACTGTAGGTGAAATGACAGCTTTGCTTTTATTGCTGGATGAAAGACAAAGATTTCTCTTATTTCTTCTCACATTTGGAGAATGTCTTCTGAACTCAGCTCCAGAAATACCTGATTTAAATTAGATTTTAGATAAATCCACTTGTAGTAAAACTGTTCAGTATCATAAATTATTATTACAATAAGAAAAAAGATATATGGACAAGTGGCAGCAGATGAGGCAAAGAAAATTAAGAAGTAGTCCCCAAGACCACACAGAGCTTTAAAGGAATTGAAGGCTGAAATAGCTGACTGTTAGTGAGATTAGAGAGAGGCATTTTTTAAATGAAGTGTTCCAAGAGAGACTCAGAAAACAACAAGCCTGTCAGCCCAGTCTCTGTACAAAACAAAGAGGTGGGAACTATAATATGGAACAGTGGACATCTGGATAAATATGACTTATCTGGGAAGAGTTAAAAAGGTTTTCATAAAAGGAAGTCCTGCCTCACAAACATAAGGCAGTTCTTTGAGGGGATCAAAAAACACGTGGATGAGGGTGATCTGATTGATCTTGGATTTACAAAAGGCTTTCAACAAATTCCTTCAGCAAAGGCTTTTAAGAAAACTAAGCAGCCATACCATAACATGGCTTAGAAGTATAAGGTGATACACATTGGGGAAAAAACATTAATTCACATATAAAACTGTGTGCTTTGAACTGACTACATCAGACAAGATTTCAAGATTTTAAAAGATAATTCCATGAACACATCAACTCAGTAGTGTCTGAAAAAGCAAATTAGGTGTTAGCAATGTTGGGGTTAGCAACTAGAGAACAAAATAGATGATATCATCATGTTGTTGTATAAATCCCAGCTTTGTCTGCTGTCTGAAGACTGTGTGGTGTTCCAGGCCCCCATGTCAGAAAGGATATGGAACTCTAGAGGATGAAGAGGAAACGAGATAATGAAAGGTAGGAGACAGTTTCCGTATAAAGAACGACTAATTACTCTGGTATCTGTTGGAAAAAAAGGTGGATATGTAAGAGGTCTGTAAAATAAGTGCCTGGAACGTGTGCCTGGGGATTGCCTAGTCACTGGTTCCTCTAATCCATGAAGCAGGGGAGGGACATCAAATGAATCTGCAGGATCCAGATTCAAAGAAGAAAAGGTGATTCTTTACGTCCCAATGCATGTAGAGATGACTTCCTATGCCAAGTGCTAAGATCTCATCATAGAAGATCAGGTTCAAGCCAAAGCTTTCCCTGTATTTGGGCACAGACAGGTGTTGTGTGAGTTCTGCCATCTGTCTTTTGCCAAGTTTATATAGTTATTTTTTGTGACATAAAATTTTTATGAGTTGTTGCCTGGAATTGGATCTTTAAGTTCTAGTGAAACGATGGAGATGGTGGCAGTGGTTAAGTGGCTGTGGTTGCCATTAGCTTTAAATTTTTCAGTGGATTTTGAAAATTACCTCCAAATTTGTGCAATTTATTTAAGCTATATAAACTACAGAGACCAAAAAGTCATAAACCCCATGAATGATTCCACTTTTATCTTGATGTCCAGTTTCTGACCAGCATTTAGAAATCCCAAAGGATGCAGAGAATGTACAAGAAGATAAGAGAAGTATTAAAAAGCAAAATGTGCTGTAGCATAAGCAGATCAGAAATTCAGATAAGGCAAATGGGAATTGTTAGTGCCTATGGGGTATTCTTTGTTAGATTAAGACATAGGAAGCTTTGGATCTTCCCAACATGGGAATAGTTTAATTACAGACTTCAAATGCTTTTCTTACTGCAAACCTAAACCACTAGCACTGTTTTGCTGTCTTTTCCCAAGGCATGATCAAATTTAAAATGCTTCTCTCTGCTCTTTTGCCTTAATGATGTCAAATACTTGGTGGGGGAATAACTTCAAGGGACACCAACTGCTGATCGTACAACAAAATCAAACAGATCCTGGTGTTCTGACTGTTTAATTTTTTTCAGCTGAGCAATGACTAATCAAGATGGTTCTGTTTTAATATTTTACACAAGTATGTTATATGGTCGAAGGAGAGAAAAGCATCCACATCTAGTACAAATTCCCAGCATATATATGACCATCCAAATGCTGGGGTGATTCCCCTTAATTTGTTCTCTGCAATAACTATATGAAGAAGTTCAGAAACAGAGATCAGTTTTGGTCAAAATGATAAAAGAGAGCCTAATACAAGCTCAAAACACCCTAGCAGTAATTAAACAGACTTATTTAATGATAAATTTGTAACATTTGAAGGGTTGATAATTATGCAATTCATTTTCCTAAAGCAAATGTTTAGTTTTTGTATTTAACAGAGTGTGTCACAGAAGTATCTACAAAAGTGTGCATCATTAGGCAGAAGGGAAAGAATTTTGTCTAAAGCAAGGTGCTGCCATGGGAAAGACTGAAAGTCTGTCTGCTGTAGCAATACATGAACATTGCACAAGGTAACAAGAAGCAGTCAGACACCTTGAACTGAATTATTTCAAATCACATGTCTGCACTCAGAGGTTGTCCAGCAAAGTCTCTTTAAAGCCATTCCCTTTCCAAGTATGGATTCTCTGACAGTGTTTCCCTTAAGTATTTAATTATATGGCAACCTGTGCTTGTTTTGCTTCTCCAGAGCTTTTAAGCCATAGTCAATAAAGCAAACACTCTTCCTCCCATTAAATCCTGTTATTGAGAGAGTGACATTTTCCTCTGTTTGATCAGGGATCTTGTCTCCACCCAGTCTTAGTGTCTTCAGAGGCCTGAAGGGCTCAAGCTCCTAAAAGCCTGTCTACTTTTTCCAGCCGTAATATTTGAGTTTAACAAAAGATCCTGTCTCTACCTTGATATTTTTTCTGTCTTTAAGGAACAATGCTGTGGTGTAAGAACCAGCCAAGTGAAAACAGTTCATAGAGGGACCCCAGTGAATTCAGGCTGTGAAAATCTGATGCTCCTAGCACACAAAGCTAGGAGGTGTTTGTTTCACACATCAGTCTAGACATGGAAGATGTTTCTGCCCATCTGCTGAACGCTGTCCTTTAGAACCAGCTTAGTGCAGAATGCAGTGTGATTTAAGCCAGGCTACCTGACTTTGGGCTGAGGTGAGTAGGAGCTTATGCTGTCAGTTGTTAACGCTCAGCTAGAGGAATATTCACTCCTTGCTGAAATACAGTCACCTCTTAAACCACTCCACTAGACCAGGAGGAGCTCAGCTGTTCACAGGCTGCATGACCACAGGATAAGTAACAGGGAACAGAACTGAACCCAGGTCTTGTAAGGCACTGGCAAATTAACTTCCCACTGAATGGTTTTTTGTGCTTACAGTAAGGTTCCCTTTTAATGCCACAATGCAAATCAGCCATTGATAGCATCCGTAGAGAGATCTGATACTTCATTCCACTAATCCTCTTCCCTGCTCTGGGAGGAAAGGCAACAGGCTCCACAACAGGTATTATTAGGGTCCAGTGATAATTCAGGTCATTGTTAATAGTAATGCACATTGAACTATACCAAGGTTAGAAAAAGAAGCAATTCCAAGACAGGGAAATTATAAAGTTTTCTCTCTCTCTCTCTTTTTTTTTTTTTTTTTTTTTTTTGGCATACCTGCAGTGTTGCAGAAAGTGCATGCAGGGTAGAGATGAAAATCCTAAACCCAGTTCAGTCTAAGTGTACCAGTTATTCAGAAGATGTACATGATGTTTCACTCGAGATTCTGCTTTCTTTCTTTAGAGTAAAAATGCAAGAAGTGGGTAAATTAGAGTTTAAAATGTCTGGCACCATTTACTAAAGTAAACTTATTTCCTAAATTGTCCCAGGGAAATGTACACTTCTTTTTGCTGTTGTTTTGATTCAGCTGTCACCAAGAGTCGTGTTTAAACGCAGCCCTCTCTGCCTCATGGCCGAGTGTCTTTGTGTGCATTTCCCCGGCGTTACTTACTGTACTTTGAAGGTGGGCTGAGCGTCGGAATCTGACGACAGAGTGGGCTGTGCCCTCGGGCCGAGGGAGCTCTTACATTCTCCTCAATGACTACATTCGCTCGTGCAGTTCCCAGCAGCAGCAACAGTGTGGTGCTCTGGCTCTCCAGCTCTGCCTGGCAGCTGAAATCTCCAGCTCGCTGAACATCTGCAAGACAAACTTCCCATGTTCTCCTGTATCTGAATGCTGCCTGACTGCACCGGGAACATGGGCACGGGGGATTATCTCTGCATTGCTATGAGCGGAGGGGCGCCTTGGGGCTTTAGACTGCAAGGTGGCAAGGAGCAAAAGCAGCCTTTGCAGATCGCCAAGGTAGGATCACGAGAGAGATGGTATCGGTGTGCTGGGAACACGAGTGAGGAGAAAGTTTGGTTAGGTACAAATGAGATGCTGCTCCCGGGGAAGTGGCTGGTGTGGATCTTGTGACGGTTGTTTGAATTCGCTGGCTTGTTCTGCAGAGATTCTACAGGTGCTGATTGGTTTCAATAAAAAGGAATGGTTACCTCTTGGTAGCTTGCAAGTATTGCAAACATTTTCTTAACCATTAAAGGTTTAACTCGTGACATGATGGGTGTCTTTCAGCTCCTGTTTGGGTCTCTGTCTGGCTTTGAGTGCACTCGGCACATCGCAAACTCAATCTCATGTTAGGAAATGCTGTTCCAGTTATCTATTTATCATAGTTTTTCTCCTCTAGTCATAGAATAAATACAGCTTTACCATGAGAAAATGTTCTTACTATTTTGGGAATCCTGGAGAGTATTATGCTGAGTTATCTCTGGTTTTGGAAAGTTATCCAGACTTAGAAACAGCCTTAATAGATGCCAAACATCCCCTCTTATATTTTGTGAGCAACAGTGAAAATTCCTGGACACTTCAGAAATTATCTGCACGTATAGAAGGAGAGCAAAACAGACAGTAGGAACCCAGAATAAATTAAAAATAACAACCAGTAGCCCCAAGTAGCAAAAAAAAATAATACTTCAAAAGTAGTTTTGTTAAAAATCAGTGCTCAGTCCAGTGCAACAGCTTCCCCTCTGCTGCAACAATGAAGATTTGTCACGGTTATTAAGGCTTATGTAACTGTATGGAGCTGCATTCTGTTCTCCTAGACAAGAGGCACAAATTTGGTCCACAGCTCTGAGGTCAGCAAAATACCTCTGGCTGAAATGCTACTGGGACTGATCACTGCAAAATGAGTTCTGCCTTGTTAAGTGGAGGGAAGGAGTTTAACGTGTATCTTATCTCCTTTTATTATCTTGGTAATGCAGCATCTTGAGTGTTACGGTTTTGTACTTCCATATAGTATTTTAGATCAGTAGTTTAGTATTTAAGCTGTAACTTTCTTAACCTGTCAGTGTATTTATTAGTTAATTAACTTCAATGTACTGGATCAGTTGACTTTTTCACAAACAGCAGAAACGGTAAATCTACTTCATTTTATAAAAGAAGGTCCTTTTAGTTCCTCTGTCGAGAAAAGAACATCTTCCACTATTCTTTTCCATGATTTCCAGCCCACAATACTAACCACATTCAGTAACAGAACTATGATTTATTGAGGGTATGAATACTTTTTCTCATTACTGTTATTTTTTTTGGTGTTTCTGTTTTGCAAAACTTGAACATGTTTACTTTTTTTTTCCCCCCTACCGATGGGCAACTGTTGCTCTGCAAGTAAAGGCTCTGATAAGAGAGGGCAGCGGACTCCTGCCATCTAGTGAAAACTTGTAGCTAGGACTTAAAAATTGTAACAGTAAAAATCAAGGGGCCTTGATTATAGAAAACCAAGCAAGAGTGGAGAAGTGATTGTGATACTGAACTTAAGAGGACACGGATGCAAAATGAAGGGAAGTGAGATAATCCATGAAAATGTGGCAGGATACAAAAATCCAAAGTTCACACTTATCTACTCTTTGATAAAGGAAACATATTGTTTTAAAAAGCTAATGGAGTAAGTCACTGCAGTTCACTGCCAGAATCAGCTTTTACCAGTTTGGTTTATGCCTTTTAGAATAGTTTTATTACATTTATAAAGAATATGTAAACCATGTCCCCACTGTCTGTAGCCTAGCTCTTAAAGCATATATGCAAGTAGCATTCCCACCAAAATCCATGAGAGTTTTGCCTGCAATATAAATTACTGTCTTCCATTACTATGCAAATAGTTAACAGAGAGATAGAGACAAACATTTTACAAAGAAATATCTCGGTACTTTTGTCGCCAGCACATAAAATAGGCAATTTGCACTAGCAAATAATTTTAGAACCACTAAATTAGATTGCAGATTTTTCAGTAATTTGTTAGATGTGAAATTGCAACAAATGGATTTTTTTGAAGTCTCAGAAGTTATAATTTTTCCTTTTCCATTTTTAACCCTTATTCAAAACATGAATTTTGAAAACATTTGACTCATTTTCCGTAGAGATACACGAAGTGTTTAACACCCCTCTGAACCCTGGCTCCATACACCAACTCGCTTTGTGATGTCAACTCATGTTGTAAATACTTCATAAAAACTTATTTTCAGTTTAAAAGAATTTGTGTATTCTATATACTGTCCCCATAGACCATAAGGGCTTTAAACCCAATTATTTTAAATTCTATTTCAAAAGACATACAGTGCTAGAAAGGATATCTAATAAATGGATGGGATTTTTTTTTTTAAAAAAGATTATCAGGAGTATAAAGCTAAGGAAAACAGTGGTTGTATGCACCAAGGCACCAAAGCATGTCAGTACTGCACTGCTTTCCCAAAGCAGGAGGTGGTTGGGAAATCTCAGTGTAACAGTGACCCTAGAAGGATAAGAATCTAAGATATATAAAAGCAAAGTAACACATGGTGTCTCCTTTCTGTTTCCACCATGAGATATATGAAAGAATGTGTTTTTATGAATATCGTGGGGGATTTTTTTTAACATTTCTTTTTTCATTTAAAATACATAAAAACTGTATGTACAAAAAAAAGTCTTGTGAGTTTTTCTACTAATACCTAACAATACTGACTATGTTATAAATAATAAAGCTATATTCTTTAAGAAACACCTCTTTTGCAACAGGTAATTTAATGGAGTCAATTCAGATCTTAGAGAAGATTTAGATTTATAATTCAATTATGATGTGAATTCATAAAATTATCTGTTTGCTATAGAGGTACATTATTCCCAGCATATTTATTACCTACACCAAACAGCAATTTGCTGAACTCACTGTTTGTATCTGCCAAAGTCTTGGTAATTTAAGTTTGGGAACTTAACCAAATAGTTCTAGTATTCAAGAGCAGTAAGTTGCATGACTCAGACCTCTAAGCACTTCAAAGGAAATTCAGCCCTCTTTTTCTGATCCTAAAAGTAAAAAATGAACAGATGCTTACAAGAAGAATTCTGCTGCTGCTGCCCAAATAGTAGTTTTACCTTTGGCTCAGTAATGATGTGTGACAACTGGCTGCCTGGTCATTTTAGACTTGTGCCCTTGTCCATCAAAATGCTCAGATTTCAATTCAAGTCTCTGTTTCATCATTTTGGATTCATTGGAACCTGAAACTGAAAGTGAAACTTAAAGACTTGGGAACAACCTGAACCAAGAGTGTGAAAAGTGATGTGTAAATACGATTCCTTAATGCTGGATGTAATCACAGGTGGGCTCTGCTGGGGGAGTCAGATGTTTTCTCCAAAATGCTTGACTCCTGCAGAATGACCCCAAGAGGTTTTCATCATGTTGAGCTTTACACTTAGTCTAGTGGAAAAAAAACATGTTAGCACAGTTATGCTTTGGATCCTGAGGTAAGGCAAAGCATGTCACTGCCACACATATGAGAGGTATGTTAGCACAGAGCTGGGCCATCCACAAAGGACACCAAAGCCGCTGGGTTTAAGGAAACCTTTTCAAGTTCTTGTCACACTTCCAAGCAGGTAAACCAGGTTAGGTAAAGTAGGATCTTTCTCTCCACCACTGGGTTTGAAATGCCAATGCTCAGGGTGCTGTGTAAAGGCTCAGCACTGAGCTCACAGCCCCTGCTGATACTGCCTTGTTTGTATCAATTGACATTTCAAAAACGACTTGAACACAACTTTATGCAATAGCACTCAACAGAGCAAGCCATGTTTAAAACATGCTGGTTGAACTTTGGCAGCAAGGGAGGGGAGTTTAGAGTCAACCTACACGATTTTAAACACAACTTGCCTTACTTGGCCTGTATTTAAAAGTGTTTGTTTAAATTTGCTGGCTAATACATTTCCAAACATAGTTTGTTTTTGCAGCCCGGACAGACTCATACTCTCAAATTCACCCTTCAGACCATCTTACACAGACGATATTTGCTGATATTCAGAAAATCCTGTGAGGCATATTTACATATTCTTTCACACAAGAAATTATGTGGAAATTTATGGGTTTATCTATCTTTTCTGGAGAGGATTTTGACTGTTTTACGAGCCTTGACCCAATTTACTAACTAATACATTTTTGCACTTGTTTAGATGATAGAATTTGGCTTCTATTTAAGTAAATTACAAAACTTCCATTGACAGACTGGGAAGAAGTTGGGCTTTAATGGAGGTTAGGTTAATTTATTTTGCAAAACCAAGGAACAAAGTAAGGATCCCCAAACCTAACGAAAATAGAACACCACTAAATAACTGCTCCTGAAAACTCTACCATTTCTAACTAGAAAAACAATGAGGAAAAAAAAATCATACACCTTAACCACCAAAGGCTTCCATGCACTTCTAAAGGTTAGGGCTCTGCGTTCCTCAGTTTCAAACTTTTGCATTCCAGCTATCGTGCCAGTGGAAATGTTTAGTACTGAAGTCCCATCTAGTTGTTTAAAAGCTGCAGGCTGAACTAGCACAAGAGTGTATACCCTGTTTTGGATATACAGGACAACATACCAAGCTGGTTTTGGCACGCTTCCCACAGTATTTAGGCAAATACAAGCATGGTTTGGATCCATGGATTCATTTGTGCTCATTTCCAATAGATGCTTTTCCAACTCTCACGCTAGGCGAGTTTTCAATGGAATAGGATGAACCCCATAATTCACACTGATTTAAACTAAACAAACTAAAGAAACCAAACAGTGTATTCCTACTAAATTAGATTAGCTGCTTTGTATAGAGCTTTGCTCCATTTTTTGTTTCTTCACTGGAAACTTTTAAAATACACCGCAAGGCATTATTTCATTTCATTGTTCTGTATTTTCTGCCATTGCATTCTTATTGTGAATGGGAATGTAATAGTAAGACTTTCAGCCAAGTTCATATTAAAATATCACACCAGGAAATGCTGTTTACAAAGTCCTTTAGAATTGTGTCGGATTGTTTGAGAGGACACAGCTAGTAATTTATGCATATCATGGAAGGGCTTTCCTCCAAATACACAACTCAGCGTTCTTCCAATTTACAGCAGAAATATTTAGAGCAGAAATTACTTTAAGGGACAATATTTCATGAGGTAAATGCTTAGCACTCCATAAAATTTGCAGAGATATCTTTAAGAGGAACAATTCTGTGCATGGAATCAGCTATGGACAAAAATGATAACATTTAGATTGCGACCAGTACTCACAAGCACCGCTCATTGGTTGGAACAAAACTGGCAGTAAAAAACCCCACTGGATATCAGCTTGGAGGTTTTAAATTTCAGACCTAATGTACACAAGTTACACTGTGGATTTCTTTTTCCCTTTCTGTAATTTTTCCCATCTGTCCCATTCCATTAGAATCTGCAGTCCCTAGCCAGTGTGAACGTTAGGATGAGACTAACGCACATTTAGGCCGAAACGCTTCGGTGTGCACCGAAATCAAAGTGCTGGTTTTTGGGTGCCTGCCAATACAACCTGGTGTTGAGCATGATGGCCAAAAATCTCCAAAACAACTCAGCACCTTGCTCTCAGCGGGGTGCTAAGAACAGTGAAGAAGTGGCTGCTTTATTTGTTGCTTATGTGGAAGGTAAATTATAATAGAACCTCGTTGGCCCTGAGCTCGCCAGAGCCAGCAGGCTTAGACCCCGAGCTCTCTATCATGTGCTGCAGTCCCGGGCACAGCATGGACTCTTCACTTCTTGTTTAGCAGAGAAACTCTGTCTGCAACTCTTCTTTCTACTTTACAGAGATACATTTTGAATCCTTTAAGTTTCCTTCTTTGTTTGATATCTCCTTCCTACATCTGGCACTGGGCACTGAATGCATGGATAACCTTTTGCTTCAAAAGAGTTATGTCATCCTGGACTGTGCAGCTGGAGACTCGTTGTTTTATAAACTTGCCCTTTTGCAAGTATATTTTAGAAATATGGTCCCATTTAGGAAGCTGGATGCTTTGGGTTTTGTAAGCATGTTTTATATTACAATTCATTAGCAGATGAACTGGTGATGGGTCGAAACTATGAAGGGAGCAGATAAGCTGTGGTGTTCTATACTGCTGGTTCCATTTGATATGTTCTCTGTAGCATAAACATGCCACGTATGGCATAAATTGCTGCAATGTTGAATTTCAAGGAAGTTTCTAAAATAAAGATAGTGCAAAACACCCTATGTCCGCTGTTGCACTTTACAGTAACAGAAAGAAAAAAAACCAGTGACAGGGGAACACAACTTTATGAGACCAAATCTGCCCTTCCAAGTACTCTCTGCCTAGTGTAGGAGTATCAGGAACTGCTTGTTGTCTGAAGGCAAAGGTGGCAAAGCTGAGTTGTTGTTTTAAAAACCTAACAGTTGAATTATCACTAAAGGAAGCTTTAACAAAAGAGTTACATTTTTTCCCATGGACTCCTTGTGAGCTTTGCCATTGACTTCAAAGGGCAAAGGATTGGGTCTTAGTATGTATAATATAGTGCAGTTATTTAATTAGAAGCAGATATCATGAATAAAAATCCTCATTGGGAAGGGTGTAGCAGATTTTGCTACAGATCTTCTTACTATAGATTGCTGTGTCTAGCAGAAGTTGTTCCCTTCGAAGGAATGAAAAAATCCTAGACTTGAGGGTATCCCAATGACACTGTTAAATAATGTAACTTTTTTCCAAGGAGGTTAGGGAGAGGAGTGCCCAGCAGCTGAGGGTAACAGCCTTTTCAGCAGGCACTGCTGTGGCTGGATGGGTTGGACAGAAATTCCTTGTGTTGGCAAACCCATCTTGTAGATGCATCTTCGCCAGTTGAACTGGCATCCCTTTGGAAAGGCTCTAAGGGTCCTGCAAAAATCATGGAGAATTGTGCAACAGTAATTATAATGGTTGTCTATACCTGTACAATACCAGGTGTTTCCAAGATGTCCTGCAATCAAGGAGAATCACCTCATGAGTTTTATTAGCTTTACTCACCCACCTCCACTGAAGAGATCATCTCTGTTTATCTCTCTAAATCCTTGTCTTATCTGCCAGGAATTCTTGCTCTGCTTTCTCTTATCATTCTCCCTGTAGTACTTTTATTTAAATACACAAGTACAGCTACTTACTTAAGCACCAGTTTCAGTGAACTCGCTGAAAATTGTGGGCAAACAACAGCTTGGACTTCAAACCTTGTTACTTGGTTAGAATAGTGCCCATCACTTCCAGTGGACTTCCCCTGGACTGAAAGGAATAAAGTAAACTTTCTGCTTTGCATGAACTCCCTTGTCAAAGAAATCTCTGAACTACTAGAGCTTAACAGATGTGGCTGGAATAGAGTAATCAGCATTTTGTCCCACAAATTACATTTTCCTATTTTGCAGAGATCACTTCAAAGACCAGCTGCCATAAGCCACTGATTTAATTACAGAGGATGCATATGGAAATAATCTGAAAGGAATAAATAGCTTTCTATATTAGCATATATTCATAATGATCTTCCTGCACATTGAAATAATACTTGGAGAATGGGTAGTGTAAGACTTGCTTGTAAAATCCTTCAAGTTAGGGAAAAAACTATCATGAAGCATGGATGTTTTAGGGAAATTCTAACATGTGATACTATTTAATGCCTAAGATCCTTAAGAGGAGCCACTGTTTGACACCCTTCACTGAAAAAAGAAGATTCAGAATTGTTGGCTTTCCAAAAAAAATGGATACCCAGGAAATTAGAATGGTTCCACCTAAATTCACACTCAGTGCAATAAGTATGTTATGCTGATCAATAGAAAATGAGCCATTCACAAATGTGGAGAGTTTTGTTACAAGAATACATAATTAGATTACTTAACTGCCTTTTGAAACAAAATGTTAGTATTACAGTTGTTATCTCATGTTTTCCATGCTGTCAGTCAAAGTCAGTCTTTACTGTGCATTTTTAGGGGGATCTAGGGGAAGGCACCAGTTTTTTGGAAATGACAGCTAGGACCCCCTTTCCTTTCAAGCCCCCCAGTCCCTTTGGGAAGTGAATTTTTTAGCAGTGTGCCTTTATGTCCAGTCCAAATAAACACGTTTTCATGATACTGACATTATTGATTATCACTAGATGGTGCTCTTATTCACAATCCCAAAAATCATAGGTAAGTGAATGTAAAGACAGATACACCTTGGAGAAATTTTGGTTGCCAGGTTTAATGCTGTCTTACTGAAGCTGCAGTTGTAATCCTTTAAAGAGAAAACTTAAAAATATTTCTGCACCTATCTGACACCGTATTTTAGTGCATTCAATAGTAATATTACACGTAACTATTGAATACATGTAGTGAGATAATAACTAAAAAAGTATAAAAAAACCCATTACCTCAAACCTCAGTTTCTTCCAGGCCAACCTGACACCGCCCGAGAGCCCTGGAGATGTAAGAACTCTCCCAGGTCTTGTATCCAATTTAAACCAAATTTTGAGCTATCTTAAAATGGTGGGTTTAATAAATTCCTCGTTATCTTGTTTTTCTTTCTCTGCCCTCACTTTCAGTCATGACTTCAGTCTGTAACACTAGATCTTCTAAACCCAGGTTATTTTACTCCTGTGAAGTGCACCAAATTCCAGGATGCATCCTTGAACAGCTACGGTGTTGAAAATCTACTTGAGTTTTGCAGCTTGAGCTCATTTTTACTCCAATACCTTTAAATTAACAGATCAGCACAGGTGTGGTCTAAATTTTCCATGATTGAATCTTCATTTGAAGGACCCTGATTCAACTCCTAAATGTACTACATTTTTAAGTCATTTTCCAGATCACCAGAATAATGTTACCAAGGTATTTCTGATTTCATGGCACAATTTGTGACTACAAAAAGGGGTTGACTTTAAAACCTCTTGTCATTCTAGTTTCAGTTTTCTTCCCCTATATTTACAGGAACAGTGAAAAACAATCCAGTGAATCTAAATGTAGTGAGGGGACCAAGAATGCCTCTTTTTCTACCCTGGGAAGAACAGTACAAAGGGTACAATAATTAAGCCTGAGGAGGTAGTTATCCTTGTGGCTTCTCATTTTTTTTGAGTTACTCCATGAACAAATGGAGCACTGAAATTCCTGGCCTGAGAACAATGGTGCCCAGCCCTGTACCAGCCTTCTGGGTCACTCACTTGTTGTTTGCTTCCAGGCCTGATTTGCATAAGAGGCCTGGAAAAGTTGCAGAGACTGGGAATTAGCACAAATTGATACAGGGTGCTAATTGACTTATGCAGAAACTAAAGATGCACTGGCCTGTTCAAATCAGGCTTGCATTCAGGCCTCTGGATTCCTGCATCATCCAGCGCTGGAGAATTAAACCTTGGCATGGTTCATCGGCTGCTGGGTCCTGGGATAAAAATAGAGAGGCAGAAACAGGATTGTGTTTGAGCACCATCAGCTGAAACTGAAAAGAGTGGGAAGGAACCCTTCCTTTTACGAAAAATGCTTTCTTTTCAGGTGTTCTAGGCAACAGCATTGCACTCAAGCTCACCTAAAGTGAGAGCCAAACCAAATCTTTGCCCAAAACCTTTTACTGCTCTAGATGCAAATATTTTTTTTTTAATGGCTGGAAAATACAATTTATTTCAGTGACTGGATCAAACATGCTGGATGCAGACACAGCGCCAGACACAGCTGTAGGAGTTACCTATTGCCTCAGCCCTCTGCAGTGCCTCTCTCTTGTCTTATATCCAACTAAAAAACTTCTTCCAATAGGTTTCCATCAGATCATTGTAAAAATAAATGATATGTTACCAAGTCCTCCTTGCTTTTATAGTTCCATAGCACTACAGAAAGCAGTGTTCATCTGTAGGGATTCACATAATCCCACGTTATACCTGTATGTCACTTAAGGCACAACTTACACATCAGAGTTTAGTTTCATTTAAAAGCTTTCTTGAACCTTTTTGGATTTCTTTAGTTTTACATTTGCAACATACTCTCAAGGCCAGATGACATTTTTCATGTGCTTGGGTTTCCTTCTGGCCTTTTCACTTGGCTCCTTTAGGCCTTGTGTACTTCTAGGTTCTCCATCATGTTAACACAATTAGTCACACCCTAAATCAGCATCTCAAATACAGATCCTGACACAACTGCTCTTGACTAATTTCTTCCATGCTAAAAGAAAATCCCATTGCCTCTGAAACACTGGCATTAAAACGCTCTTGCTGGGTTTTTAAAATTAATTATTAGGTTTAAGTTAATAAGAAAAAGATAAGTCTCAGGGCAAAATAATAAAGAGGAAAGGAAACTGGACACTGATCCTGACGCTGAATTTAATTTATGGAGGTGCTGACCTGTGACGTCTGTTTAAAGACTACGCAATCCTTGAAGAGTGTGCTTCCCAGAGGAACTTGAGAAGATACAGTAGTTCACAGAACAGGACCTTTCCCTCAAAATTATATTAATAAGAGGCATCAGCAAAGTCTTCAGAGGCAATCTGAGTCGGATTATCTTCTTTTAGGTGAAAAAGAGAACTGTACATGTTTACATTCCTATTCAGTTGCCTAAAATGTCACTCTTGATCTTCAGTCAATTTTTAAATGGCTTCTTACATCACCAGAATGCTGAAAACTGTCTGACTGTAAAGGTTTCTTAAACAAAGAGCTAAAAGCAGTGCCATGAGATAAGGAGCTACAGAACCTATTGATTTCCAAGGCAGACAGTATTGTGAATCATAGGGAAGCACTTGCTCAGGAAACAATTACAGCATTACAGAACCAATTCTCATAAATGTCTTTTCAGTTTCTAGCCGTGCCTTCACAAGTTCCTCCTGGCCTCTGCTCCCTTTATTTGGTGCTTGGCATTTGGACTAGTGCTGCAGATCTGAACTGACTTTGACATTACCAGGGGCTTCCTGACACTCCTTTGAACAACGGTCCATGAATACCACGCTGTCATATTGCCAGATGTTCCTTCACACTGTTTTCTCTATCACAAACAGGCTCTGAAAGCAGCACAATGCTTATGAGAGGAGAAGACAGTGATTTTCACTTCCTTTTCTGCCTTTGTCTCATCTTTTAAAGCTAGTATTTGACTTTTGGTGGGGGTTGAAGCACTTTCCACAGATCTAAAGGGGAATGCTACAAGAAGGATTTTGGTTTTACAGCTGCCTGAGTCTTTATTTCAGAAGTACTTTCAAAAAGTGCCTCTTCACTTGGTACAAGATACAGTTGTCTGTTGTTTTCTTATGCAGTAAAGGCATTGCTCACTCTAAAAATCAAGCCAGGAAGATCTGGCACAGTTTAGGGTTTATACTCACTAAGGTTACTTGGAGGTTGCATATGGCCATGGCAACGTGACCAAGTTAGATGCATCACTTATTAGCTGAAAAATATGCAGGATATCCTGTAGCAAACCCGGAGCAACAGTAGCCACACAAAATGAAAAGGAATGCTGTTGTCCTAAACTGATATAACTAAGGCTGTCTAAAACCTTTCTATGGCCATGTTGGGGTGAAATCTGATGGCAAGCAGGTATTTTATAGCCACATGTTAATCTTCTTGAACAGGATGAGTTATTAAATTAAATCCTTAAAATGAGCAGCTCTTTCATGTGTGCTTATATTTTCCAGATGTTTGATACAGTCAAGATTATCCTGTTCATTTGCATGGTCTCATTTCTTTTGTTGTTATTTTTAGAAAACTCTTTAAACTTACTACTATACTAACATCTGAGTAAGATTTGAAAACCTTTTTTTTTTTTTTTTTTAATCCCATACCATTTTTCACTTATCTTTCTTAACCCTTATTTCTATTATTTATGGTTTTGGAAGAGACCAGGGTTTAATTTTAGCAACTTAAGCAAGTGGGATTTCGTCCTAGGTTTTGTCCCCACTCATTGTTTCTAACATTTCCAGGGACGTTTAGCTCTTGCTACAGGATTGCTGCATTCCATGGATGTGTGGGCTGCATCCTTGACTTAGCCAACATGTCTTAAAGCTGGCACAGACTTTGGCCAAAGATCATGAAAGTACTTCAGGATCGATCTAGGAGGAGAGATGCCATATTATGTCTGTGTTAGTACATTATAATAATACTTCAGAGGAAGATAATTCAATAAAATCATAGAAAATGTGTGCCAAAGGTCTGCTTGAAACAATAATCCAGCTTCTTATATTAAGAATTGTTAAAATTGGCAACAACTGGCTCTTTCCCAAGCTACATGCCTTTTGGATTTCCTTAAAAATTCAATCTTTACAGTTTCTGAATAATGCAGCCATTGTAATTCAAGGATGCTCCCCTGCTGGTTTTGATTAATTTATTTTAACAACACAGAAAAAGTCTGCTGTAGCTCCTCTGGTAATATAAATCCCTGTGACAAAGGATTCTGTTGTCTCCACCTCTCTAATAAACTACAGTGTCAGGGGTTCAGAGCTAAATGGATGGCAGTACAGCCTAAACAATTCATCTCTGCTTTGGTGTCTGAATTTAATATCAGGGTTCTTTCCCCTTTAACCTTTAACTAGTTTATAACTGTATTCTTACTTCCTGTATAAGCAACACATCCAGTGAAATGTTTTAATTTGTATGCAATTACAAATTTTGCACATTTCAAATTAATATCTTGAAAAAAATTTTACCTATAGTCAGATATCTTAAAAAAAAACACCCTGTAAAATAACCATGGTTATCTGCCCAACTTTTTAAAATTTATTGTGACTCTCATGACATATGCAATTTTCCTTTCAGTACCAGCTCCTAAAATCTGGTTCTTACCTGAGTTCCAGCTTTCATTAAAATTAGAATACATTTCTGGATATCCTGGATTGCAAAGTTATCCCACCTACAAGAGGTAAAAACCCAAGTAACCCCAAGTTTTTAATGTTTAAATCTTTTTTCAAACTGTTATTTGCCAGTCTGCAGGGTTAATGGAATAAGCTTGGCAGGACCACAGCCTGAGAACAAAATGCACAGTGAGGACACTTAAATACCCATTACAGTTTCTATGGACAGAAATGGAGGAGAAGCACAACAAAGCTGCCATTAAAATAACTGTGGCTTTCAGAGGTCACAGAAATTGTCCCAGCAACGTGTGACATTTTCCCAAATCCTAAGAACATTCAAGCAGTGTGATGAGTTTTGGGAATCACACAGCACTTTAACAGAAATTGCTGTTAGCTGACTTATACAATTACATCCTCTTGAACTGTTTTCATTCCACGTAAATATTAAATACTTCGTTTCAACTCATTTATTTAAAAACCCTAACAAAAATGAACTGAAAGCGGTTTCAAGCTGTTTCTTGCAGATTTCTGGTAAACTGGCTGCTCGTTTGACATGGTGCATGTGTAATTTCAACAGTGCCCCTACTGTAAGTGTATATACAGATGCTTTAGGCTAACATTAAACAATGTTCTATAGCTACGACCAGGTTTGTAATCCAAATAAAGTAGGTAGTGTTTTTATAACTATCAATTCTTGGGTTATGGAGAATGTCTTCAAATAGAAATGGAAAGAGGTTTATCTTTACAAACAGGTCTCATTCCCTTAAAAGGAAGTTGTTTCTTTTTTCTTCTGCTTCTTTGGAGAACTGGCTACAAACTGGGAATGGTTACTGTATGACTCATTTGGGAAGAATAGCTACAGTGTAAAAAGTTCAGAAAGGATTTTAATAAAACCAAACCAAATTATCTTCTGTTTTGGGCACGATAAGGACAGTTTCAAAGAGAAAAATATTAAATTTTTTCAGAATGCTGTAAATCAACATAATACTGTAGTGTTTTGAAGGGCAGGGGGAAAAGCTCAGGAGAGAATAAAACATTTTCCCCTTGTTTCAGTTCTATAGATAAGGCACAAATCTCTTTTCATAAGCAAATTTTAATTTACTTTATTCTGGTCTGGCCTGGAAGTGAGCTCCTGTATCCACCAGAGCAAACCACTGACTGCCAAAAACACACAGGGAATGATCACTTACTGAGCTATGCACAGATAATGGGACTTTCCTACTGCACCCCACCTACTTCAGCTACTTGGCAACTCCTCAAATCCCCAACACTGTAAGTCAAACTGTCCACAATAATACAATTATTGCAATAAAAATACATTAATGCCACAAACAGCTACGTTGTGGACAGTAAAGACTGCAAATGCTACAAGTAAATATTATTGTATTACCGTCTGCATTGCTGTCCCCACAATGGCATAAAGGATACAATATTGTAAATATTGTTTAATTTCATTTTATTTAAGATTTGCACTGAAAAAGTGCAGGCTAGCTTGATGCAGCAGCCGGGTGAGGAATGCTGGCTATTTAGCAAGTGTTCCATGCAAGACATGGGAAAATGCAATTTTTTTTTAAGTTCAGCACTAGCTGTTTGCATATTGTCACTCCAGCAAGAGAATTTTACCAGATTTTTGTTTTCATTCTCCTTAGTGCACATAGACTGCAAAGGAACTTGCTGCATTTGTCACTTGTAGTCAAGGGATATTCTGTGTTCCCTTAAATTTCAAACAATTACGTGGTTTTTGGTGTGAAAGTGCATGTCCAATAGTGGACATTTATATAAAAGTTTCCCAAAGTGCCAGTAGGATTTTTATTTTTGTTTTTAATTTCTCCTGGAACTTTTCCCTGAGTGTTTCTCCTAAGATTGCTCCAACTGAGCCTGAAGTTAATAGAAAGCGACCGAGCGATTTCAGCAGGAGTTTCACATTTGGAAAGCAAAACCAGGACTGTATTTTGGCCAGACTGTCTGTGTATCTAAATCTAAATTCCCATTCCTAGGAAGTTTACAGGAAAATGCTGAACGTTTCAAATTGCCATGAGACCAACTAACTGCATTTGAATCTTCTCCTGAATATATCCAGAATATCCTGTAGTCTTCAAAGCTAAGCTTTAAAAGAAAAAAAAATTCTTCCAAGCCCTCTCCACCCCACTTCCAACTTGCTCATGTTTGACCTGTTGAGAATGTCCTGGCCAAACAAGGTTCATGGATGTGTCACAAGCACTCAGGAATCTTGCATGACTTCAGATGATTCTATGCTTTACAGTATAGCCCAGGCTATGTATTACTAATACATATTATTATATATATTACTGTAAAGGAGGACATGCACTGCTGATGCTTTAAGAGGCACCTTTGACAATGAGAGACCCACAGCCATAATTTATCTTTGCAGTAGATTGAATTGGGACAGTTTTAATTCTATTTGAAAAAAAAGAAAAAAACAACATTGCAACAGGCTGCAAAAGAGAGCCTGTGCTTCTTTTAAAGGCCTATCCCTGACCTGGTTGCCAGGGAGCTGCGGGAGGGAGAAGGCTGGCAGCAGACAGGGAAATAATCCAGCTGAATTCAATTAGAGTGCATCAGTAGAACTAAGTGAACTATTAAATTAAACAGGCCCCCTAAACCAGAAATGGGTACGACCACAGAAAATGCAGGATTTGCTGTATCCTGTGTTGAGCTGTAAGTGCTGTCTCACACGAGCCACTGCCCTGCACCCTTGCAAATGTGCTCAGGACAGGACTGTGTTTAGGGTGACCCACCTTGGCCCCTCTGACACTGGCCATTTTCCAGGATCCACAGCAGGCAGTGATGCAGCAAGGCACTACTTTCCTACGGAGGCTGAGCAGATGCTGCCTTATTTGTGGATCAAAGGGAACCAGAAGGAACAGCATGGGAGAACAGGACTGGGAGCAAACCCTTCCTTGCCCCTTTGGCTGAGGACTCCTGCTGGACACCTGCACAGAGGGCAATGGTTCCTCCAGGAGAACCACTCCAGGTTCTCAAAAATACCCTGATCAAACCACTGGCCAGGATATAAACCTAATCAAGTAGAAATGGCCCAACAGTTTACTAATTCCTTTGGCTATCCTGCATCATTTTTCCTCTAAGTGGTAACTAATTGATTTAATGAGAGAGGTTTTCTTATTTAAAGAGAAGCATCCTGAGCATTTCCTGGACTGTAGATTTAATTTGTTCGTCAGTGGTACAGGTATTCATCAGCAAGCAAATACCTAATTTTAATTTATAAAAGGCATTTCCTGCATACTAATGCCAGAAATTTGGGAAGAAACTGGGTGTAAGCAAGAAAGTAAGTGTCCAGAAGAGACAGCAAAGATACTTACTAGTGTTGAATAAAAAAGTACCTTAGTTTTAGGGTGGTATTCTGGATATATGATTTCCTGCTCAAAAAAAAAAAAAAAAAAAAAGGAATAATGAAGATAAACATAAGCTAATTAAGAGAACTGAAGGAAACAAGCTTACCAAAAAGGTTTGTGTAGGAAGCTGCATACATTTTGTGTCTGGAGGATAAGACTCCAAGGAAAGTGTAGTGGTAGTCCATAAAAAATGTTACCTCAAACTGTTCTGGAATTTGCAGCTGAGCTCCCATTTCCTTCAAAGGTTGCAAATGACAAGTTTCTGCAAAGCAGGGTTCTCAAAGTTTGCAAAAGGCCAGTGGTTCAGTTTATATTTTTCCTACTGCAAAGCAAATGACTGACAGAGGTCAAACATACAATTTGAAAGTGAAGTCCTGTCCCCTACTCCCTTTCCTGCCTCCTCCCAGTGCTCCACTGTACTGGTTTCCGAGTTCTCCTATGCATTATTTGGCAGCCTCAGCTCGTAGCAACACAAAATTACACACAGCACCAGCAGAACTCCAACTCGGTGCATTTTGGAGGCCTAAATTTAAACCATTCCTTATGGAAGAAAACAGCTAATTGTGCTGGAGGAAAATCTCCATGCTCATGATATAAAATACCTTTTGCCTGCTTTTCTGCTGTCGTAAGCAAATGAAAATTTTTGAAAGTGTTTGGGTTTTTTTTTTCTGCAAGTAATACCTTTTTTGGTTATGGACCAGTGGTGCTGACAAATATCTAACTCTTGCCAGGAGCTAAAATACTAAATGTCAATCTAGTCCATTTTTGACAGTGCACACGCAAGATATGACTATTTTTTAGCATGCTCCTTAGAATATGTAAAATGAAAACTGCAAGAGAAAGCACAGCCAGTTTCAAACCTTACTTACTGAGTTACTTTGGAAAAAAACCAGCCTGATGCACAGAAGAGGAGTGACAACAGGTACTATCAAAGTGTAGAACCAGTTGTGTTCTCTCAAAGAACTAAAGGTGGGGTACAAACCAAAAAGTCAGAAATGTTATTCAAACTTCCTAGCTTGCCCCATTTCAAACTCCTGCAGTGTGGGTGAGATGGTTGTACAATTTTGTGCTTATAGATTTTGAGGCATTTGGATGGCAGGACTGAATTCTTAGCTT
Source organism: Manacus candei (assembly GCF_025592945.1). Classification (NCBI taxonomy): domain Eukaryota; kingdom Metazoa; phylum Chordata; class Aves; order Passeriformes; family Pipridae; genus Manacus; species Manacus candei. The sequence continues at coordinate 1,823,845 of NW_026138110.1, forward strand.
GGGCCAAAGACTGTTCCAGCAAACTCATTTTAGAGACATATTAATTTTTATGTTGACGTGATCAGCAGAACTGATTAATGGCAATGCAATTATGCTGAAGGGCTCCATTGGAAGAGCTGGTTCCAGTGATTGTTGCTGCAGGTAGAAGGAGCTGATGAGGAGCAGGGATGAGTTATGACTCCACACATAGTCCCATTTAGCATTACATCAGATACAGCTTTTTCTGGAAATATTTATGAACTACTGCTCTTTATCTGCAAACCTGCCTTCCATCACATCTGAGATGTGAGGTGGGTCGGTTCTGAACCCATTTTGCAGTCAGAGGCTCATCTAATCTCTCCCTTTCCCTTGTCCCTCCCCAGGCTCTGACACCTGTAGTGTGCTCCTCTGATTTCCTTCTGCACAGAGACATGAGCACACAACTTCTGCCCTTGAATAATCCACTTCTAAATTATCTTTGCCTAAAAATCCATCTTCAAACATCCTGCATTGCTTATTCTAACCTTCCTCCTAAACTGAATATTCTCCTACTTTCTTCTACTCTCCCCTTTGTTTTTTCAGTCCTTTTCCTCTATATCCTCCCACTTTTATCAACTACATCAACTAACATAACTCTAACATCAGCTGTGGTGCTAGGGTCACCTTTTTGGCCATTTCCACCACGGAAACAGCTCCACTGTGCTCCTCCCTTGTTTAATGGCCTGTAGCCATCTCTCCTGACATTTCCCATTCCTTCATCTGTCAGGTGCTTTAAGGAAAAGAATCGAACAGGCACATTTGAAAGAAACCATTCTAGGTAAAGGTAGTGGGAAGCCATGCTACACAATGAGTTTTGTCTGGAATTGTGAGGATTATCAAACAGGGAAGAACAGTAACTGAAGTGTATTAACTGCTCCACTACGAATCCTGTGTGCACAAGAAGATGTAAATGATGATGACAGTAGATTAAACTTGGTTCACAAGCCTTCAAACATACTCAGTATGACATTCTTTTTCATTTATGCAGCTGAGCAAGTTTACTTCAGCCAGCGGGTGGGGGGTCTAAGAAAACTCTCTGGACTGTAGAACAAGAACACATCTGTACAGCTGAGATAGCTTTGAAGATATGCCAAATTTGTTTGGGGATTTTTGTGGGGGGTTTTGTCTTTTAATAAGCTTAAGGGTTTTCTAGAAGAATCCTAGTATCACTTCTACCCTTCACACCAAAAATAAACTCCAAATGAGAACAGCGTCCGGGACAGCCATTTTTATGCCCAAATAGATAAAGTGTCACAAAGCAGAACAGTGTACAAATGAGAAATTGAACTAGTTTACATATTATACATTCAAGCAACCATCAGTCAAAGCACCTTTGAAAGTGTTGATATGACACAGAGAAGTTGCCAATTCCCAGCAAAAATCACCTATAGATGTTTGCAAATGGCAACATCCAATTACAGTGCATTTCAGTATTTAACCAGGCTTGGCAAGGAGAAGGAAAAACAAAAATATACTCACATTCTGGCAATCCACACAGCCTGTTGAATTTTAGAGCATTAACCGATGGAACACTCTTGTCCTATTTAGGAAATTTTTTTGTCTAGATTTCTTTGTTTGAGTTCAATAATGTAACTGCAAGCTGCTCCAAAATGCCAGTAAGCTTCATTCCAAGTGCAGTGTGAGAAAGCAGACACATGCTGTTTCCCTGCTTGTCCATAAGGAGGACTGTGAAGGGGCCATTAGACCCTTGAAGAAAGAAGTCTATTGGCAGCACCTTTCAGACAGAATTAGCTGGTATTACTGATTTACTGCAACTACACACAGAATAGTAAGGTACATAAATTTCAAGACAGTGTATCAAATTCCCACACAATACAAATGTTCTGAGCATGCAGCTTGGAAGGGCTGAATTGCATTCAATGTTCCTGGGGGGGGGGGGGGGGGAAAGTTGCAGTTCCTCCTGCACAGCTAAATTTGGAAAGCAAGAGACCCCAGGTGTGCTCTTCAGTGCGTTTTGGGCTTGTATCAGGAACACTATGCTACAAGACAGACTTACACTATCCCATTCCTCAACAGTGGGCTTACTTGATAAGTGGAAAGTAATAAGTGGAAACACTGGGAAGATGTTTGCTAGTTTCCTTCTATTTTCTCTGTCCCCCACATTACGTCCATCTAAATTCTAATGCTCAATTTAAGATTATTCCAGAGAGCTAACTGGAAACGTCAGGCTCCCAGTCCTCTCCTCAAACTTGCATTTGAATCTCAGAAGGAAGCAAGGGGTAAAGCACATTGGAATTTCTTTCCAGAGCCCTACTGGAAGCTGTGCTGTTAGATCTCCTGTGGCCACCGTCAGGGAGGTGGCTCCAGTCCCTGTGGAGTCATCCAATGATGCTCTTTCCCAAGTAACTGGGCCCAGCAGAGCTTGGTGGCAGCATCACATAGAGGGCTGTGATACGTTACTTCAGACTTATCTCTTGAGGTATTTTTCCCTTAGATGAGTTTATTTTTTCAGTCCTAACATGAATTCGATACGATTTTTGGCAATAAAACCAAGGCTAGCTCTGTGCCAGAACAGCCCAGGATAAATGTGTCAGAACCTATTTTCATCTGCTTATTTAAGTCTTCCAGAACAACATTTAAGCCCTTCTTCCCATCCAGAGCTATGCCTACCTTGAGTGGTTTGTTTATGTGTACTGGGGATAGCTAGGCAACAAGTGGACAGTGAGTGCCCATGACCTGGTAAAACTGCATTGTATTAAGCTGTACATGTCCAACTGTTTTTAGTGTCAAGAGATGAAATCACGCCGCAAAATCTAAACATGGAGTTGGGGGGTTCTGGTGTTATCTTCATCTTTTAAAAAAAAAAATTAATACTGCTACTGCCCAGCATCACTGCCATTTAACTTCTGACCCAAATCCTGCAGACCCTGGGCGTACTGAACACATACAAAGCTTCTTTCACCATCAACTGAAGATGCAGTTTTGATTAATCTTTATCTCCTCCCCGCTGAGAGCAATGCACCATGACCTCTCAGACTCCTAAAAGGAGCTGTTGCCAGAGGAAGTTTGTGGTACCTGATGAGCTGTGGCTCTGAAAAAAGTGTCTGGCACGTTACAAAGCCAGGCACACTGTGGAGCCCCACGGTGTGAAGTCTGTCAGGCCGGGCAGCTCAGTGTAAGGTTGGTTCATCTGCCCCTGTATCGCAGTCCTGGAACTGGGAGTACTGGGGAGCACCATGGAGGGAAGCAGGAGCTGCCTGGACACGTTCAGTGTGCTGGAAGTAGATTTATTAGCCCAAGCTCAGTGCTGTTGCTGCAGGCAGCAGAGGCAAGGAGGCTGCAGCCAGCTGTGGGAGCAGGGTGAAGTGGATATAATAGAGAACAAATCTGGCCAATTTTTTCAAGTATGGCTTGGCCTCAGAACTGTTGGGAATCATTACTGCATAATATATTAGATGTGCTTGAACAAGTTACATCTCTTGTTTTCTTGGACAATGAAACAATCGTCCTTCTTTTACGTACTATAAATTACTGTAAAATACAAATTGAGATATCCTGTTGATATGTGGGTTTGCTTTCTGGTTTTGTTTGGTTTGGTTGTTATGCCTGGTTTCTAACAAAGCATGACTTTCAGTCCACATTCATGTCAGCAATGGCCTTATTTGAAACAGCAGTTCTTCTCAAGGTGCCTCACAGGGTGGTGACCCTTAATTCCAGACATCCCAGCTTTGATTAAAGCCACATGAAACAAGTTCATCTTTGTAACCCTGCACTAATGTATCGCCTGCTTTCCTCAAACACACAAAAAGCCTGTACTGAGACTGCACTAACTCATCTTTATGTTGGTCACATTTGCTTCAACTTGGTCTCTCTGTCACAGTTCAAGCCCCAAATCAGGTACAGAACTGTCAAGTGCATTATCAGGTAGATCAAAAGCAAGACCCAGAATGGAGTGCCACATTTATTCCTTTAAGAAAAAGGCTTTTTTTTTAATTGATAGATTTGTTCTATCTATGTGCATTCTATCTACGTATTTTTAAGCAAAGCAGAAGAATCCTAGAATTTATAAATAAAGTGAGAATCTCAAGATCTCATGAGTAATGAATGTCTACTTTGCTCTTTTTTGGTTTGCTTCTTACACAAGGCCATCATACAAAGGAGACAGCACAGGGACTATGCAAAGCTTTGACCAGTAACTTGTGAGTTAGGTAAGAAGGAACCTTTCAGTGCTGCCTCTGTAAAAGTAGACACCTCTCTCTGTGCTCTCAGTCAGTTGACAGCACTGACATCATATGTCAGCAAGCACAATTACTACAGTCACAAGTATTCCTCCTGAATGAGGAGCAGAGTGATTTTCTTAAAATCCAAGAACAAAACCCCCTTTTCCTAGAAGCTGAGATCTCCTGCTCTCTCTCCTTCTGAAGTAAACTGCCTTTTATCCTCCCTAGGGTTGTAAGGAGATGAAATCATACTCTTCAAGTGAGTGGCTAATCCTGTCCCTCCCAGAAGTAGCTCACTGGAATGAAGAGGAGGGGAAAAAAAAAGGAACAGGATCAGGAAATTCATCCCCTTATGAATTCTTATTCCCTGTGAGCGATCACTACCTTCACAACTGCTGTTTTTGTTTAGAGGTCCTGGTTGGTTTGGTCCCTATCTTGCTCACTTGGGCTTTCAACCCAGAGTCTATTGAAAGTTGGTAAGATCTCTAATGATCACAGTTTTGATTCCCATTTAAACACCCACAGCATTTTCTTTCCTTCTAAAGCAGCTGCTGGGATCATACAGGCCTTGTATGGATTCAGGTTTTAGAATCCCACTGGGAATGACCCGGTCCAATAGGACACTCGTGGGAATTGATGAATAATGCCACTTTACCTTTCATATCCACATCGACCTCTTTTTATCCAGCTTTCCTCATCCTTGCAGAAAGAAAGTCCGACCTAGGACTTTCCTTTTTAATAGATAAAGGAATGAAGCATTTCTAAAGTTTAAAGTGTCAGCAGATCCCCAACTCCAACCTCACTGTTCAGTCCTTTCGAGAAGAATCCAGAGGGAGCATGAAAGATATGAAATAATGTGCAAGTGATCCTCCAATATGACAACATCTAATTTATTACAGTTGCTGTTTCTGGCTTCTAGTTATCAAACTAATGCTGAATGCAATTTGTTTGAGAGCACCACATACTGTTACGTGCTTTTCTGACTTTCACAGTGCATCCACTGGTGATCACTTGCAACAATAAGCCATTTCTAAGCCAGTGTAGATTAATCACAGCACACAGAGTAAAATCTCATGTTCTGAATTCATTAAACATGGCCACAAAAATGATCTTAAACACCTGTTCGCAAAAGTTGTCAGACGTGGAGGGATTTCCCTTAAAGAAGAAAATGCAGACAGAAGGTTCAATAGATAAAACACCAACCAAATAGGAGACCTTCTGATTCATCTTCTGTTCACAGGTGTGTGGACATTTTCTCAAGGTTGTGAAGTGCTAATTATCCCCAAGGCCAAAAGCAAGTCCCTCATATAATAAATCCTACACATAATGTAGCCACTACAGTTACAATATTATGTATAAAACCAGTTGATCCTCTAACAGTTCAAATTCTAGCTGCAAAAATACTTCTTTTCATTGAATTAGGAGACAGGAACCCATTATGAGCCCCGGAAAGCAATTCAGTCCTACTAATTTTCCATCAGACCTTGTAATCTTGTCTAAACATTAAATTCCAGATAAAAAAAAAAAACAAAACGTAAAAAGTATTTTAAAAACAGAAAAGTAATTTAATACTGTTTTTGAAATTGTGGTTTCACTTTCTGTAGGAAGCAAATGTTCCTGTGGGGATCACATGAAGGAATGCCAAATGTCCACGACAGACTTCAGTCTTGCATTTCACAGAGTAGTGCAAACCTTTTCACAAATAAGCAAGCTAGGAGAGCTTTAGCTCAGCTGCAAATAGCCTGAAATTGCTTTGTTGTCTCTTCAGTTTTCACGTGGAACCAAGTTGAAGAGAGCAATTTTAATTGAGTTTTGCAAGGAGGTTTGTTTTAGTCCATCCTAATTCAATTTCCAAGCATGTTTACAGGGACATACCCACAGAAGGCAAAATTTAAGTTTTCACAGCCGTGCTTGTGACTTTGCAATGTGAAGCTATAAAAGCCATATACTTAAGGGCTCATAATTACATGAAGTACAAGTGTCATCTCTACCTTCTCCTTCTAAACGCCGGTAAAAGATAAAGGTACTGAGATTAATTTATCAGATATTTGATTTCTTAAACATTAGCATCAGTCATGCTTACAGAACAAGCACCTTTGCACAAGCAATTGTAGAATACACAGACCACAATACATGTGCTTGTCCTCTGGAGATATAAATAAGCAATCAACAAAACATGGGGTGTTATGCTGTGCTTGTGTAGCAAGAGATCAGTTTTGTCAAAGAATGCTGGAAGTTTGGTCCTTCAGATCTTTTGGGACTGAATGTAGAACTCATAAATACTGATTCCTATCTATTCCCTCAGCCAGAAGCAGCCTAGGACATGCACTGGCAATAGTCATAACCCAGTAGAGTGCTCAAGCACATAATTTGTATAAATACACAAGCATTAATTAAGACAAAAGATATCTGCTTCAAATCAGATTAATGCTGGTCCAGTTGGCTGAACCACAGCAGATATTCCTGTCAGCCAGGACACAGTCACATTCCTGTGAACACAGTGAAACAGAAGATAGAGCCAACAGGAGGCAAAGTTTCTTTATAAGGATTCTCTGGATTTCATGCTCCCACATGAGACTTTACAAACCAATGCTGGCAGTATTTGTTACACCAGTCCAAAGGGCAAACCTTCACAAGTATCTAAAACACATGGACCTTTTTTTTCCATTTTACAAAAGAATCATAACTTGAGTTCTAACTTTAATCTGCAGAAGTGCTTTCAAGTGCCAGCCCCCTGTATTTACTAGAGAAAGAACAGGACAGAATAGAAAGCACACAACAGCCTCACACAGACCACGGGGGAAATGCTGGGTCCCAATGACAACCACAGTGGAAAAGGTAGATTTCTGCAGTTCAAACCCGGAGCCAGACAGGTGCAGATGCTTTGTTACCACTGCCATCAGTTTAGGTACCCATTCATAGGATTTAGAAATGTAGATGTGGAGAAATAGTTATACCAGCAGCATTTTTTGTGTAGACTTAGTCAAGGCAAGAATAGATCAACTACCTAGTGACTCTGTGCTCTGAGACCTGCCATTCATCTTCTCCCATCTTCCAGAGCACACGTAGACATGACTGTTTTCTTTTTTTGCTTCTAGGAGACCCAGGTTGAATACTTTCAAAGAAAAGATACGTTGAATATGCAAAGAGATAACAAGATATCACAGGAATGAATTCACCCATGTAAAAGATAAACATGGAAAAAGTGGAAAATAGAGCTGAGTGAAGGACTTTTTAGCAGCAGGAGACTTTAGTGAGTAGGTAAAAATGATTTAATGATGCTAAAACAGTAAGAGATAATAACCTTAGCCTTGCACAGGGAACTGTGGTTCACCATGAGAGAGAGAGAAAAAAAAAAGACATAAAAAACCTTGAGTCTTGTTAAACTTTAAAAGTGTAATATAGATGTAAAGCATTAAAAATTACTGCCTTAATCTTGCACATGTATTGCTTTCTGCAGAGTCCAGCTAGTGCCTTGACATCAAAGAGAGCTGGAACGAGGCCTGTGTCTGGCAGCCTGTGCCTGGCTGAGCTTAGTTCCTTGTGGATTTACACCAGTGCTGCATCCCAGAGCTGGCAGGCGTGGTCTGCTTGCCAATCATCACTTTATCTTTTGGGGTATCTCTTAGGGTAGCAAAACTCCAGGGCCTGGAGCTTGAGCTGGAGCTCAGAAGTGCCCTGCACACACAAACTGTTGAGCCCTGGTGAGGATAGAGATCTGGACAATCTTTCCAGAGGATCTTATATCACTGCTGTTTCCAGTGCTGAGCACTCAAAGGGCAGAGTTACATATGAAAATGCTGACTAGAACTGTTTCAGCATAGAAAATTATGGGAATGGAAGCTTACACTGAAGTGTGGAAAGAAGGCCTTATAGTCTCTGAATGGAATGTGAAATTGCTGCAAAAGGGTTGATCCTGTTCCCATTGTAGCCATTGCAAGCTCTTCCCCATCCTGCATGTCTATTCCTACCTGATTTATCTGGAGAGAAAAAAACACCACCAAAAAAATCCCCCCAAACCACTAGTAAGCTAACAAGGACTTTTGTACAGAATGACTTCGAAGTTTCCCAACTTGCTTTACTCCCTGCCATGATTTAGGGATGGCCCTGCTGGCTGGCTTCAGTACACCACAAGGAACCAGGCTTCCAAACTAACTGGATCCCATTTGTTTGGGGCATATTTAGACAACCATCTCCCAGGGGTCTTCTCTTGTTCGATTTCCCATTTCACTCAACAGTATCCAAGTACTACTGAGATGCATTCAGTACAATTTTACTGAAAGAATACATTTCTTTTATCAGTTTGCACAGCTATTTTCATTTTTTTGTGGAGAATATTAAGGATAGTAACCAGTAAGTCCCACTCTTTCACAGCAGAATATTTTTGATTGGAATTAGTATCTATTTTTTCTAGCCAGCTTTGGAAGAATCAGCACTGAGTCAGCTCCAATTACAAGCAGATTTGTTGGAAGCATTTCCTTTTCAGCAACAATTGTAGTCATCTCAAAACGTGTGTGGGTGTCCCTGTACTTATGTTTTTCTATACTGTGGAGAGAACTCTCCCTGAGAGCTTTAAGCAGTGATAAGGGGGCAAAAAATGTCAATAATTATCTTTATCACCAGGGTAAATCATCTATTCAAGACTAGGGAGATCCCAGTGTGATCCCTGATAAGGGAATTACATAGGGCAGGCAGCACTGCTAAGAACATCCACTGTAATTACAGAACATTAAAGCATGTGTTCAATACTTGATCTGTTTACCTTAAGAACACACAAAAGAAGGCATTTGAGGGCAAAATACAATCTGAGGAAAAAATAACTCCCTTCACCATTAAATAAAAACAACAATCCAACTTGTTTAAAGCAGTCGATATAGGTTCACCTAAAAGGTGAAAAATCTGCAGCCTGTGGAAAAAGGAATAATTGTAAATATGATCTCTTAAATATGTTTCATTCTGAGATTCTAGAATATGAAGAAGTTCATATTAATAACATCCTTTGTAAAAAAAAAGAAAAAAAATCCAGCCTATGAGGCATATGGGATTGCAGTGACTCTAAGTTTATACTTTAGTTTATACTTTAGGGTAATGCTCTCTAAAGACTCTTTGAACATTTCATTGCTTGGCTTTTGTACAGTAAGTGTGCTGTGAGATTTCAGGTTGACCTTTAGCTTTTGGAAATCCCTGAGTCTGTGCTTGCAGAACAAGCCTGTTTCAACTAAACTGAAGAAGGAAAAACAGCGAGGAATGTTTTGTTATGGGGTAGGCTAATTTCTTTTAAACAAAGGAAACATTGCTGATTCAACAAAATATGGCTAAAGATGCCTTAAGTGGAAAGTAAGGGAAATGTTTGGTCTGGTGAGGAAAATTCAAGAAAAGGGATGTGAGATAGAAATAATAAAACCTGCCTTTTGCCCTTTGATCACCTCCTTATCTGTAGGGAGACGTGTACCAATGTCCTAATCAATATTCACCTAATCTAAGCTTCTTCTTAGGAAAAAAACCCAACAAACTACAGCTAAGAATTGTTTTATTGAGTGAGCAAGCTCAATCCTCTTTTGAGTTCTCACAAGTCTACTTAAAACACTACTAAGATTAGAATGTTGTCCTTTTTAATTCATCACGACCCCGATAGCTCAGGCTGAGACAATCCCAGTGCTTTTCAGACCCACTTTTCCCAGCAGACTGCTTTAAGGGACTTTTATACTGGGAAATATAACTAATGTCTTGTTTGTTCTCATATGTGGCTGGGGACAGCAGAGTTCCAAAAGAAATACAAGAGTTATTTGTTTATGTTAAGATAAAGCCCTGCTGTAAGATGTCATCTCATTTATGATTTCTCCCATAAATTTAGTTCACTCAGAACCAGATGCTTCTTATTCAGAGTGATTAATTGTAAGAAAACTTCTTAATATCAGGGTTTAAGGTTTCTCACTTCATTTCACTTGAGTGTGAAACCAGACAGGAATGAGGTGCAGAGAAAAAAATATTGTTCCAGAAGAAAATGGAATAATTTTTCACTTCATGACCTGAAGAACTCTCAGCTCTCCTAAGCACAATACTGTAGGGTTGTCAAAACTGGTTTGAACTTCTCATATTTCCTCTGGATATTACTGAAATAGTTTGTAAGTAAAAATTATGAATGCTTTGAATGGAAAAGTTGAGTTAGAGAAAAATGAGAAGCGGGAGTATAGAAGAAAGAAGTGTTAGGGCCTTAACAGTAACAGTCAGAAAGAGCAAGCTCCAGTGCCTTGTGTGTGTGTATGCTGAATTTAGTTGATGATTTCCTTATCTTCCTCAGCATGTGAATCTGAGCAGATGAACCATATGACAGCTGTGTAATCCATACAGCAAAGCATGCTTCCAGGTATTCCCTCTTTCTGTAATGTACCATAAGGCAAGGAATAATTCAGGACAATCATCAAGCAAGGGGATTCTCTGATAAGAACAGGTCATTAGGATCTTCTGAAGGTGATATCACTGAAGACAAAGCTACTATCATGCCCAGAGGGAGAGAAGAAATTGCTTAGAAAGGAAACAAACAAATAAAAAAAACCTGCTGTCAGAAAATGGCCAGGAAATGGAGTTTCCATTCCAGTACTTTTTTTTAGGTGAATGTTAAAGTGTTAGTAGTTTCAGTTTTCATGCAGCATGTTTGAAACTGCTGCAGCCTTTGCAGTGACAACTTACACAATTAAGCCAATTTCACTCAAGTAAGTTGGTCATTGAAGTAACCTTGATTTCTGCTTTTTTACAAGAGCCTTTGAGATAATAACAAATATCCAGCTGGACTACAAGCAAGCGTTAATAGATAGTGTCTGGTGCCTTGTGAGAATGTATCTCGCATGTTGCAAACCCTCCCCCTTCCTTATTGTCATATCCTATACTTCTCCTAAATACACAGGTTCTGTTACCTTTCCCTTAAGGAAAATCTGGAGAACAGATCCGTATGAAGCACAAATCTCTACATTAGTCCTAATTAATTGTGGGTAAAGAATTTACCATTTCCTGGTCCACATGAACCTGTATATACTTGAGGGGTGGTACACAACATCCCCATACTGATTGCTCAGAGCTGAAGCTACAGTTTTTACGGAGCCAATGACTACCTACAAGTCATTGCTCTTTCAGAAAAAGTCGTGCCATTTGGGTACTAGACAACCTAAATAGGAAGCCAGCACTGCTGCTGTGACACAGAGCTTCTCAGAGCAAGGCCAGATGCAGTCATTGATTCAGTGAATAGACAGCAGTGCTAAATCAAATAGTTAATTGCCTTTCATTACCCATGCCAGGAATTGTTTTGGTTTCTCACATCTCAGTGCATAAATACAGTAACGAGAAGAGACTTCCCTAAAGGTGTTTTTGTGTGTGTGTGTGTGCCTGTTTCCTCCTCAATATTTCAGTCTTGATCTGCTCTTCCAGTGGGCAGGGCCTCTTCCATATAGATGACTCATAATGAAGCATTCTCCAAATGCAAGGTGAATAAGTATCTGCAGGGGATTTAGGCTGACATCAGTCATTCCAGATCCTCTATATTGGATATGAACTTGGGGCAGGAAAGAAATGAAGCACTTGTTCAGTGAATCATTCAGACACTTAACTCATCTTAGCCATACCTCAAAAGGTAATTACACTCCCAACAGCAAAAGTGAGCTGAAATCAATTTTGCCAGATGAGTCCAGATGAAAGGTATGATAAAGGCACTGGGAGCTATAGGAGTCTTAGTTTCCATAACCAGACCTTGTTACAGTCACCATCAGGCTTTCTAATGCAAGTGGAATAATCCTTTCAAGGTGATTGAGGAATCCTGACTAGCACAGACTACAGCTTCTTGCACTGACCCCAAAGGAATGGGAGAGATCATACAATACACTCTCTCTGTGGCTGCTGCCCTCTTGTGTAAAATCAGTCTGGGCCTTATGCAGTCTCAGTTCTGTGCTGAGTTACTCTAGAAAGAAATGCATTTATCTTCTGTTAAGCTATTATTTTTCAGACACAGGGGCAAAGTGGCCCTGTGTTTTTAAGGACACGTTACAGTCACTCTCTCAAAAATAAGATGAAACAAAGCTGTGTTTGGTTTACAGTTAGGACATGTTTGTATGGGCCTTTTCACTTACTGTGGCAACTACGGATTCAGTTAGATCCTGTAGACTGGGCTCCTGGCTGGTTTTTCCCCTTTCCCACAAGGTCATTTAGATAGCTTCCAGCACTGACCATGGATGTGTGGGGCTGCTTGTGCCTTGAAAGTTGCTTACTCCACTGATTTGAGCCATATCTACCAACTGCACTGATGACCTCTTGCAATTGGACTTTGTCTAAACCTGTCTTCATGAATTAGGACTTGTAACCAGAGTAAAACTTCACTCAAGCACCACTGAAAACCAGCTTCTAGCCCTGAGGATTAAATCAACCTAGGCAATTCCTGACAGAAATTTGCTTAAGCTCATCTAAAATACTCCAGTGAAGAGGCTTCCAGGCCCCCTAATTCATCCAAGTCTTTCCTCAGCCTCAGAACCACTGAATATGTAAGCTTAAATTTTCTTTGCTGCAAGTTGATTTCTTGCTGTCTGAAGCCTATGAACAAGAACAAACAATTTTACTGCCTTCTTTATAACAGCTTCCTGCTGGGAAGAGGTTAAGTCCTCCCTCCCATGTCTACAGTTGCTTTTTTGTGGGCTTTTTTTTTCCAAAAGAGAAAGACTGAATACAGTAAATTCCTCCCCAGCTTCCTCATAGGTCATGCTTTCTAACTCCTTTACCATACTTACTGATCTGCTTTGGGCCCTTTCCAATTTGCCCACATCTTTCTGAGCTTGACAGAGCACTCACAGCGCCAAGTAAAGATGAATAATTACCTCCCAGGTCCTACGGATTGAGCTGTCCCATTAATATGGCCCAGGATCACGTTTCCCTCTTTCCTTAAGGAAAAAAAACCCCAAAACACACAAGACCCTACCACCTACCTCCTGCCCCAGGCTTCCTTTATTTAGTTTAGAAACACATTAAACACCCTCCAGATCCTTTGCAGCCGCACTGGTGTCGGCAAGACGCCTCTTGTTTTCATAAATTCCATTTTCCAAGTGGAAATTCGCATCACTCTAACAAATTACAGAATTCCACTTTTTGTCTTGCGTTTTCCAGACCATTCTGAATGTGGCTCTTTTATAATGCCAACAATCACAGCCTGTGGGCTCTCATCAGTAATTTTATGTGTATACTCTTGTTTCACTGAAGGATTAATGAAAAAAAAGTCATAGAAGGGGATCCATGTCATAAGGCTATAATACTGCTGGGATGTAGAATGGGACTTTTTTTAAAAAAATACCATTTTCTAAAGGATCTAACCCTGCAAAGTCAGACAATAATGATAAATGCCTTCAAAGGCTTGTAAGAAAATTCCCTCCCTGGTGTCTCTGAGTACAACATTAATAGTGTTCCTATCAAAGATAGACTCTTCTTGCAATAAAGTGTGGTATGTTTTGTGTAAGGAAATACAGAAACCCACAGGAGACCTGTCATTAATGATAACAGCCAACTTTCAATCTCGTGGGGATATTTTCCTGCCTAGAGAGATTTGGTGGAAATTCTTATGTTCCCACATCAAATAATGTGTGAGAAGACAGAGAGCGACAAAAATTGCTCTATCAGAATGGCCTTAGTGAGGACCAAAAAAAACCCAAAAAAGATAAAACATCCCTATCTCCCTATCTCAGGTAGGTGAAACTTCTGATTCATACTGTTAGCCTAAAGGGTCTGTAGAAAAGGAATTAAGAAATGTGAAAACGGTACTGAAGAATTCACAACACTTTTCATGTGCATTGTGAATGTGCTATACCTCCATCAGAAATTATTTTAGGTACGGCTTTTAATAAAGCTGCCTGAATGTTTCACATCAAATGACTCCTCTTTGGAAAACTGAGTTTTAAAGTCAGCAGCTTTGGGGAGCTTTTGAGGAAAAGTCACAAGCTTTCTTGGCTTTTTAGTTGATTGGACTTTGGTTGGGTGTGGGTTTTTTAACACCCTCAGCCTAACTAGGCAGGTCTTGGTGTTCATATTTCATGTCTGTCAAAAAATATTCTGACATGTAAAACTACAAAAAAAGCCACACAGAACTGTAGCTGCAAAGAGCATTTTTTTGTGTCCCTAGTACTCCTTTCACTGAGTTTTAATTTTGGTCTTATGTCCTTTTCTTTTTTGCTTGGCCTTGTTTCTCTGCTCCCTTTTACAACATATCAAGACCACAACACATGCAGGGCAGCAAACAGTGCTCTGGTCTGCAAGTAACAGTTGCATACAAAATAATCCCAGGTTATCTAATTGTGCCTGTATTGGGTCTATTAAATAAAAATAACCATCATGATACCTATAAAGACCTGTACTTTATTTTATGTGTCCCCTACAGTGGCCACTTCTGATAGGGAATGACTCAGAAAAGTCATTCTGAGTCACTGTAAGGGAAGAGAATAATAATTTTTCTATGATCAGACATTTTCATTTTTCTGAGTAGTGGATTCACTGCCCTCTACTGCTTGAGATGAGCACAGAGCCATTTGGGAACTGCTTAACTTCTCCCAACAAGCCAACTCTAATGCAGCCTGACTTGGAAAACCTGTAATCAGAAAATAGCAGTCTCACCTGCCACGGAGAACTAAACTTTGTACTGGTAGTAAAGCTTTCCATTAAAATAACGTGGAATTACAGTGAAGGTCTTTGTTATTATCTCATTAAGGTAAAACTACATTATACTGCTTTGTACAAAGGGCACAGCATGTGTGTGCACCTACTCAACAGGAGTAAAAAAATCAGGAATTATCAAGACAGACAGATCGAATTCCACCACCCTACTTTTAATACATAATCTATCCTGTTCACAGAGATATTTGGGCTTTCTGGTGGTGATCAGCATGATACACAAATCCAGATTTTAAAAGTGCAAGCAGCTTTTCAACTGTGCTTAGTGTACAGGGGGATTTTCAGCACAGCATAGACTGTACTGAAAAAAAACCCCTGTGACTTGCATATAAATAATTCACGTATTTAAGATATAGTATCACAATGTAATGGCACTTAGGTCACTGAGCTCATGAGAAGCACAACAACAGGAACAGGGGGAGTAACAAGGTGAAAATGGGAAGGATATTTTTATCTCCAGATAGCAGCTGGTGACAATATCATCACGCCCATTCCACATGGCAAATATGCAAATCCCAATTCAACAGCTTGCTGAGCACTTCTCACTCTGTTCAAAATACACAAGTAGTGCCACACTGCAGCTTCAGATGCTCTGGGGATTGCAGTGACTTGCCAAGAGAAACTGCTGAGGAAGAGAGGCAGCTAACACCAGCCCATTGATAATCCTCAGCAAGTACTCTACACTGAGGGCTGCTTTTGCTCATTTCTTGTAAAAACAGATTTCTGATGTACAGTTTTCTTTGAAGGAATATGACCCCCACATTAAAAAGAAAAGAATGGTTGCCATACTTCAAAACAACCACCAACTGTATAAAGCTAGAGATAGCAGTTAAACTAGTCAAAGTACAATTTTAATAGTGGCAGCTACGTTTTCATATGTATGATTTACGATAATACCATAAAATCTTTATCATATTTTTTCTTTATCACAGGAAAGCAAGAATAATAGGGTAGAAGACAAAAAAAAATCCCACATTTACCCAGTGTTCTTTATATATGTTGTTCACACATCTAGTTTTAATGACAAACATGTATGATCACATACAACCACATATTACTTCAAATTACTTAATCACTTGGAATTACTTAACAGAAAAATAATTGCTTAGCATTTTCCCTCAGTCACATTTCTTTTACCCAGTTCTTTACTTCTTGCTTGGGCACACAGAACAAGTATTATGGCAAATATGTTTCTAAAACAGCTACAGGGAAGGACTCCGGGATTAGTAAGATGTTTACAAATATTTTGGAAATTAGTGGCTTTTCAAAGAAATCTTTATCCTTAACTAAATTCAGGCTTGCACAATCACATACACACAATACAGCTGGTTTTTGTGCATTTTGTGCTGCTGAGTGAACCTTCAGCTAGTCAGAGGAGGCCTGAGGAAATGATTGTACAGTGACAACTTACAGACTGCTGGTGTCTGTTTACAGCACAATGGTGTTGCTTAATCCTATTTGTCTCCTGCAGCAGCATTTCAGTAAGAAGATGCTGCTTTTTTTCTTAAAGAAGAGCTTGGTCTCACTATATTATTTGAAGACTTTTTAATATGTAGAATATGTTATTGTCTGACATGACTGGAAACTACTGTGCACAGAAAACAGAAGCCTGCTTATCTAGAGGGGCACGAGAGACAGATATTGGCATAAAGCTAAAAAAAAAGTTTGCAGGGTCAGTTTCTAATGGCATTCATCAAAATTTTGAAGTTACTATAAAATAGGAGATTGCAAATGGAATAGAAATGTAAGCCAATTCAAATGATCAAATATCCTTGTACTAACCATTTTATATGTTCGATCGATGAGGACTAAAATTTCAGGTCTGATGTCGTGCCTCCTTGGTTTTCAGCTCTTTCAACTTTTTTCTTCAACATACCCAGCCAGTGTAGCAGGAGAAGCTCAAGTGATGCAGGATTTTATACCTTGCTGTAAACAAACAAAAAAGAGCTTTCACCTCAGTTAAGACTTCCCTTTCTCAGGTCCAAAAGTTAACTTTGGAGCTTACAGTCTTTTATTATTGCCTTGGACTAGGCATTTGTATAATAACGTATTTGTATTTACATTTTACAAATGGAAACACTATGTAATAGATTTACGTAATTATTAAACAGTTAGTGTCGATCACATAGAAACTTTTATTTATTTAGCAGTTAGCAGTTCTAATGTCCCTCTGGACAACAGGTAACAACATGAAAACAAATTCAAGTGCAGAACAGTACCTTACCAGTAGAGCACGAGACTTTCAGTGGAAATCACACCGAGGAAGATAACTGAGAATACATTAAGACAACTGACTGACCAGGTGTACGCACATTTTAAGAAGCCTTTTCAATATCCTAAAATTGCTGGGTGTATCAATAAAAATGAGAAGGAAAAGGTTCATTGCCATCTGAACGTGCAGCCAGCAAAAGCCAGAATTAAGTACTAAACCCTCAACCAGTTGCTTGTTCGGGAAACAGCGTGGGGATTTGTTTAATCCCAGAAGGAAACTGTCCAGGAACTGTGGAGAGGCAGCCCGGGATTCCTGCCCGGAGACAGCTGTGAGGGGGATCGAGTGAGGACCGCGCCTTCGCGGCAGGGTACAGCGGCACACTGGGCACATTTGGGAAGGAAGAGGGGACTGCCACGGGGACACTCCTCGGGGGCTTCCTCCGTGAGACCACGGGAGGTGCGGAGGCCCCTCAGAGGGGAGAGGGACAGGACACTTTCGACTCCTGCAGGGGGTGAGGGGCTGGTCCGTGTGGAGCCGCTCCAGGAGTGACTATCACAGTAACGAAAGGCCTCTACCAGAACCATATTGCAGATTTATGGCCACATTCCCTAAGTTTACAATTCGTAGTCCCTCGCGGTGGTTCCCGCAGTGACGCGGTCGCCGGTCCGCCCTCAGGGCCGGCCGCCAGGGGGCAGCGCGGAGCTGCGCAAGGGCGCGGGAGGCGGACACGGCCGCACCCCCCATCCCTCAGATCATTCCCCGAACCTCGGCACAGCCAATGCCCCCAGTGCCAGCACCGCCAGCCAGCTGCTCCCTCCCTGCCCTATAGTCAAAATACACTTAGTGCGTAACGCCGATTTCACCAATAACTCCGCGAAAAGTGTGCACAGCAGTTTGTCCGGAGTGGTACTTCCCCCAGCATACTTGAACGGCTTCTCATAGTGTTAATAAGAAGCCTGCATCAGTATGCCAGTGTATTCCAAAGCATTCTGAAGGCACGTCTCAGTGTCAATAATTTTATTTCTTCTGAATAACAAATGTCAAAGTAGAGAGTGTTATTCTTCCTGCTATTCCTGGCTCAGTGCACTGGGTGGATGAAGGAATCTCCCTAGCTCAAGCTATTCAGCCACTGCTGCCTATGCTTCTGCTTTGCCACCAGCTAGTGCGCCCTGTCTCACCTTCTGCACGACGCAAGACTGCTCTTTCCTTATGTTACTGGAATGAAGTGATCGCTTCCAGTTGCTATGTTTTTTCACCCCTCGTTCAGACAGTGTAGCTGTTCCCAGTTTTACTCACCTGAAGCCAAACAGGTTATGTCAGAGCTAGCTGGACAATATAAAAGCAGAACTAGAACCCAAGGCAAGTTAAGACCAGCATCAGTTGGCCCTGATGAGGACAAACACCAGTCCTGTCTCCAATTCAGAATTCATTGCAGGAGCTGTGTCAGACTACAGCAGAAGTGGACCCAGTGTCCTTAATTTAGCTCTGTTACCTCATCTAGCCCTTACTTAAGCAAAATCATATTGGCCCCAACTGCTGTGCCAACATTGGCAACAGCTGCTAAAACCAGTGTTACCTGGGCTGCCTCTGAAAGTTCAGCGAGTCCAGAAAGTCTCCCATGCTTCACAGATATATTATCCACTGAAAGCCAAACAGTTCCTCTTAAAACTGCAGGAGAAATGACATGAGTAAGTTAATCGAGAACACAGGTTTAAACAATTCTGTTCAGACATTTTTCCTACCTATAAATAAAACCCAGAGATTAAGGGCAATGGAGTTATGTGTTTGCTGGATGGTTCTATGTGAGGAAAAAATAGGCTTTAGAAGGCTTCCCAGCAAAGCCAGCACTTCAGATACCATTCCATTTTTCTGCTGTAAACTGTGACTACTATTCTTAGCTCACCTGACTACTGTCTCTGATGGCTTTGCTGCAGCACCCGTTCAGTTCAGGTGCACTTTGTACTCAGGTTAACTAATAAAACTGTAGCTGTAAAGGTTGAATCTGTAACATCAAGTTTTCCCTAGTTTCCCCATGAAGGACATGATGGTTATTTGTTGGGTTTTCCTGGTGTTGTCACGTGTTTAGCATAGCAAGTTGTCTTTTGGCACCAAACTGTGCTTGGAACTATCTCCTCTCTCTTGCATCATCACTCGTGATCAAGAGCCTTCTCTGACATTTTTAACGGCTAAAGCACTTGTTTCAAGAAGTTGAGAGAAATTAGAACATTGAAAGCCAAATACTGGGTCGTCAGTTTTTATTCCAGTTCCCTCTCACCCACAAAAGACATCCAAGTCACAGTATCTTTGTGTTTTCCACTTCTATACAGAATTTTTCTTCCTCACTGAGTAACAAATATTCTTACCTATTGCAAAAAAGTAATCGTCTCCCCAGCACAGCCTTATATAGCTCTTTGAGTAGAATCTCTCTCTAAAAATAGAAATCTCTTTGACATTGAAGCTCCAGGCAGCATGGAAGCTGTTGCATTTCAAGCTGAAGCTTTTGGAAAGCGTGCTCTGTATTTCTTTTACAAGTGTCCCACAAATGTGCAAAATGCACGGCCTGTCCTGTCATGAACTTTGAGTAAATGAGATTTTGTTTGCAGCCAGTGCTGTTGCAGCAATAGCTTCTTAGAAATAACTAATAAAAAAAGAATGCAGCACTGGCAAAAGGTGCTGGATTTACAGCTCTGCAAAAATAACACCCTTTCTTTTCTCCCCCTGCCCTCAGACACAAGTGCCAGCCTTTCCCAGACTGCCTGACTGGGAAAGACAGCCTGAGTTAAGCCCAGCACTTGCACTGAGGACAGGACAGATGAAACCAAGCAAACACATATCTCACACATCAGGGTAGCAGTTTTTTTCAGTTCTCAGGCAGACATTCCTCTTGGGAATACACAGAAAGGAAAGGGCAGGTGGAACAGAAATCCTCTTGGTCCAGCTTTTGAAGATGTTGACAACTTGCTCTTACTAAAGCCAGCAAAAGAACAAGCCAACTCTGCCAGTGTGCCTGAATTGGAGACTGTAAGGATAGGAGGTCTAATTCTTCAGAATATTAAGTCCAGGACCATTAAAAAGAGCTCAGCACCTCTGTGTCAGACTTGCTCAGACATGACTGTACAAAGGTAACAGCTGGACTATTGACATGAGATCCAGAAATCTGGCTCAACTTCCACAGTTACTGTCAGAGTAAAACAGCACTTCCCCAATGTTCTGACTACTGCTATCCATTTTTCATGCCAAAAAAGTTCTTCTTCCAGCAATGTAATATTCCCCTGGCAGCATATTTAACATGAATTTGAAAGTGCTGATATTTTCAAATTAAGACGTACAAGTGAGTAGTGATAGTAAAATCCAAAAGAGGAGATGGGGATATGATTTTAGCCTGCCTTGAGAGAGATTCATTCTGCCTTCAGTTCCAGGCCAAGTCTTATGCTCCACTTGTAAGCCCCACACTGGAATTCTGATACACAGCCTTACACAGTATTTTATTTAAGAGCTGAAAGGAGCTCACAAATACAAGTCTCCATGTCAATTTTATGAAACATGAAAATTGAAAAAGGGGTTCCAAGGTTGCCTACACAAGAAAGGAGTGAGGGGGTTTTAGAGTGATCTTTGCTATAGAGACACTTATTCCTATATATTTTATAATTATCTTCAGGGAAAGACATTTCAGATTAATCCACTGAAAAAGAAGGGTTTTATGTGATGGTTTGCATCAATTTAACTATGACCATTTTAAAGCTTGATAAAACTAAAATTAGGTAAATTCTGGATATATTCTGGAAAAAAAATGGAGACCGATGATTAAGGGCTTTAATTGTTTGATTAAAAGCACAAGTTAAAAAACCTGCTCAGTGTTGTTATCAGGCAAGTGGCAAAGCCCACAGGGGGAATGCTTTTGTCTCTTAATTCCCTGGAGATTTTGGAAACATCTTTCAAGAGTCTCAAGTCACCATTTCCCCCAACATTAGGGCCTCCAGCACAAGCACAGAAACCTTGTTTCCTCTTTTGGGAGGAGAAGTAGACCACGGACCTCCCTTGGCTGGCTTGGATATCCTTGGTGTACATCCACCCTCTGAGCCATCATTGCTCCTTTCCTGGAGCTTTGCTTGAGCCACCAGGGAGAGGTGGGGCTGATGAACATCCAAATTCCCCGATGAATCACAAAACAGGAGCTGTCCAGGACAGCAGCCAGGCGACACGGGAAGGCCTCTACACGAACCTACGTGTTGGCGCTGACAAAACATTCACCCAATCTGGCAGAGCTTTTCTTTCTGAACACCAAGAGGGGCCGGCCTGAGATCACCCTCAGTTTTAAAAGGTTGTTTCAAAACATCACACCCTAAGCATGAGGGATGCTAAGGGAATTTGCCAGGTGAAATCCTGGTAAGTACAGCTACCAGCTCTCACAGAGGACCATTTTCTTTAGTCTAATAAACAGTATTTTTATTTAATTGAACAGTCTAGCTGAAGATGACTGCAAGCAATCAGAGCTGGAACTCAGTCCCTGTATTGAGCTCGCAGCTGAATTCAGACTACTCTTTGATTCATACTTCTCCAATGATTTGGAATTCTGTGCTTTCCTTTGAAGACTATTAGGCATTGGGCACTTTCCTTGTGCGTAACACAATAACTGTTTAATGCATATTATCTAGATGTTGCATTTACCAGATGCTCACGTTATTTGGTTCCTTTGAACAATCTGTCCCGTTTGTGCTAGTGCAGTCCCTAAAGCCCCCCTACCCTGTAATCTGAGACCTGGCCCCGCTGTGCTGAGCATTGTACACACAGGAACTCTCACAATAAACACAGTGCCACTGCTTTCTCCACTGGGAGTGAGGCAAAGCTTCCAGTTACCTCTTCATGATCCTGCTAGTGTTGACTGAACTGCTGCCTCAGCAGTGAGGCAAGTAGCAAGAAATACATCACTGGGCACACATTTCAGGATAACCTTGACATCACTGCCAGTGATAGCTCCAGCCCTCGCTGAAACAGAAACCTGCAAGACGGCATTTGCTCCTTCTTGCTGCCTTTGCTATTCCTTGTGGGTGGCTGATCATATGCCATGCCTGTGTATTTGCAAGCTCATGACATAATGTTAAGGGATTGTCATAAACAATACCATTTCGGGGAATGGACTGAGGAGTCCTGTCACTGGAGTAGGTTTGCTTTAAGGATTAAATGTGTTGTCTCAAATCCAGATTTGTAATGAGAACCCTCCTGCCTTTCCCTCTCTGCCTGCTCCCCGTGCCCCCTGCTTCAGGAGAATGTGGGCAGATGACCAATGGAGTGAAAATGAGATAGGGGAGTCACACAGGACAGAGTAATTGATACAGGATATGAAGGTAGGAATGAGTGGATTTGACAAAGTAGCTACACTAGCAGCTGAGTGGCTCCTTTGCCTGCTAGTAGGATGGATTTGTAGCCTGTATGTCAGTAATTAAGAAGTCAGTCATCTCCCCCACTCCCACCATCCCAAAAAACCCTCACACCCCTTATGTCCCTCCCCAAATGTTGCTTAATCTGAAAGGCAGTTCACAAGCCAAAGTTTCAAATTACACAAACATACTTTGGACTAAACTGAGGAAAGTACAAAGACCTCCAACAAACTCTTTTTTTCTACTTTTCCCCCTGTTTTTAAGAAACTGAAGGTTTTAGTTACTTCTCACATCCATCTGCTGCTTTCTACCAGCAGCCACAAGTCCAGGCTAGAAATGTTGTTCCCTTTGTGACAGTGTGCACATACCCCATCATTCTCTTAGCACCACCATAAGATATGTATTTCAGAAGGCAGCTCTTGCTTTTTACCTTTCATTTACCTGTCCTTTGATTGCAATTTTGGTATGAGAAATGTGCCACTTTTTCTACTGGAAACACCCAGTGCATGGTCTTAGGACCATACTAAAAGTGCAAGCATAGAGCAGTTCCACTGCTGTATCAGTGACAAGAGCTCAGCCCAAGATTAGGCAGTGGATATTCTTATCACAAGAACTGTCTATTGTAGCACTTCACATGTTGCCTTCGACTGTTCAGTAGCAGATAATACAGACATTTTAATTCTCTATTTAGTATCCCTTAACCTTATCATCACAGAAATTCTATTCTCCAGGCCATAAGCTATACTGTAGTTAAAGACTTTTGATGCTACTGAAGCACTCAGTAGAGATGCATTACTTTCTCAATCTCAAAGAAGTGTTGACAATTCAATTATCTCTCTGCACAGGGGGGCAGTGGAAAGAAAAAATGAAATGTAGCTACAGTGTTCATGGAGAGATCAAAGTTGGGTAGGATTTGAAAATAAGCCAGGAAACATAGAGCCAGGGCAAGAGGGCAAGAAGGAAAGGGGAATGGAAATGGAGCAGACAATGCATAGCCACCCTACTGAAAGGCAATGGCATCATTCCTCTCCTTGCCACACGTTCCCTAATTCACTGGTAAAAAAGTCAATCAACACACCATTTTAGTTCTGACACATCAACAAGTACGTGGCAGTACACCCCCAAAAAAGGACAATCCAGACCCAGGCTATGCACTGGCTGTCCATACAAAATGAACAACAGACTCTTAAGTGTTGCACACCCGAGCTAACTGTTGGGAAATCTGCTGCGCCGCCAGCATACCAGATCAATATTTCAGAGGTCATTATCTCATCCCTTCTTCAGCTGCTGACTTTGGATTGCTGCCAGAAAAAGGCAACCACTAGAAAGATGATACACCAGTACATTAGGCAAGGCTTTGGGGAATTTGAGCAGGCTTTTCTTTTCAACAAGACCGGTCTGCTCTCTGGCTCCAAACGGCACAAGCGCTCCGTCAATATATAAATGGTCAAACAGGTTCTCCAGCCCTCCCACACCAGCACGTACAAGACAAACTGTATTTGTCAAATAGACTATGAAGAGAACTGAACCTTTATATAAATACTCCTCACGTTGTGGGAAGGAGGAGACAACAGCCTCCAAGCTGAAGCAGAGTAAAGAAGTGTGATTTCACATGTACAGTGTGATGGAAGGACTAACTGGAGACAGAGCTGAACAACAAGCAAACCAATAACTACATGGTACCATCTCCACTCTGCAAGAATGTCCCATGAGCTTTTACATGAGCAAGCCATGACTGAAGTCCTGCTTTAGTTTTGAGTTGGTAAGAAAAGCCAGAACCTTTGCGATTGGACCATTGGATTTTAAAGTTAAAAAGTACCTTTGCTTTATATGGCTTAGCATCCTGTATCTCATAGTTGGTCACGAACTGCTATATTATACCACTGTTCAACTTTTCTAATGATGGTCTTTGTGATAATGGCAGCACTCCCATCTACTCAGGCAGTGACATTCTATCTCCCCTTCTGCAAAGACTTTTTGAACATATTTGCTCTTTTCTTCTTTGATTTCTGTTATATTTTCTCAGAACTCATTTAGAAATATTAGTTTTACAGAGAGATATGAAAGCCATCTCTACAACAGTGGATGTCTCTAGGAGTTTTCCCTTAAGACCAGAGGGAGAAAAGAGTGTGCTGAACTACCCAATTCCCAATATCATTATCCTGCTACTTGGGAAGAATTTGGTGACAGGAAATATTTTGTGCTTACCTTGAAGCCAAAGATACTTAATTATTCAAAGCTTCCTCTCAGGAAAAGCATTTGGGAGATAGCTTAGAAGCATCATTGTTTAACCCAGTTAATTACCAGACATTTGCATGGTCTCACTAGCCCTACTGTGTAAATCCTACACAAACTCCCTGAAGAAGGGGACACAGAGACTTTAAGGTAAAACATAGAAAACTGTATTTTGCAATACTCGTACCATCTGTATTTATACTATCTCTATTTATAGTAGCTAAAGTCACAACACTTGAGCTTTAGCATCTGACATGCTCTGAGGCAAGGCTCCTTGTTGCATTCCCATACATTCAGAGGAGCTAGGAGGGCTTGGATCTCACACTCCTGGTGAATTTGCCCTGTCTGAAGGTTTTAAATTGAGGCTTTTATGCTGACTGATTCTGAAGGAAAGTAGCTTATCTGTTGGAGAAATTCAGTATAGACAGGATAGCAACTGGAATCAGCTTGACTGAAAGCCACCTCCAGGAGGCACAGATGCAAATAGCTTGAGCCACATCATGCAGCAGCCTCATGCTCAACTGCAGGCATGCTAATGAAAAGAGACTAGAATTTGGTATACCAGCACTAAAGAGGCCCTTTGGAAGGGTAAAATGCACACTGCCATCATGGAACCTGTATGCAGAATACATACAGACAGGTAATTCATCCCACTCCAACTCCAGTCAGTGACACTGTTATCTCAGTAGTATTTCACCCATCATGCTTAAGATTTATTCCTCAAACTTGAGCCCCGTCCTGCCAAAAATGCCATCAGCTTAGACCAGAACCCGGTATTTCCAATGAATATATGTGGATGCAAAGCCCAGACAGGAGTTCTAAGCAAGAACATTTCATAGAATCATAGAATCAGCCAGGTTGAGACCATCAAGTCCAACCCTTGATCCACTGCCGCCGTGGTTACTAGTCATATGGTTTTGGAAACCTCTCAAGGAATTCCTAAACTATGCTACCATTACTCAGTAAAATCTGCAAGTGGCTCAAATTCCCTTTCAGGAGATCTGATAACTGTCTGCTCATCTCTTTCTGTTTACTGACAACTACTTTCTCTTTATATACTTTCTCTTTATATACATATGAAAAAAGAGAAAATTAAGAACACAAAGGTCTTTCAGTTTTCCACATATATGGCCACAAAGCCTGAGAAGCAATTGCAGCTTCCCTTGTTTTGTTACCCTGACATATGGACCAGGAAAACTAAATACTTTCTGACCTTTGATTTTCCCAGCTGTCTGTCTGAAGCTTGTCCTGGTCTCCAATATCCATGTGTCACCAACCCGCTGTGAAGACTTTTGCTTTCTTGCTGAAGACAGCATTGTTATTCTGGAGTTGGAACAGGAGTTGCATGTTAACCATGTAATAGAAAGATATCTGCTGTATAGACAGATTTAATGCAAAATAAACTGTTATAAACCTTCAAGAAGCCTACATTTATCAACCAGTAAAACAACTGGTCAAGCTTTATTATGGTTTTGAGAGGGTGTTTTGCCTTTTAGCTTCAGATTCCCTCATTATTTTAAGCAGACAGTCTAGAAGTTGGTGTCATTACGTAGCTTCCAAACCATGATGCAGGTCAAAAACATCTTAAATGCAATTATTTCAGGAAAGGCCTTGATTCCTCGTACAAAATGGGATCTGCAGGCTGATAAGAGGCCCTATCTTTGTTTCCAGAGGTGTTGATTTAAAGCTGAAAACTCACTGTTTGTTTGCAGGTAGAGTTGACAAACCATAGACATTTAAAACTAGAAATACAGTTTTAAATAGTGGCAGGTTTAGACATGGCAGGGAAAGATTGGATTCATATGAGTCCACAAAAAGGCTTGTGCCACTGACTGTATTTTTTTAAGAGATGGCTACATGGCCAGAGAACAGAGAATTCACATCTGAATTTTTGGATGATTTTATAATATCTATTTGAAGTCCATTCAAAGGAGAAAGAGGTCACTTTTTTTCTTAAGACTTGCTATTTATCCTGCCCTCACTGTAATTTTGTGATGGCAAAGCTTAGGGATGGGGAGGAAAGTGTTAAGATGGGAATAAATGTGGATGTCCCCTTGCAAACCTGAGTTAAAGAAACCCTACAAACCCCACACACAAAACAAAGGGATGTGAGTTTGTCACTTTATCAGTCACCTCTTTAGATTTAGCAAGAGCAGTGTTTACCAGCCTGAAGTCTCTGAGCTATTTAACGGATCTACAGAGATCCCTAAAGAACCCCATCACATTATGAGCTTGGCTTAAATTACTGTACAGACCTTTATAGCTAAAAACCAAAAGGTTTAACTAACTGAAGGTTACTTTTTTGTCTAGAGGTCTCCTGCATGCATAAACCTTGCAAAACAAGGCCCAAAAGCCCCATTTATCAACTATGGCTAAATTCAGTTCATTTGTAACTTCATTTTTAATTCCATAATTTCATAGAAGTAAAACTCCTATACACTAACAATTGTACTGCCTAGTGCTTCTGCTTCCTGCTCATAAGAAAACACTGCACATTATTGTACATTGTTCATTTTATCAGAGTGACAGATAACTTTTAATATATTTAAATACACTTATCAGCCACTTACTTTGCTGTAGGGTTTATAACAGAAGAGATGAAGTGCCTTTTTTTTTTAAGCTTTTAGGTTTTGAGGTTTTCAAAATCCATTTAACTTGAATTTTTAACTTCATTATACTTTATTGTTAAAGTTATCTGACTGTATTCTAAAAAATACATTTAGAAACATCCGAACTGCATTCAGGGTGTCAAATGTTAGAATTGTAAGTTGTTTCTTTCAGGGAAAATATTACTTGTGAAAAGAGTGCATCAAGCACTTGTTGCTTGCATACTGGTGTGAACAAGAAAGGAAGAGGCAGTGTCTCCCTGCTCCCACTTTCCTGCATAATGATACCTGTTATCTCTGCCTCTTTCCCGTTTTATATCTCTGACAGTACAACAGAAGATTTGTAAATAAGAAACCAGACACCTTGTTCTATGCTCACACCTGTATTTTTTCCAACAGTAAAAGAATCAATATTTCTGGAAAACTTAACACACCCTTGCCCATTATAACAGTAGTTTCATTGACAACATACTTCTCCACCCAGAAACAGTTCTCAAAACAAATAGGCCAAACTGGCACTTGTGGAACACTGTACTGGCACCAAGTGAGAAATTTTAACTGTGCTCACCACTGAATTGCATATTTTCACCTCAAACAAGTGTAAGGACCACCTGTGGAAACAAAAGGGAAAAAAAGCCTTTAGAAACCTCCTCATATTAAAAAAAATCAGGGGTGACTCAGTTGCCTGTCACACAATCCCTGAAGAGAGATACTAAACTCTTAATGTTACATGCAGAAAGTCATGTAAAGTGGTAGGTAGATAGCAAATGCTTAGAGAGTACAAAAATAATGCAAAATTTCCATAAAATGGGAAGGCTTAGACTGATTAGTTTTTTTCCTAAACCCAAAACAGGTCACCAGTATTGTGGGGAAAAATTTAAAAGACCTCAACACAATGCACATTTATACAGTGCTACTCTATTAGTTAACGATGAGACTGGAGTGACTATACAGAAAAGGGACTCTGATTAAGGTTAATAATTATTTTATTTAAAAAAGGCTATTTAATATAAATTTCTTAACTGAGCAGTTTGCCACTGTAGTAAAAATGACTGCTTTAAAAGCTGGCTAGTTGTTGGGTCTGAGAAGGTGACATCAAATTGGAAATCATTATTCAACAGGGGAGTAACAGCTGTCAGGGGACATACCCTTGTAAGCACCCTTCAGCCTTTGTTATTGAAGTTTAGTCAACAGTTTAAAAGAAAACACAAAGTCACTGCTGGTAAAGCTTGCAGTTGACCCAACTGAAGTGGTAAACAACAATGAAGATGGACAACTGATCTACACAAGTCCCTTTTGCCTGGTAAGCCATGCTATTTTGGGCAACATGTTTCATCACAACAAAGCACAAGGCCACCCAAAACTAACAGAGAGGACACCCACATAAACATAAATAAGGTTCACTGAAACCAGCTTCAAGCCCTGAGGGCCAACAGCAGTGCAGATGAGGCTTCAGGAATCAGACAGGATATTCAACTGAATAGGCTCTTCCAGAAACTACTCTGTCTTGTACGAGCAAGTGGCCTGAAATGGCAGGGAAGTGTACTTCCACTGCATCCAGTGGCAATATTTTCTGTTCTGTTGTTTAAAAGCTACCAGCAAACCGAAAAAAGATCGGTAAATAGTTTTGAGAATAACCCATGGTTTGGAAAGCTTGCTCTGAATTGAGAATCAAGTTGTGCAAATATATGTTTATTTTAAGGCCACAGCAGTCTTACTTAGATAAAGGTTTTAAAGGGATTGCATTTATGCTCAGATTGCTCATTTTCTGAGATTGGTTGCTCAGTCAGGCTACATGTGAAGCACAGCACTTAGACACACATCCCAGATACAGGTATGTGCCCCTAGGGGTCCAGAATAAACTCCAGAATAAAATTAAGATACACATCATCCTTCCTAAAAGCCACTGGTAAAAACAAGATGATGAAATATTCTAATAATGCTTCATTGAGCAATTAGAGAACCAGGACTGCAGAGCATCCTCAAATCTATCTCCCTGGCTTTAAACTTCAACTCATTGACCTTGTTACCAGGTTCAACATATCTCAGCTCTCTGCTCTGCTTATTATAGGGCTCAGACACACACCCAAGATCATCAGCCAGTAAGCTGAGCCCCAGTTGCTGTCTGTGCATCCACTTGCAGCCACAACAAGTGACAGGTGCATCTACTCCAGCTTTTCAGCTTCATCAGGACTACCTTTTTTGAAGCAAATTTCCCTGTTATCCTGATTGACCATATGTCATTTCTTAGGATGGAAGTTTGGGGGTTGTACAAAGTAAAGTGCTTTCAGATTAAACCGAAGGAGGAGATCTAATATTCCTTTCACTGGTTAAGACACTGATTGGAATTGCCATGTGCTGCAGGCACCCATGGCTGCTCCAACCCCTGCAGCATTCCATAGCTACCACCAACCCACAGTAGTGACTATCCCACACTTTCCCCCCCACATACCTGTGCCTCTGGGATGTGATCTCTCATCAAGGCATCACAGCACCCACTCCTTGCTCACTCACAGATTCAGCCCAAGTCTTTACAGACCCTCCTGAAGAGCCCCTGGACAGCCCCCAGTCCCTGCTGCTTGTGAACCAGTGCCAGGAGGTCCTGGATTCTCTGTAGTGCTCTGATGACAGCAAACATCCTGGCTGAGTTCCTCACAAAAGGAACTTTCCCCTAAGATTAACATTTCTGTGGATTTGAGGAATTGCTCGGCCCTTGACATTTTAATCAGCAAAGGGCACTCCTGACAGTGGGAAATTCCAGATGCAGTGGTTATCTGGGAATAAAAAGAAATTACATACTTCAGGTAAATCAGATAATGAGTCCTGACAGAGGGGGAGCAGGAAAGCAACACAGGCAGCACCAGGGGACAGCGGGGTGAAGCTCTTCCATGTGCCCCAGGAGCAGCTGTGCCTTGACAGGTTCAGCACTAACAGTACAGGCTCAGTTTTGCTGTGTTATACTGGAATTGCAGGCATTGAAAAACTAAGAAAATCTTTATGAACATATTTTTCTAGTAGTGAGATCCAATTCACAAATTTTACAGCGTAAAACCACTTTTTCTTCCTAAAGAAAACTCCAACTCAAAGCAGACAGGAGAAACGAGTGCCTGAGAAAGCCAGGGCTGCACTATAAGGCAAGAGCAATCACTCATTTTGGAAAAATCTTTTGTGCTTTACAATCAAATGTGCCCTGTTTTAAGCTCCTAAGCCGTGGATAAAAGTTTCTTACTGTCCCCTTTATGACCAAGTTGTATTTCTGCTAACAAAGGCAGCTTCTGTTTCCCAGTGGGGTCCTCAAAGGCTTTCTGCCTTTCTTCCTCTGAGAGAAAACTGTCCACTGAACACAAATTTTACCAGGAAGATCCTGGAGCTGTTCTTGGGATTTTTATTTTGTTTTTTAATTTTTGCCAGAAATCTGAAAAGTTTTGGTTTACATGTGTAAATTATTTGCTCATTTGTGTGGGTTTCCAGTAAAGACAAACAAACAAAGCCAGAAACAATGACAACTTCCCTGGCAAGGCAGTCTATTCATTGTTGAGTAAGCTGGCAGTATGCTGAGGCTAAAATAACACAAATGATGAGGGATATTCTACCCTAGCAGCACCCTGCTATAATTTATCACACAATCTGCCCCTGCCCATTTTTTGGGCACTGCTATCTCCTCCCTTTTATTCCCCCAACAGAAACACCAAAAAAAAAAAAGGATAATACAAAATGGACTGAGAGGTGCTTTCAACAACTTTAAAAGGAAATTCAATGCCCTTGTCTATTTATTTTTGAATGCTACCAAGGAGTCTGTTTAAAAAATCATGTAACTGAGCTGCCTAGAGATTCATGTAGAGCTACTAACATTGTCGTTTGTACTTTTGCTTTTTGACATACATCACTGAAGTTATGGAATAGGTAGCAGTTTCTCTCCTGAAACAGCTGTAATGGTAATCTATGACAGAACTGACCCCATATTCTCAAACACTTAATAAAGAAACACAAACAAGTTTTCTTCTCACAATCCAGGTATCACATTATGCTATTTCACATGTTGCCATAATGGCTGTTTACAGGTCACTCAAAATTCCTCATGGCATCTACATTAAATATTTACATTCAGGTCTAGGATGTTCTGTAAAATTTTCATAGCATACCCTCCTATTTAAAAAAAACTGCACTTCAACCCAAATTCTAGCTCATATATGAAGCAACACATTCTAAACACTGTCCAAACTGTCATTTCTTCCCAAAGCACAAGGAAGTTTATGCTCTTGTCTAAGGGGAGCTAAACAGAGCAGCATACCACTCCATATTTGTAAATGTTAACTCTGCAAGGTAGGGACTGGCTTCTGTATGCACCAGGCTTCTGGTCCTTCCCTGCTCCAAGAGCCATGACATATGGGTATGTATAAATTGAAGCAGCAAAGATATATGTGGTGGCCCTGCCACAGAAAAACGTGCACTCTCACTCTTCATGCCAAATATCACCCTGACTCCAAGAATCTTTTCAATGTTGCTTCCAGAAATGGGTCTTAGGTACCAGCCTGAGACCCATTTGGCTTAATAATGGATTTGGGATAATTCCATGAGTCTGTGGGGCAGCTGCACCCTCAAATTTGGTGTATATCAGAAGTAGCTTCCCTAGAGTTAGTGGGGACTGTCTCTGCTGCTGTGAGTGTAGAACTGTGCTACTTCTTTAAAAATGTTCAAGAAAATGCTGTGAGAATTAATAAGGATAACACACGTAATCACCAACTGAATATCATATAAGGCCAAAGTACTCATACCAACAGGTAGAAGACTGAGAACAAAGAACCCAAGGACAGCCCTTTTTTGTGTGTGTCACTCTAAAATAGACTCCTGCAAGCATCCTGGCTAATATAACACACTCTTTGCCAAATATGTACTTTAAAAATAGCAGTCAACTGTACGGCATACCTTGAGTGGTGTTAAAGCTGTCTAGGTTTTGTTATACAAAGACCATGGTAAGTTATAACATGCTGCCAGTGGAAAAAGGAGTGAAACAGCAAAAACTGAGCTGCATAAGATCCTTGAATGAGAACTTAGCAGGGAAGGTTAAACTATAACAGGCATGACATAACTATAATAAATTAGGGCACTCATTGAGATGACTAAACATGGATTTAGGATCTCCAGGGATACAGATGTTTATAGTTTGGCAACTAAATCGACACTTGGGCACCCAAGGAAAAAAATGCCCAGTATACCAGGAGTCTTTATACCTACAGCCCTAACAGAATGTAGATCTTGAGTCTGCCCAAAGAGGCCTGAATTTATACACTCCTCTCAAATCTTGGTGTAGATTTCAGCTCTAGTAGTCTTTTATTTTCAGAGAAACTAATGCGGGTTTTGGCATTTCTTCTAAACAGTGATCAATTGATTATTGTCCCAAATTTCTATGTCTCCCAGTTTTAAAATGATAAATCCAGCCTGTCTGACATCTAGCTCATAAGATCAGCAAAGCAGATGGTTTGCATTTGCTATTACTGGCCAGAACAGTATTAACCTCAACTGCGACAAGTTACTAGGAATTTGTTTATGACCAATACTATTGATTCTTTTTCTTTGGTACAGACAGAAGTAAGCTGAGGACCTGGCTGCTGCTGTTTTCAAATGAATGCTAATCGTGCAATTTGGAATTTGTTTTTGACTCACTGTAGGTTCGCAGCAAAAGCAAAGCAGCCAAGGCTGGGCTGTGTGAGGGGGATGAGGTGGTGTCCATCAATGGCAAGCCCTGTGGAGACCTGACCTATGCTGAAGTCATTGTTCTCATGGAAAGCCTGACTGACGTCCTGCAGATGCTTATCAAGAGGTACAGGAATGCTCAGAATGCTTCGGTGCAGCTCAGGGAATCACCTGGAAAATGCTGCCTTTGAACACACTCATTTTACAGACTTATACTGGGAGCTTCTGATAGTCCTGTTGCTAATGTCTGTGACCCTGCTTGTCTGTATGGAAAAGGTGGGAAGACAGAGTATTTGAGCTGGAGGAATTAATGTACATGATTTCAACAGCAGTGTTTGGGCACAGAATTAAGATTGCAGTCTCCAAATATAAGTATTCTTAATATTTGCAAACTGCAGAGCCTCGAGTTCAAATATTTTCTCTCTCCCTTTGAAGCAGTGAAGTGTTGTTATTCCCCACAGATAGGGAAGTGAGGCTTACAGAAAGCAAAGGCTGTATAGATGGGGAAAGTGTGTTACACAGATATGCCCTGATGATGACATGGCAAATGGTCTTCTTGGGTGGCAGAATGCATTAGGAGTCAGAAGGGGGAGAGGGTCTGAAAGTCAGGAATTCTATTTCTGTAGCTGTTATCACCTCCCTAGATGAGGTGGGGCAAGTCACTTACAGCTCTCTGGGTCTCAGCTTCTGCATTTATAAAACAGTGAGAGTGAATTTCAATTTTCTTTGCAAATGCTTTGAGTTTCTTGGAGAATCTTCATGTAAATTTGCAAATCTGCTCACTGCACATCAGTCTACTCTAATGCCTGTCCACCTCCTGCAAGCACACTCTCCCCAGACTTTGTGAATTCAGACAAGATGAACCCTGAATTGCCTTCACTGGGGGTAAGAAGAGGAAGAAAAGACTTGAAACTTCCACACACGCTCCTTGTAAGGACTTAAGGGTACCATTTGAGTGCTCCTCATATGATAGTTGCATTCTGTTTTTAATTCATAATGTGACTACGAGAATCGCACTTGTAAAAATGGTATTTGTGGCTGACCACTTGTCTTTGCAGCCACAGAAATAGCTCCACATGCTTTGACTCCTGCCTGTTGCTGTTCTATAACTGATATTTCACTTGTCTGAAGGCTGCAGGACACTCTGGCTGAGAGGGACTCTCCCCTGCCCCTGCTTGAATGTATGGTGAACAGCAAGGCACGTCCTGAAAATCAAAACCAAAACACTGCTTAGACCACCTAACTCAGTGTTTCATGGAACGAAACCATGTCTAGTAGAAATATTAAGGAAATTGCAGCTGCTCAACACTCTGAAAGGGACAAAATGTTCTAAAGGAATTCACTGTGAGAATCTTTGAATTTCTTCTCCCCAGCTCATCTCTCTCAAATCCCAGCCCGTGCTGTCAGTATCTTCCCAAGTATGGGAGAACAGACTGAAACATTTCTCTTCCCCTCCCACCTTGTTTGTGGTACTATCCCTCTTAGCACAACCACCAGAAGGACTTTTCAGGAAGTGTCTTAGCATCCTCTGAGAGCAAGGAGAAGCAAATCCTTCCTTTCCTGAGTAGCCACTTGTTAGCAGCCACCTCAAGAAAACTCTTGAAATCACGAGGAAAGAATAATTACAGTGGCATTCCAATGGTGATCTTTACATCTAAGTATCTTTTGTTGGCAGGGAAGAATATTTTCCATTGGGAATATTCTGGTTGTTCCTGAACCATTTGCATGAAGGATGAGGTTTTCACAGGCGTTAATTGTTGGCCCAATTTTGCTCTTATTAATCTTACTGGGAGGCAAATTAGGCTTCCAAAGTAGCTTAAAAAAAATGCTACTTGGCCTTTGATGTCTACAAAAAGTTTTCCCAATTCCCTGTAAAGCACAGTCAGTTAGTGAGCAGCAGAGCCCAGAAAATGTCCTGTTTGCAGGATCAGAGGAAAGCGACACCCTGCAGGGCGGGCACTCTCCAGATGCCATGTGGGGGAGCATCTCCTGAGCTTCCCGACAAATGCTGAACAGATGGATCCGGAAAAACACGGGGAGTGGGGACTGAAACACCAGCCTGCCCTTTTCACATCACTGTGAGCAACCCCTGGGCTACTGCTGAGTCTAGAAAGAACATTTCCAGGGGGAAGGAGGGAGTGTGCTCAGTGCATACCGACATGAAATGCACCATGTAGGGAGTAAAACATGAGTCTGAGACAAACCCTGCCGTGCTGACTCCATGGGTTCTGCTTCCTTCCTGGAATTACACCAGGGCTGTTGTTCCTGCAGCGAGTTGGAAAGGCCTGAAACAAAAGTAATTAATAATTTGACAAAACAGAATCTTAAATGACAAAAAAGAGGTCAGACCCAGTATTCTGCCTTTTGACAGAGGATAACAGTTATGTCTATATAGAGTAGAAGTATATCCATACGTAGCAAGGGCCTTTTAAGGTGGAAATCTTTCCCTCTCACACATACACACAATCACTCAGCTACCAATAAAGGCTAACATTTAGCTGGCCCAGCCCCCAGTCCATATCTTACATGGAAATGTTTACAGATTTCTGCAATTTATCTGTGCTTGAGAGCAGTACAATTGATCATCCAAACAGCATAATCTGATGGGATCCAGCAGCACTCACAAGGAGCTCCCTAAATTAAAATCCATCTGACCTTTATGTAGCTCCACATGTGGTGAAATGGATGTTACACATTTTGTGCTGTTTGAGGCAGACCCAGACTGCCACAAACGGTGTGCTGCATGGCTAGAAAAGCAAGTGATATTGGAGCTTCTTTCAGTGCACTGACAGATTTATTTCTTCTGTTGCTTCTTCCAGCCTTTCTTTTTAGGGAGTTTCAAAGTTTCAGAATACCCAGGACTGCTTTTGATTTCAAAAAGCTCCATGATATCTGATATTAATACTTTACCGAGGGAACTTACTGCTTCTCTCATTTGAAAAAGTGGTTTGCTACCTTCTAGTCAATAGAAAGTCTTAATAGCATCCTGTAGTCTTGCTGTACAGAGAAGGTTTCTTCTCAAATTAACAGTAGTCAGTATGGTCCAGAGTACTGAGAGAAGGAGTTAAAGAGTAATACCAGTAAAACAGCCTAACTGGGCCAGGGGAATTAAGAGTTTAGGGAAAGGAGCTGCACTGAGATATTTAGCAGGCTTCAGGAAGTGCAAATAGCATTTTCCAGTTAGAAATACATATTTTTAAATAACTAGGAAATATTGCATAAGTTCCCCACCCTTTTATGCTGGATCACTGGAATAGGCCCAGAGTATTTTAATTGATCCATGATATATAAGGACGATGATCCTCACAGGAATTCTTTGAATGTGTATTTTAAGTATTCATTCCCCTCCCTCTGATCCTCATCCAGTTCTTATGTATCCCTTAGAGAATGAACTGTGTGGTACAGGAACTCCATGTGAGGATGGTGCCTGACACAGTTGCAGCAGTGGCCACAGAGCCAAAAATTAACCCCTGTTCTGGCGTCATGCAAAGTTAATTTTCCGATGAACATGTGAAATATTGTCTCAGAAGTCTCAGCAGCATTTGTCTGGAAACCCTATAACAGAAATGTGTCTGGGAATGTACCCTGATGTTAGGAATGATACAGTTCTACCACTGGTGTGTAATTTCCCCTCTTACTGAACTGTTATGTTGGAGAATCTTGAAAGATACAAAGATGCTTCAATTTAAGACCTCTACATTCTGAGAAAATTCTTCTATTTATAGGGACCTGCTAGCAGGTACCACAATTAATATAAGGGGTGAAATTCTCTAGAGAAACTGCTTTTGTAACTGTACTTACAATGGCTGTGCTTACAGCAGCTTAATTTTTGGAATTACTTGTTTATGTATGTGCAGATCCTCCGGTGGAATAAATGAAACCTTGAGTGCTGAAAGAGCAAATGGAAAGCCCGAGAACACAAAAGATGAGGACTATAGGGAGAACACCACACTGCAAATTAACACGGCGAAAGAGATACCCCGTGGAGATTTATGCATCACAGAGATATACAGTGGGACTCACCAGGGAGCGGCAGAAAGCAACGTAAACTTTTCTGAGACAAAACAAGAGACCACACAAAGCCACAGAATTACTCCTAAAGTGATAGGCACCTCCAAAGTGCTCGTGGCAGACGAGGCTGCTCTCAGAGGGAAGACAGAAGAAAGAAGGCCGGGGACTGTGGTTGAGCTGCAGTTGTCCCTCTCCAATGACACCCACAAGGGCACCAGTGCTCCTGCTGTGACTCTCCTGGGAGCAGAGAAATGCCCCCCTTCAGCAAGAGGAGCCAGTGTACAACAGGATGGGACCAGCCCCCTCATCACAATTCCCCTGGGTGTGAAAGAGGGCAACGTCCAGTGGTCAAACAAAGTAGTCCAATTTTCCAGCAGCAAAGAGGTCAAGAGGATCCAAGGTGCAGTTCCATCTATCCCCAGGGTGGAGGTGATCCTAGACTGTTCAGACAGGGAGCAGGAAGCACCCAGGTCTCTGTCTGAAAGGGGGTGTGTTGATTCTCAAGCAGAAGGAGGGCAGTCAGAAGCACCTCCTTCCCTCCTCTCCTTTGCAATCTCACCAGAAGGCACAGAGCAGGGAGAAGACAACAAGCCCTCGGAAAAGGAACACAGACCTCTCAAGCACAGGGCAAGGCACGCAAGTAAGTATGTCCCATCTAATCATTTGCACTGCCTGAGGGCATCTTTTGTAACTTTAGATATAATTTCAGGATTTAGAAGGCATTAGAAAGAAATGTTTAGAGATTTTTTTTTTTCCTGCAGTTTTCTAACTTTCCCTCTCCTTTTTTCTTTTAAAGAATGTTTCTGTTCTTGCTTTAGATATTCTTTCAGGGTAATACAATGCTCCTGGTCATGAGCCAAGGGTATACCCACGCCTTAACTCTGCTGAATAACTGTGCTTACTAGACTTCCACTTTGAAAGTAACTCATGACTTTGTCCAACTAAAAATACTTACATCTCCAGAAAGGGCTGAACTCCACTGGTCTTCTAATGCATATTCAGAGGCAATCTGTAGAATATTAACAAAAAGAGCAAGTTGCTTGCACATGTGAATCCTGGGGATTTCTCCTTTTATAGCAAAAGCTTTGTGTTGCCATTTGCATTATCTAGAATCAAAGCCATGCCACTGCTCTGAAAAGTTAATAAAAAGGGCCAGCAGAAAAGCTTGATGTTGCCTGCAGAAGAGATTTTGACAGACACTAGCATGTGTATAACTGTTACATGATCCTTTTGGTTTTGTCAGCCTTCTCCAGACTGTAAAGTGAACATGCTATTTCTCCTGACTCCCATACCCAGAGGTCAGCTTCAAAATGTGTCCAAGAAGTTTACATGGAAGTAAACTTGCCACTGGAGCCAGTATTAATTAACCGGGCGTAGATGTGTATTATTTACTAATTAACCTATTTATTTATTTATTTATTATTTTCTTCATCTGGGACCTCTTTGTTGGTGGCTCGCTCCTTCCCAGCAATGTGAAGAATCCTGTCTGGGGATTTAGCAGCAGTATGTCAAAGGTGCTTGAATGTGTGCAGTGATATACTGTAGCAACAAGCTATTTCATATGCAGTGTTGGAACTCCTCCGCTAACCCACTGCTAATTCCTCTGGAAGCATATTTTTAGCATGACAACCATTTGTGTCTTATTGGCAAGTGGATTAAGCAGTGACTTATGCCTAAGTGTCTGTATGCAACCCACATATTTTGGGCATATTAAATGAAGTACAAAAGAAAAGTGCACATGCTTCACATTTTGGCTGCGAAGTCAGAAGCAACTGTGGGACTGTGCCTGTCTTTCTTAAAGAATTAATTGCAGTGCCAGTCTGAAAAGGCAAAAGTACAAAGCATGAACTAAATTTTACCTGATAAATTCTTCTTTCAAGCAGGACATAGATCCAATTCTTTTCCTGTGTCAACTATGATCATCTCAGTCTCTTCTCATCTAGTGGCAGGTCACTATCCTTAGGAATCACTGATTAAATCTGTAAAATTTTTTGCATTATTATTATTATTATTAAAATCCTATCTACATTTTAGAACGAACAAATTGCTGAGCACAGGGAATACTCTGTGTGCAGCAAATACTAAGCATGTTTTCTGCAAAAATAGAAGTTATAATGCAGCACTTCAGTCTGAACTAGAGAAGAACAGTTATTACAGGTGCTTGATCTCTTTAGCAGGAATTTCCTCTGTAAATAATAATCAGATTATATTTACCTGAACAGGTAACACTATAACACTACAGCCTGTACTTTTGGAAATAGTCTGCAGTGACTACTGTAACCATTTGCATGGTCACAGGACTGAGCCAAGGATTTTGTGATTTGACTCTCCCACGATAAAATATTACAAATTGCTGGTTTGGGTGCCATGCTCTTTTTCATAGTTCTTGTGAGAACCATTGGTCCAGTCGTGCTGCCATCTGGCATAATGGCAAAACTCCAATTGTCTTTAATTGGAGAAGTATCAGACTCCATCTACTGACACAGCTAAAAGGATCATGAATAGACAACACCTCATCACATGGCTTTCTTTAATAAGTTTGCTTTATTTATGCTTGCAAAAGATACTAAATAATTTACTGTCCTATTTTCTTATATTAGAGGTACATTTTTTCCTTTTGAAATTAGGTGGAGGGGATCATCGATCTCAAAAGGAAGAGCTTTGAATTCCAGCTTTTTTTCTGAAGGGAGAAGCTATTGAGGCTGTCACTCATGAGATGTAGTGGTAGAGTATGAGGAAAGGAAAAAACCAGGGACACCACCTGACCAGCATTGCCCCATAAGGCACATGCTCCATGTTCCATAACAAGGAAGCAGTCAGGCTGATGTAGACAGCATCCATCAGCTTTACAGCTGCATCTGTTCCCCTTCCACATGACTTGATGAAAACCAGTAATTTATGCTTTAAGAAATATGTACCATTGATATATGCTAGTGGATACTCTTGAGAAGTCAGTTGTGTATTCACTCTTGCCACATTTTCAAAATAAATATTCTGGAGCTCTTACATCCTACAGAATTTTGGATTATATTCCAGGCAGGTAATGCTTGTTAAAAGACTGAAACCTGCTTTCCTTGAGCCAAACTCCCACATCTTCCAAGGGGCAGAAAGTTGATGCTAATAATTTTCTGTGTATGCCTTTTTGGATGTATCCTTGCTTTTAAATAGCTAATACATAAAAGCATCCTATAACAACCATACACATTTTGTAATTTATAGGAGTAAAATAAACACCTAAATGGCAGAAGGTGCTACCACTGTCTGACAGAATATGCTCGGTTTCATTTGGTCTCAGATATTAAACAGTCTGGTTTGCTGGGAATGGCTGCTGGAAGCCCAGGAATTGTGGTCAAACACTCAGTAAATACCAGACCAGAAACTGGATGAGTGAGAAAACATCACCTGCCTGTTGCTGCTGAGATTACTTGTGGAAATAAAAATTAAGAATGCTAGAAATAAAGACACATGTAATATCCCTGTTGAACTAAGAGAGTCCTAAAGAAAGCAATGAAGCCTTTGAACTTGCATGGGTGTGACTCTAAGGAATGCAGGGGATGGAATTTACCACACAGCTGATACTGGGAGAAAAGCTGAAGTATAATGAGTTTTCCGTATAGAAGAAAATAAATGTTTTACTATGGGAAAAGGGGAGGGTGGATAACACTCAGTATAGATAAATGCAGCAGTTGTAATTGTGTGGGATGCTTGTAAATAAATGTGTCCTTTGATTCTCTCCACAGGGCTCCGACGAAGCGAGAGCCTGTCAGAGAAGCAGGTCAAGGAAGCCAAATCTAAATGTAAAAGTATTGCACTGCTGCTGACAGCAGCTCCCAACCCCAATTCCAAGGGGGTGTTGATGTTCAAGAAGCGCCGCCAAAGGGCGAGGAAATACACTTTAGTGAGCTACGGGACTGGGGAGTTAGAACGGGACGAAGACGAGGGTGAGGAGGGCGAAGGTGAAGAGGGGGACAAAGAAAACACCTTTGAAGTGAGTTTGCTTGCAACCAGCGAGTCAGAAATAGATGAAGATTTCTTCTCTGACATTGAGAAGGACGGTAAGGTTGTGACCTTTGACTGGGACAGTGGTCTACTCGAGGTTGAGAAGAAGACAAAGAGTGGAGAGGAGATGCAGACGCTCGCAGACAGCACAGGGAAAGGGGCCCTCATGTTTG
The DNA here is from genome assembly GCF_025592945.1 of Manacus candei. Taxonomy (NCBI): domain Eukaryota; kingdom Metazoa; phylum Chordata; class Aves; order Passeriformes; family Pipridae; genus Manacus; species Manacus candei. The sequence goes on from NW_026138110.1 coordinate 1,865,044, forward strand.
CCAAGAGACGGCAGAGGATGGATCAGATTACGGCCGAGCAAGAGGAGATGAAGGCCAGCACAGTGCAGACAGAGGAACACAGGGAAACCACCGTGACAGAGAACTTCCAGAAAGTAAGCTCTTCAGTCTATCAATCAAAGGAGGAGGAAACATCGAGGCAGCAGACCTGCGTGAGCAAAAGCTACACAGACGTGAGCCAGAACCACAGCAAAATGGTGCAACAAAATGGCTTTGGCTTAGCACCAGGCACAAACCTCCCTTTTCAGTCCTCTGGAGCCCCCAGAGCACCATCTTTGAATATAACAGCTAAACCCTTCCCTTCTGGGGTTCAAAACCGAGCAGCTGCACCATTTTCACCCGTAAGAAATGTCACTAGTCCTCTTTCAGATGCAGCAGCGCCGCCTCCCTACTGCTCTGTCAGCCCACCGGCCGAAGCTTTCTACAGACCTGTCTCAGCTCCTGTGGCCAGCAAGGCTGCCCCAAGCATGTGGGCACCCACGGAGCCCACGGAACACATAGCATCCAGGGATGAAAGGATTGCCGTGCCAGCCAAAAGAACTGGCATACTGCAAGAGGCAAAGAGAAGAAGCACCTCAAAACCCATGTTCAACTTCAAAGATGCACCCAAAGTAAGTCCCAATCCCGCCCTGTTGTCCCTTGTACACAATTCAGAGGGCAAAAAAGGTGCTGGAGCTGGTTTTGAGTCAGGACCTGAAGAAGACTACCTCAGTTTGGGAGCAGAAGCTTGCAATTTCATGCAGACTCAAGCATCTAAACAAAAGGCCCCTCCTCCTGTTGCTCCAAAACCTTCACTCAAGGTCTCTCCCTCTGCCGGTGCTCCAGTTTCACCGGTTTGGTCACCTTCAGCTGCGGCTGCTAACAAGGCTCCTTCTTTCCCAGCACCAGCCTCACCTCAGGCAGCATATCCCGCACCACCGAAATCTCCACAGTATCCTCATTCTCCCGCCCATCCCCCAAGTACTCTCAACTTAGCTGGTCCTTTCAAAGGGCCCCAGGCGAGCCTGGCAAGTCCCAACTATGCCCCAAAGCCAACCCCAGTCACACCAAGTGCCAGGGAAACGAAGCCACCCTTTGAGATGCCACCGGCCATGAGCGGGAAAGGAGCACAGCTGTTTGCCAGGAGGCACTCCCGGATGGAGAAGTATGTGGTGGATTCAGAGACTGTGCAGGCAAACATGGCACGAGCCCCATCTCCAACTCCATCTTTGCCAGCTTCTTGGAAATACTCATCCAATGTCCGAGCGCCTCCACCCGTTGCTTACAATCCCATCCACTGCCCATCTTACCCTCCTGCTGCTTCCAAGGCTTTCTCCAAGTCTGCTGCTGCCACCACCAAAAATACAAAAAGAAAACCTAAGAAAGGTCTCAATGCTTTGGATATTATGAAACATCAACCTTATCAACTCGATCCCTCTTTATTTACTTTCCAACCTCCTAAGGAAAGCCTTGCCATGAAGCAGACATCGAAGCTGCCCCCTTCCAAGCAGGCTCTACCTTTGCCTACCTTCCTCCCACCCGGTGCTGGCTCTCCCACCAGGGCCCGGCCATCTTCAGTGTACTCCGTGCCAGCCTACGGTTCCCAACCTCCGTTCCAGTCAAATGCCTCTCTCCCAGTAAACGAATCATATTCACCTCCAGGCTACTCCGCATTTTCTAAGCCAGAAACCACCACCCCCTCTTTGTTTACTGCTCCGAGGCCAAAATTTTCAGCCAAGAAAGCTGGAGTCACTGCACAGGTGTGGAAGCCATCAGTTATTGCAGAGTAAACCTTAGAGCTCAAACTTAGTGTCCACGTTGCTTGCAGTCACTGGTGTGCAGTGGTCACCCGGCACACCAGCGGTGCCAGTGGTATTATTCCTTAGCTCACCTAACAATGTCAGATGTATCACCTCAAATCTGGGTCCAAAGTCATTGAACTTTTTTAAGGAATCAAAATAGATACAAATTTTAGCACATTTATGCGTATCGCCAGGTGCTTTATAGACAAACATTCTGAAATGAAGAGATGCCATTGCCTGAAGTGAGCAGGACACTAGGTTTTTGCTTTAGGATTACAACAGAAACAACAGTAAGCAATATTCCTGATATGTCAAATTAATAGAGAAGAGTTTTCTTTCTGTCCCTCTCCCCAACTGTGTTCTAATGACCTAGGGATTTGAGGACTTTGGTGGTTGTTTTTTTTTTTAAAGAAGTGCCTTATTATCTAATAGTAATATGTATTATTAACATAGCATCAAATAGACACAGTATTAGACTCTGACTGATCTCTAGCAGAATACAACTGGATAGACCTTTAGCCTGCACAGAGAGCCCCGGAATTCACTCAGGATCTCTCCTGGCTCAAAGGTCCTTCCACAGGAATCTGATTGATCAGCCAGGGGCTTAGCTTTTAAGCTATGTGGATCAGCTGTGATCCAAAAATCATGAATTGCCTCTGTGATTTCACAGAGAACGTGCTTATCAGAGATGCTGGAGTGTTCTGAAGACTAAAAGAGGTGGAAAGACAGCTGGACAAATTGTTAGAGATTTCCCATTTTGGGGAAATTTGACATCCCACGTGCAGGCATATTTTTAGCCAGAGTTTGCCTTGAACCCAGCAAGTAAGAGAGGAGACTGTAAATCCAAATTAGGGAGCAGTCAGAGAGGGGAGCTGGGTTCTGCAGCTGCAGTGTAATGCACCAGTTTCTTGTGAAAGCACAGTGATTTAGAATGAAGGGCTACCTATAGTCAAGAGCACTGATTCTTGCACCCAGAGTAGTAAGTGACAGTAAATCATAACTATGACTATGTCTTCCTATTGGTCTCTCATACACATTTTATTATTTTCACTTGGGGTTCTACAGTGCTTCTTCCCACTCTAAATCTTTTTACTCTGGTCTTATTCCTTCACCTTTTACTTGCTGTACTGGGGACTAAGGATTGAAATACTGCTACTGTAGGAAGTCCTTAAGAAGTTTATGGTCTTCAAAGCAAATACAGAGCCTTGCTGAAACCAAGGAGCTATGTTTGAGTAGTTTAGCATGTCTTTCAGTAAAAGCAGTCCTGTTACCATCAGTGGTGCTAGGGCTGAAACAAGGTGCTCTCTCACACAACAAAGGGGATCAAAATCCATCCCAAGTGTGAAGCTAAAGATTAAAGCATCCCTCTATGAATAACAGTGGCAGAATCTGTTGCTATACTTGTTTAAACTATCATTCAGCTACTTAGAGACCTATTAGGGACCTTTCATATCATTGGGGAGGGGGTGTGTACAACTATCTATCTTTATGAAGAAAACATTCCTAAATATGAACAAAATCTCCTTAGCTTGGTCCCGTGATGGTAACTCAAACTGCAATCAAAGTTCAGAAGAAGGCACTTGGTTGTGATGCAGACAGTAGGCGGAAATCAAAGTCTAATCAAGCCAGTAAAAATCACTCCTTTGAATTTTGGACCTCCAAAATTACACTCTACCCTTTCAATTCTGGATTGGCATGCTGACTGCATTAGAAGAAAATGACCAAGTGATCCATCTCTCTCTTAAAATTCAGGAGAATGATGGGAAATTTGGGGGGAAAAATAGTTTGGAAAACTCAGGAAATATTTATACTGCATTTACCTGGAAGTAGAAAGTAGCAATATTTTAATCCTTTGGAGATTTCCCTTCTATCTGTTTTCCACTTTCAATATCTGTATTTTTCTTCTATCATTAAACTTGTCCCTTTCCTCTCTGCCTGTTTGCGGGTTTTTTCTTTGGTTTGGCTGCTATTTTTTTGTTTCACTTACCTGTACAGGCTGATAGCATGCCTTGGGGGGAAATCTATTTTCTATGCTAGCCTGTTAGTATGAAACCTCCTCCCTCCCATTCCCCTTTCCCCTTTCCCTTTCTTCTCCCCTTCCTCCCTCCCTCCCTCCTTTCTCCCCCTCTTTAAAAGTTCAGTCTGAAGTTACATATGTTATTTTAGGAAGACATTTAAGATACCAGTATGTACTTGGAATAAAGATACTCTCCCAAAGGTAAGTAGTGCTCCTAGAGAGAGACACAGAAATCCAATCATGCTCCTATTGCCTTACATGCCTTTGTTTACAGTGTCTTCCTGTAAAGTACATCTTGTAATTTATGATCACACTTGTGGACTTGCTCACCCCATCATCACAAGAACGTTTCCTTAATGAGGGGATTTAGAACAGTTTTGTACTTCCAAGTATCCCATGTGAAACCTGGGAATTACCAAAATCTAACTTCTAGCAAACATAGGTCTGTATGGCAGGCTACTCTGCAAGTGAGAAATAAAAAGCATTACTATTCTAATTATCACCAGAATAAACAAGAGGTAAAGCTGGGATTAATTCTCATGCAAAGGAAATCAGCTCTCCAGAAAAACAGAAGTTAACAGGAGCTAGGGAAGAGCTCTGGGGTGAAACAGAACATTTCAGTTTCCTGAGTCATCTGCCTTAAATCTAAGTGGCAGACAGAAATGCATAACTGTCATCTTTAAAACTGTTTTGCTATTTCTTTCATTTTCAGCACAACCCAGAAGTTCCCTTAGGGAATCACCTAAAGATTATGTGTGTTTGCAGCACTAAGCAAAAAGTGCACTTCTGTGGCCTAACTTCTCTTTACTTTATCCAAAAGAAAAGGAAGTGTATCTATGCTGAAAATTTGAATTTTTCATCACATTTGGATTTTTTGCTGCTATTGAATTACAAGTATTTCATATGGCCTATAGCAACACCAGAAGGATTTTTAAAGCTCCAGCAAGAGTTAAAAACAAAGCCCCAGTGACACTGGTGCTCTTAAGTCAGTTAAGATCTTTTGAAAATCCCATTCAAAGCTCAACTCTGAATTCAGTTTAACATATACACATCATTCTACACGCATAGTGCTTGGATCCAACTTGGCTTCAGGATTCTTTTTACTAATCAGGTAAGTCTTCAATTCTTATTAATATTTCAGAAGACTAGTCTACTTAAAACAACAAGTTTATCCAAGATGTAATTGCAATCTGTGAGGGAGCAGATGTTTAGAGGAAAGTCGAGCTGTTCACTGTCATGGGTCCAGATGAAAAGCTAAGGGTGATGTCAAACATAGCTGGAATGCCAAGGAAATGAAGGGTTTGTGTTAATGAGCCAACTGAAATTCCACTTGGAAAGGGCAGTGAGCTTTTGGAAATGGTTTTCTGGAAAATCTATTACAATTATTTCATAAAACATGACAAGGCTACCAAGATGCAACTGTCATGTTTACTATGTAAGCATATTTAACAGTGAATTTTAAGCCACCTCTACTAACAGTACTTCCAGTATGTTCACATTAAAGGAGGAACCGAAATGTTTTATGTTGCTTTTAGCACATTTAATTACTTCACATACTGGAAGTATTAGACTGCATCAGTACAATGGATCTCACATTTTAGAAAGCCTTACCATGAAAACAGCTACCTCAGTCAAGGGTTTATACACTTGTAATTTCTGATGCAGTTACGAACCTCTTGTTACAGAAACCTGAATGGAAAAGTTTTGTGTTGGAGATGAGTGGCTTTAGGACAAAAAAGCTAAAATTTCTGCTGAAGAAACAAAAGACAAAATTTAGTTCCTGAACAAAGAACTGCTTAACTTCTCCCTCCTTCTCTAGGGCAACCACTCTTACCATGTCCCTGCTCAGCAGAAGATAATATATTATGGAACAACTGGAAAGAGATTTCAATGACTTTTTTTTTTTGAAGGAACATTTACAGAGTAAACTCTATAATCCCTTACAAGTATACCTAGTTTAACTTTATTTACTTTATTTTGCATTCCCAATGTTATTTTCTGTGAGACACTCAAGTCATGACACAAAATCAGCCTTAGAAACTGCAGTGATCCATTTTCCTGTCACCACAGAAGCAGTGTGGCAATGAGTTTGCTTTCTTTTTGGCAGCCTGTTGTTATTAATGAATGTTCAGAATTACACAATGTTCAGAATTACACAAACTTGCATTTGAAGTAAAGAAATACTAAGAGGCTGAGGTATCAGCAGGCTCCAAAAACATTAGGAGGTGAGGAGCTGGTGTGTGGCTCAGATAGAAAAATTAGGGCTTAGTGGCACAGCAGTAATTTTGAAAGAAAATACTACTAGGATTAGAGGGAGGCAAGCTTTGGGGAGAAAACCCCACAAAAAAACCTGCAGAGACTGCACAGGATAAAATACCTGTCAGAGGATCATGAAATACTGAAGGCAAAAGGCCAATCAGCAAGAAGGGTTCACTTATTCTGCACAGAGATGGCTGACTACTTCCAGACTTTCATTGAAATGGGGTTTTTTGTTGAACTCTGATAAAAGATTATAAGCAATTATTAGAAGAACTTCACACCAGGTTATGTGATCTGACAGGAGCAGTGCTTACCAAGTATCCAGGATGACAGCTCAACACAGGACCAGCCTGACCATCCCATGCTGCTGCTCCAGCATCTCTGGGGGGAATCCTCTGTACTCTGCGAGGCAGGGAAATCTCAGGGAGATGACAGCAACTAACAGTCTGCAAAATCTTTCTCCTCTCTTTTTTCCAGGGTCCTTTTCCAGATTTGGTAGCTTTAAGATTCCAAAACATTTGGTTCTAAAAAGATTCGCTCTTCCAGTCTTGCCTTTTCCCATGACACACCTTTCCTTACCTGAAGCCAAACTCCCGGGATCCCACCGGTCGCTTTGGGGGTTCGGCACGGCAAGTGCAAACCTTAATTACACAGCTTGGCACCATGTTGTTTTCTAAGGACTCTGGTCAGCTTGAAATAGAAATGTTGTACAAAGAAGAAACTTGATGAGGTCTTCAAAAACCTGTGGATTCAGAAGCTCTGAATGAACTCACTGCTGGAAGATTCCTTGGGAAAATAAGTGAGCGTGGTAATTTCAGGGCAGCCCACTGGGTGCCACCATCACAACTTCACAGGGCCCAGGACAATGACTGGGCTTTAGAGCAGAATTACCTTTGCATGTGGTTGATTGCATAGGGAAGGAGTTGGAATCACTCCAGAGTTATGCTTGGCAAGCGCTTTTCAGGCTGCTTGCTTACTAAAGGAAGCACTTTAGGTTTTTTATCAAATGATTAAAAAAGTAGGAAAAATCCCGAAGCTCCAAGATATACTGTTAGAAGAATCTCTAAAAAACTCTTCCCTTACAAGCCGTGACCAACCATATGATGATATTCCCACGGGTTTAACATTTGCTTCCTCAAGTAATGCAGGCAAAGACTTTTTCTTTCTATGCTAATCAAGTCTCCTATTATCCTCTGCAGTATTCAAAGGAAAAAAAATCTATCCCTGTTCATAATGATCTTGACAAACTGTCCCATCTAGATCTGAAACAACGGATTGTAACAGATTTAACAGATGTACAAGGAAGAGAAGAAAAGGAGGAATGGTAAAATACAGAACTAAATAAAAAGAAGTAAAATACACTGCCAGTCACAGGAGCACATGTTGGATTACAAAGGGTGACATGAAGCACAACACTTGCTGATTTTAGTATGAGCTTTAACTGATTGCAAAGCAAAGAATTCAGTACATTTCTATTAGAAGCAAAGGTTTCCACACAGTAACGACCTACGGACAAATATTTTCATTTTTTTAAAGGAAAGTTCTTCTTTTCCCCAATGAACATCAGTAACTGCTAGTGATTTTTTTCTTTAATTTGTGAGAATGCTACTTCTTAGAGCCTCACTGTGCAGGTTGTTGGTACACAGCTTTACACTGTGAACAAAAGCAAAGCATGGGAATCTGGGTACACTTAGCTTTCTTCCAAGAGTCTTGGGAATTTTCCCCCGCCAGGCTTATAACTTAGAAGTGGAATCTAAGCAATATCTGCCTGAAGTTTAATTTTCTTTAGTTCAGCAAACAGTTCTAGTATGTACAGATATTTCTGCCATGCTACCTGACTGTCTTTTATTAACCAAACCACACTGCAAGTCTCTTCAGAAGAGGTTTCCAAATACTTCCTTGCTGTTCGTTTGGCTGATGTCAGAAAGTGCTGAGGTGTGACTAATGAGAAAAAAAATTCACGATGGCATTGTATTAAAAAATCAAAAGATTAAACAAAGGAGAGGCAGCAATGTATGTTTTTAATAATGGTATGTAATTCTACACCTGCACTGTGCTCTGCCTCACAGCTGGGAGCATTCCAGATCATATAAAATCATGCAAAATGATAAACTTTTCTTATGCTGGTATTACTTTCAGAGAGGTGTTTTGGTAGAGAAGCTTGATGGATTTGGTACTGCTACAGGAGCAGCACTGAATCAAGCACTGACACTGTGTATATACAGTGATAAGAAAACAATATTAAACACCACTGTTTGGATTGCAAAATGGGGCCCTTGGAATTCACGTTGCCTGTGTCAGCTTAATCCAACCTCTTTGGGTGTTTGTTTGGCCAAAACATCTGTAATTATGTCATCACCTGCTGCTTTTTAAAGTGTGGGGCTCCGGACTCGCTTCGGGGCACAGAATGTTCATCTGACAAAAAGCTCTTTGCTGTTCTGTTTTGACATTGTTCTGTGCTTAGCACCATTCCTTACTTAAGGCACACTCTTTAAAACGTGCTCTTCGTGCAGAATTATTTCTTTACAGATTTTCTCTGTTAGCACCCAAGTCATTCACAAGTCAGAGTTCATCTTTACACTATTCTACAAGTGAGTCAATAAGGCATGAAGTGAGTGGCACTGACACCAGGACACTCAGTAGCCTTGGGTGTCCAGCTCGAGGCACTTGGCATCTCGAGTCCAGCAGCACATGCACTAATTACTCTCTGTGACCCTTATGTGATCCTTAACATCAGTCTGTGAGCGTTAACAGGTCTCCAGGTGGGATTCCAGAAAGGAGCACTTTTTGCACCAGATACTGCCTTGCCAGAGAATCCCAGTGCTTCCTAAATGAAGCCCTGAAATGGCACCAGATGTGGCAGATCCACTTCAGAGACAAGGATCAGGTTCAAACCAGTTCTAAAGCATGTAATGGTCCCACTTCTCAAGGGAGCAAGGTCAGAAAATAGGACCAACTTTGCACCCGTAGCTGTGCAATATAAAACCCAGAAGGTGGCAGCAAATATTCTTCCTTACTACAAATAAACTTACCACAAATAAATTTCCTATTCCAAGGAAATCTAAGATGCCTATGGAGAAAAAGTTTCAGCTATTTGCTTTCTATAGGCACAGAAGTACTGTATTTTGACAATTGCATATGGATAAAGATTAAATGGTAATGAAAAGCACTGATTTTCTTTCATTTACACAGGTGCAAAGTGAGCAAACTGAATAAGTTATCACAGGTTAGCAGTAATCTTATGGTTTATAACAACATTTTGCAGTGGTGGAAGCCTAATTCTAATAGTTTACTTTCTTCTTCTACCATTACTTGGCAATTAAAAAAAAACTTTACGGTCAAAAGAAAAATTTGTCACAAAGCTTATGTGAAATGGTTGACAGAAACTGTTTCATTGGGTTGTGTATGAATGATGAAACTAAGATTATTCTTACCTGAAATAGTGCCACATTTATAAACAGTCTGAATTCTGAATTAATTAAGTTCCAGTCCTAAAATTCCCTATAAATTTTTGGAAGCAAGCCCTGACAAAACAGCTTGGAGGAAGTCAGGATCAGGCATGAACTATGTGATTCTGATGATTCCCTGCCTCCCCAGTCATTAGCATCCCTATTAGCCAAAATGCTGCATTCCCATTTTGATCTACTATAAATTATTTCCAGAGTTTCAAATAAATATGATTTTTCCACTTTATTTCAGTACTTTTGGTATTTCTATTGTAAAACAGCTGTATCATTTACTGCAGAGCTGGTAGCATTTCAGAGAGAAGTTATTTTTTCATTAATGAAGTTTAAATTGTAAATGGTTTGGGATGAAAAAAGCTGTAATAAGATTAGCAATATGTCCCCTTCTATACCCACTTCAGTTTAAAAAATCTTAAGTGCCTGTTTGATGTTTAAAAAAAATGAAAAGAAGGAAAGAATTAAAAGGCATAAAAATTGAGTATTACTTATTTAGTCCTACCCTTTTCTCAGTGGTTTGGTCTCTAACTGCAGTAACCTTTACAAGCCCAAAGGAGAAATGCATCACTCTGAACATTTTATAAAGGCGGAGCCATTTTTTGAGATAAAACAATTGTTTCACCTACTTCCTCCTCCTTTGTCCCCTTTCTGTGTAAACATTAGTTCAGCCTCTATTGTTAACTCAGATTTGACCATGCTTTGATATGGGATTAAGGACTAGGACTATAATGAAAAGACAAAAATAAAACTGCTTTAATGACTTAGACATCGAGGTCCAATTTTTTCAAGTGACTTAATCAGTGAGGAGTCTGTGTTGGAGAGAGTTTCACTGGGCTATGCAGAGTCCAACCAACTTTTGTCTCCTTAAGTGGCAAAAAGGCACCTTTAGCATGTAAACACACACAGTCTTCACTCCCTGAGGAGCTGTGCCACCTGAGGCAATAAAACAGTTGCTGTGAAATTTTGCATTCCTCATTTGCTTATATATGGAAATAGTTACCTTAAGAAGTAATGCTACATGAATTTTAGTTTATATTAATACACATCCTATAAATATCAAGGATTGCTTGCAGTGCAATGAATGTTCACTTGATTGGCCAGTTTATAAGTAGTTTTCATTTTTAAAACCAACATTAACCTAAACCTACAGTTTAATCTGTTTGCACAGACACCCGAGGCAGTCAGCAGCTGTCAGGATTCTAGGACTGCAATGGACAGCTCTGAATGGCCTTTCCTCTTCTTGACATCTAAGAACCACGTTCCCTTCAACAAATGTTGTAGAAAAGATCTTTCTGAAAACATTCAGGCAATGGAAAAGAACAAATTAATCACTGCATAGGATCCTGGTTTGTTTTGCTGTGTAATACTTCAATATTCTAATAACTGGTTTACAACAAGAGCACAGGAAGACAATATGTGATAAAGTAATAATTCTGGTAGCATTTCACTCTTCTTTCCCTTCTCCCTTGATTCCTGGGAAGAAGAATGGAAAATCTCTACCCTTCTTTTTATGATCTTCTTGTAGCTTAAGGGAGAGAGAGGGCAGAGTAATGATTCTCTTTGCACTTCATATTTCCTACTGTGTCACTTATGATCTGGGGTTTGTGCATTCTTTTTAGTACCTACTTGTCAAAACCTCTATCTCCAAGAATGAAATATAAAGGGAAAATAATAGAAAGTATCACCATGTCTGGCTCCTGCTGTCCAGTAAATGAATGAGGAATTCTGGTGACTAAAAGGGGCTGAACACCAAAGTAGTGACAGAGATTGGTATATAAACACCAAATATAGACCTGCTTTGAATCTTGAAATGTCCAGACCTAGACTTTCAGTCTAGGAACATGCTACAACTAATAAAAATTAACTGGAATGAAAGCAAGGCAGTACTGATCATCTCACAGTTCCTGCATTTAGACACATTTATATTTAAGCAAAATCATGCTTTTCTACAAGTGCCTAAAACCAATTTACCACAGAGTATGAAAGGCCGTGTGACATTTTATATTCTGAAGCTGAAGATCTCTTAGTTTCAGAATAAAGTTGAGTTAGATAGAAATATTCTATTTTTTAACTCAGTAAATTACTGCAAAAGTATGTCACTGTGCAATGACAAAAATCTGCTGTGCAGGGTGCTGCTGGATTGCTTTTATTACAACAGATACTCCCACAACAATCTAAGCAATCAGAGGCATGATGGCACATAACTGATGCATTTCCTGTATTTTTTCTACGGATGAGGAAGAAATTCAATAATTTTCTGTAAAACAGACATGAAAATAAGATAAATATTCCCCTGAACCCAAAGGGTTCAAGGGAACTGTCTCAAGTTGCAGCTACTCCCCAAAACTTAGTAGAATAGTTTCAGGCCAAAACTGATATTTAATTTTCTTAGATTTAATAAAAATAAAATTAATATACAATTTTTTTCCCTTCTCTGACCTTGTGGAAATGCACATGATGACAACTGCTATTTATTGTAGGAAGAATGTAATTCAAAATGACTGAGGCTCATTTCAGCCAAATATATTTTTACATTCTTGGATCTCAGGAGTCTCCAAACCCTCCTCTGCCCACCTTTACCACAGTTATCACTTTTCTTCTTTGGGAACTGTAGGGAATTCAGCCAGTTTCTTCTATCAATAGCTTCTTCCTTCAAAAATCTTTGGTCAGCTCTTCATCTCCATCAAAAGACAGCCAGCCAGAGGCAACATCAGAACTGGAAGTTAGTATGTAAGTGAGGATCTCTCTTAACTTTTCCTCTAATTCCTTCATATCCTTCTGGAATGGACAAGGTTCTTCCCATATACTTCAGCCTCCTTCCAAGTTAATCACCTGGAATGCTGTTTGCCCTCCCAGGTTTTGTCCTCTTACAATCCAAAAATGTAACTGTCATTAAAAGCACACACTGTTCAGTCCTCACTCTGTGTAAGGAGAGACTAACCCTTACTTTACCAAATCTAGAGAAAAGAGATGGGCAATTTCACATTTTGGGGTTTTAAAATTTTAAACCAGCTTATTATCAGAACTGTGTCTAAATACAAACTACCAAGTGAGAAAGGAGAATTTGACTGGTCTGGGAATACCAAAACAGGACTTCTACCTTAATAACACAGTATAATGACCCATTTTCTCAGAAAAAATATGAAATACTCTTGATAAATCATCATGCTCTGATTAAACTCTGTCAAAGAAAATTAATTCCTGCTTTATCAATAATGGTTACAACTAAAGGATACTTCTACAACCCAATGAACTCTGGAGTTTGAACATGACAGATTAAACAGTACCTTCCATCTAACTGTCTTGAAAAACCAGATATTTTATGCGACACTTCTTTCAACAGGATCATTTCCCTACAACTCTGAAATCCCCACAAAGTACTCACAGGGCTTGGAACTGGAATTTCCATTAAAGAAAGGGGAACTTTTCTGCCTACTCAGCATAGACAATGTTTTTGAACCCTCCTGATAGGAGCTCACACAGGTAGACATAAGTAGGTAGACCTGTTTGGTCAACATTTTTATCCCTCTGTACAACCTTAGCTTCTCAATTTCTTAATTACCACTTAATTTCTTGTGGTTCAGGTTATCAGATTAATTTCTAACATGAAAGTTTGCCCTAAGTATGTGGGGGTAGGATTAACAATGTTTGGGATTTTCCCCTGTGGAAATGCAAGCTGGGAATAGCTGGTCAGAGTTAAGAGGTGAAAGGATAGTCCTGTTATAAAGCATTAGTTGTGAAACTTGTTGAAACTCTCAGTACATAAGCTCTGTGTGTCACTACACTAGATACTACCTACTGGTATCTAGTTCATGCTCACAGTATTTTAAGTTTTGGAGGCTAATTAGCAAAAATTAACACAGGCCAACGTTGTTTGGATGAAATTCTAGCAAAGCCTCTGGAATCTCCCAGCAGATTTCAGAATTAAAGGCCTTTAAACCTCAGGACGTGAACGAAGGAGTGTAAATCAAGGAGTTTAGGAACCACATGTACAGAGACTTCAGGAAGGATGCAATCTGTCTGTGTGTCACAAAGCCCAAGTCTGGCTTGGGGAAAGGCTGTACCTGCTTCGTGTGCTGCCAAGTGCCTGCCGCAGCAGAACCTTCTCACGGACACAGTTTCTGTTTCAAAGTGCTGCATTACTAAGAAGATTAGGATTTGTCAAATATGAATGGATTGCTCCTATAAGTGGGTCGGAATGTACTGGAATTCTGAGGGCATTGCCTTTTAAAGAAGCCAAAAGTGGTGCCGTGTAAGGGTATTTAGTGAATGATTGCATTAATGTCTTTAATTGTTTCTGTTCATTTTTGTGCCCTTTAAAGAGAAAACAAGCTTAAGTTAATAAGTTTTGAGTAAGAAAACCCTTTCTTAAAAGGAGAATGCCAAAGATATGTTCTTGGACAGATGTCCTAGACAGAGCCTGTTATCAAATAAATTAGGTTGTGCCTAATGTTAGAAAGAATCTTGTAAACACACACAGAACTGTCACAACATGACTTCCTTTTGCATTAAGAATGGTCTTTTCAGAGCAAGGCACAGTAGCTAAGTAGTGGGAAAGCTGCACAGTTGCTAATGTCATCGTGCCTCTTCAGTAAAAGCCTGTTTACTTTCCTCAAAAATCCAGTTTACTCTGTCTTTGTTCCTGTTTCTTTCTCTGCCTCCTTTTTAATACCTCCTGTCTTTCCAGTAAATTAAAGATTTTCAAAATACCCACAGATGTAAAAAGGGACTGCCAGGATGCCACGAGCTTCCAAGGGCTGTTGTTCCAGTTTGGGAGTGAAGAAAAGATGCTTCCTTTCTTGCTGTTTACTAACTGTAACTGTACCTGGCATTTTATTTTCCTAGGGAAGAAGCAGTGGCCGCTCATTATCACTTCCTGGGAGACCTTCTGCGTTCATCCCTCGAGCCATGTCTCCTACTTCTCCTCTTATATTCCAGCCTGCCCCTGATTACTTCAGCAAGCCAGACACAGCAGCTGACAAGCCTGGCAAAAGACTGACTCCCTGGGAAGCAGCAGCACGATCTCCCCTTGGCCTGGTGGACGAAGCTTTTGGCCCCCAAAACATGCAGGAATCCATCGCTGCCAACGTGGTCTCGGCTGCCCGCAGGAAAATACTTCCTGAGCCACCAGAGGAATGGAAACAAAAGGTTTCTTATGAGCCTCCAGCCCCAAGTGGTAGTGTAGCCTTGCTGGGGGGGAAGCAATCAGGTGTTGTGTCACCCCAAAAAAGCTCCCTGTCTGCCCTCAGTGCCCCCTCCCAGGCTGGTTACCAGCTGCAGTATCCTTACTGCACCCAGCGCTCCCAAACAGATCCTGATATAATGTCCATGGATTCCAGGTCTGACTATTGCTTGTCAACAGCTGATTCAAACTACAACCCACAGCCAAGGGGATGGAGACGTCCAACATGAGCAGCTGAAGGGCCTGGTGTGTTTTGCCTTCTTCCAGCTCTACAAGTCTTAAGATTTGAGTTGGAGAAGGAAGGTTTCTTGCTGGCCTGACCATCTCCGAACTAAAACAGTGAGGAGGCAAAATTGACTGGAGCACAGTTTTCACGTGACTGCAGGGCTTGCAGCCTCTAGAATAGACTCAGTTTTACACCTAGGATTGTTCTGTTTGTCAAAAGGCAAAAATACACTTTTCTTGGGGTGAAGGGGAGAGGATGAAAGTGGGGAGATCAATGCGATTGATACAAAAATCCAGAAAGGATGCAGAAAGTGACAGTACAAGGGCTTGCAGTTGAGCTAATGTGAAAAAAAAAAGGTAAAATAAGGGCATTTTAAAGGCAAAAAGTATTTTACAAGACCTTGTAGGTTTTCTAGGTATGTTTGACATAAGTTCCAAGGTACTAAATATAGTCAGATTTGAAAAAGTTCCAGTGGAAGTGGAATACTTCAGAGCACTGGCTTATTTGCCATATGTTTTCTTTACTGTGTTTTTATAATGAGCTAAGAAAGTAGATCAGTGGATATTTTTACTGTGGCAACAGCTAAAATACATCTGTGGTCATGGTACCTGAACCACCACAATATGTAGATACAGGAAACCTTCCACAGTCCTCCATTTCAGATGGATTCCAAGACAGTTTGGATGCAGTTTTACACACTGTAATTAATCACAGGATCTGAAAGCACCAGGAAGGAAGGGGTTGGGAGCAGAGGTCAGTACCATGATACTTGAACAACAAAATAGCTGAGGAGTGTATTTAAACTGGATTGCAAGTGAATTTTGCAATAAACTATCGAACAAGTGAGAGGCTGAACAGCCTTTATTTCTCTGTGAAATGCACTAATTGCTGAGCACTTACTGCTGCAGTGCCTCCTAATGGGACTGTGGGCAGGTATCTGTAGGAACTAAGCAGCTCAATGTTTAGGAAGCTTTGAGGTTGTATTCTCAGTTTGGAAGACATAGATAAGTTGTTTATCAAGGACAGTATCTGTTCTGTGTAGAAAATGGTATGTGAGAGAGGGCTTCTGACATGTGCTACATGGTGTGAGTCTAGTACAAATAGCAAATATTTGGATGGCTGGTTATACTGAAATGATCTTGATGGGCCTGAAGAGATGGTGAATAATTTGTGCTGGTGATAAATACCTTGCATTTACAGCTTATTTAAACAATAGAAGTATGTGGCTAAAAATATATGTATTCAAGCTTATTTGGGTAGTTTAGAGGTTGCTAAAGCATTAAATGGACACTCCAAGTTTTGCAAAGTGCTGTCAGTCCTTGTTTGTGGGAAATTCTTCAAGGATCTGTCGAGCACAGTCAACTAAAATTACTGCAGAAGAACAGTTAACTATCCTTAGTTTCAGTAAGGCTGTCAACTATGAGTGAAGTGATTAGATCAGAAAGAACTAAAACATACAGGCAGTAAGAAAAAACATATTACAAAACATTCCCATCTGCAAAGATTTTTCCCTCGTAGCAATTATAAAATATAATTGTGAGGAAGGAAAAAGGAAAATTAAGTCCAAGTTCGGTTGAGCTGGAATTTCCCATAAAAGCAAATAATTATATGAAAAATATACCCCTAATGAGTTTAAGTTGGCAGTAATTCTCTAGTCAACCAGAAGTCTCCCTGAAATCAACTGATCCTTCTGACCAAGCAGGAAATGTAGACATGAGAGCTGTGATCCTTTAGACCATGATTACATTGCTAGAGCACCTTACAGATTTATTTCACAAAATATCAATTTGCAGTTTTAAGGTACGTGCAATTAAAATTTGCCAAAAGTGTCTTTAAACTTTGATATTGCAAGAAAAAGTTAAGTACTGTTAAGTACTGTTAACATAAGTTAAGTTATGTACTGATATTAAAAAGGCTTTAATGCTGTGACCACATGGCAACATGGGAAAACATACTCTAGGATGAAGCCTTAATTCTCCACTCAAAATATGCAACAAACATGTAAGCAAAGAGTTTCAGACAGAATTACTGCCTTTCTGTCAATCTCCCAAGAAAAACAAAGGGTAGCCTTATCATTTTTTCTATTCACCAGAAGGAACTCATCACTGAGTAATTCTGTGAAAGTGAGAATTCCTGACTTAAGTTTCATGTCCCTTTTGTAGCTAAATCATAGATTAACTTGGGTGTTTAACATGATCTACTACAGATTTTTTTTTCTCCTCCTGTTGAGGATTTGCCAGCTCTCTTTCCCATGTGGATTCTCTCATATCTAATAGGGAATGAGTTCACACTGCAGCATTTCCCTCAATAGCAACACTGGTAAGTGGATCTGGCCTCCACCCAGCTGTCTATTTTTACAAAGTCTGTGGGCAATAGATTGTCTTGGAGATCTATTCCTCTGCCCCACAGAAATGAAACTAATAAACGTTTTTGGAGTTCTTAGTGGGAGGACAGACACACAGACAGGCATGCAGACAGATCACACAGCCTTGTTTAGAAGGAAATCAGGCTAAATCCAGGCTGAGACCACGGACTGACTTCAAAGGAAGCAGCAGGCCCGGATCAGTAAACGAAATATTAATGCATCAGAGTTCTGTGAAGGACCCCACAGCATTTTTCACTTTCTGTTCTTCACCCCATTCCTCCACTAGCAAAGCCTCTTTCTATCAAATAGTTGTGACTGTTGTGCGTGAGTTCTGAATATATTAATGCAATTACTTATGTTTGTTTTGGAATGCACAGATCTGCTCAGTAAACGTGAGGAAAAAGTTCTCTTGATATTGGCTTTGTGTTCACCCTCAGAGGTGCCTCTGTTAATAACATGCAGAGCATTTGAATACACAATATAACTGAAAATTTAGTTTCTTTAGTTATGTTAGGTGATGATGTTCACAACTCTTTGTTCATACTTTGTTTTCATTTTGGTTTGCTTTAACACCAAATATCTACTCACATTGCATTTCTGCCTAGTAGCAAAGGCTGTGTTATCTTTATAAAAGACTTTTCACTTCTAAAGACTTTTGCTCACTGCAAAGGACACTTTACTCGAGCCTGCATGCCAGAGATGTAAATTGTATCATATAATAAAGTGATTTGACCAATCAGATGAGAAACACAATTTTGTTCTCCCTAAATTCTTGTCTGTTTGTTTAAATAATCTGAACCCAAGTAAAGCCTAATCTCTTTTTTTCTGCACCATTTTTAGACTCACTGACTTTGCCTGTCAGTGACCTCGTGCTGGTATGAGCTTCTAGAAGCTTAAATCAGCATCAGGTCAAAAGGCAACTTATCAAATTCAGTAGAATTTCATTTCCATACTGACTAAGCAGAGAAAGGAAACACAGTGAAGCACAATCTACCCAGGTTAAATGATACGATCAGACCAGTTTTTATTGTTTGAACATTCTCATCCCAACTATAAAACCTGCAACTAATATCTATTTACTATAGTTACTTCCCTACCTTACAGGCATCTAAACCTCTATTTAGTTCCTGTAGGTTTGGGCATTGCTGTATTCTCTTGTTTATTCTCAACTGAAACATACTGTTCAAAAAAGAAATAAATATTGTGAATAAATTGTAAACCTGGTGTTTACACCATTCAGGCTATTTGGCTGAATAGCTGGTAAGGAAATAAGGACAGCACACACAATCTATCTGTGAAAAGCCAGATCAGATTTTCACTAGTGACAGGAAACAAATCACAAAGCAGTTTTTGCATTTGTAAAGCAAGCAGGATTTTGTCCCCAGCGCTGATGCATGTAAAACTTGGGGAACCGAAAAAGCTCCACAATAGCATTTTAATAGCTTTGCTCTACAAAGGATTTACAAGGTTATAAGAGACTCAGTGCTATTCTTTTCATGGCTATCTTCTCATTCTTTTTTTGGGGGGAAGTTCTTAAATGCATCATAAAAAAAGCAAGCTAAAGCCAGATTCACAGTTTAACATTGTAAGTCCAGAGAGACAGGCGGATGTTTTCAGGCCAGTATCTGGTTTTCCTCAAACTGAACATTTATGCTTTGCAATTGGATATATTATTGGGTTTTAAAAAGAAGCTTTGTGTTGCTGCTGAGGCAGAAGCAGCACTCAACGTGCTCCAAAAGGTTTGCTGTTTGTTCACACATTTTCAGAACTAAAAGAAGGACTTAAAGTATTTAATACTCAAAGCAAAATGACCTCGGGAGTGTTTGTGAGCGTGCACACTAAGCTGTGGGGGTTTTTTCTGGATAAAGAAAGTAATGGTTAATTAATAGATGTTAATGGAGAACTAGGAGAACTGTGCTGTAGTACAGTCCAAACACAGCAGGAGGGTTATAATATACTGACCATATAGTAAAGGAGTTGATGATAAACCTCTACATCTATTTTTGTCTTTAAAATAAATCAAAACCCGAGGACAATTTGGTCTAAATAGTGCAGAGGTTCATGACTTCTGTTTTCCCTCTAAATGAAGAAACTGAAGGAGAGATATGCTAATTGCTGGAAAAACAATGCTGTGTGTTGCAAATATTTTTAAGCAGACTCTGGACAAGCAGAATTTGCCCAAGGCAAAAAGGGAAAAGAAGAAGCTTTACTGAACTCAGAGTCAGAATAACAGATGCACTGGTATATTTTCCCAGCATGAACAAACTCACAGAACTGTGGCAGTTATAAAACAATCGCCACTTTTCAATGTTTTTAACAATTTGCTAAGCCATCTTAGTTTTAATCTTCCTGTTATCAATGGATGCACTTGAGTTTAATCTCAGAAAATCAGTAAGTTTTGGAAAAGAAGAATCAACATAAAGTCAGCATATGCTCAACTCTGTGGTATTTCTAATCATTTTTTTTAACAGAAAAGCTTATAAGCATAAATGCAGCATTTTTGATCAGGTGCTCATCAGCTACTCTGATTTTTAGGTGTTTTCAAGATAGTTCATATTTACAGTTAAATTCCCATATCTTGCCTATTAAATAGTTTGTATTTTGGAACACAGAACTTAAACTGAAGCTCTCTATTGAATTACATGCATGCACAAAATAATAGCTTAAGCTGCCAGTTTTCTAAAAGATGAGAAATAAATAGATATTTTTTCTAGTTTCCAAGTAATTCCCCACTATGGCTCCACATAATTTCAAGTCTTAAGTGAAAGTTCAAGGTTATTCTGTCCACTGTGCCTGTGAAGTTCACCATTCTTTACTTCCTATGGCAGTTTAAAACACCAAGAGGTTTTCCATGTGGTGGTAAAAAAAAAATTAAAAATATCAATGTAGAAACTAATAAATCTACTTACTGAATCCATATGCCCTCAGAAAAATGTAGTTCAAAGAAACACCAAGAACAGGACAACAAGGCAACAAAAATCCTTTGACCACATGGAGCAAAATCCTGATTCCAGCTAAGACATTGGGAGCTTTGCTAATTTACCACTTATGTCAGCAGGGCAAGGATTTCACCTCACAGAGAAATGTGCAGCACCACAAACCACAACTGGTTGTGAATTCACAAGCACTGGACTGGTGTCAGCAGTCTGGTAGATTTGTGAAGCCTGTAGGATAAAAAATGTGATTGACAAAACAGTAAGGCACCAACCAGGTTTTCTCATGTCACCTTCTACTGGGAACTTGCTCTTTTCTATGTGCAAACATATGGAGAGTTATCTCAGCTGAGACTGTTGAGGCTCAGGTTACTGTCTTGGCCTCCTGTATAATCAATGAGGAGGGGCATTCTTAAAAAGATAGTAACTCCATCCCCAAATAAATGCATAAAATAGGTGGGCTGCATGCTAAGTCTACAGGATATATGGATAGATGAGGATCAAAGAGTTTTTGACAGAGTGGAGAGTGCAGGAAGGTAGGTGATTATACATGTCCCTCTCTCTCTTTCTACTTATACAGGTATTTCTTCAGTACAACTATTGCAAAATCTTTGGCATGTGAATTATTTTTTTAAAGGGTGAAGCTGTTACAGGAAGTAAAATTTTAATTTGGATCACATTAGGATAAGTACACGGTTAAAGTACAAGCAACACCTCATTAAGCTGGATAGTAAAATAAAAAGGCAAACAAAGAAACAGAATACACAGCTGTGTTTCTGGATCTGAGGTGGTTTTTGTGCTCCAGCACATCCTGGTGCAGTGAGTTCTGAGAGGACTAATGGCTGTGGGACTGTGCTGCCTGGCCCTGCAATGCCAGCCCAGCCTCAGAAGCTCTGGAACCATGTTCTTGCAGAGCTGCACCTGAATTGCTCCTCACCTACCCAGGCTTGATGTGGTATGAGAAATGAAACCCCAGCACCCCAGACACAGGCTTACATGGCCCTGAACCCATCTAGGTTTGCAGAGGTCAGACTGGACAGTTCTGTACTTGTGACATGGATCAACAACAGACCAGATAATCCACCCAAGGACAGTGAAGAGATGATATTAAGGCAGCCAAAAAGATCTCGAAGTTTAGGTAGATGCTTTTTCAAAATCACTGTGGAGGTTTCTCAAAGGAACAGATCCCCACTCATCTCCTCCTGTATTTTAGTGAGCTGTTATTTACCCTGCAGAATTAGATACAGATCACTGTGTTCTGGGTGTACACTACTGGAATTAGATGTGACTCCCGTGTATTTAACCTCAAGTGAGTAGCAGGATGACCAGAGGTTTGGGTGGCAGCAATCCAAATGGATAACATTCAGGGAGTAGCAACAGTAGCTTTATTTTTTCCCTTGTGACCTTTGTAACACTTTCTACTCCTTTGAATGCTCTGCCATAAACTGTACAGGAGGGCAGAGAACACAAAGGTGCTTCAGGACTAAGTTCACAACTACAGTGAGGATTAAGGGCACATTGTAACTCTTTCCCCCAGACAATAATTTGACTGTTTGTGCCTTTTATATTTATTACTTTCCCATTTAAAATTTTTGCCATTATTCACGATCTCCCTTTTGGATGTTCTAGTGTGTGTGAGATGCATTGTATTTTTTGACAAAGCATATAAACCTTCTGAAAAAGCATAGTTAAAAACAGGCAAAAACCAGGAATAAAAATAAAATCGTGTGTTACCAGTAAAGCAGAAAGATTCTATTATATTAGACCACAGGATGGGGTAGGTTTCCAAGCTTCTATTTCCCTCTGTGTTTTAGGGACTGGTGCAACCCCCAGAACGCCTGACTCCGGTCCCTTTGTCACAGAAACACAGATGGGAGAGCACAAGAAAACAGAGCTAAGACAAGTCAGCAGGCAACAGTGCTAAGCCTACTGGCATACTATGCCAGTAAATAAAAATAAATCAAAGATATTATACTTAATTTTATCATCTTTTTTTATTAAAAAGCTAAGCAGAACAGCATGTTACGGACACTCAGCAGTGTGAAGACCCTATGTAGTCCTGTACTTAGCAGCAATAACTAATCTGGCTAGGTAATTTCATTTATTTTCTGCTAAAAGATGGTCAATTTGGTCACTAAACGCTTCAAACTTACTTACTGAATATTATCATATTTATCTCTCTCAAGTTTTTCAAGCCCAAAACAGGACAAGCGCTTTAACTAAGCCTAGTGCTGTCCAACAGAGGGCAATGGTACACAATCCATATAATCCATATATTTCCTCTCCCTTACAAGGCCTCAATTTCAACAGAGAAGCTATGGCACAGTTGGAGAAGTGTCTGGACACCAGACAGTGCCATTATCAGTGTGTACACATATACACTGGAGCAGAAACAGAACTCAAATGCCATAAAAACTTTACAGCTTGAGCTAAAGAAGATGGTATAGGAGGCATTCCTACAACCCTATTTAATGAGGGCCACAGACATAAAAGCTAATTATTCCTGACCTCAACCCCACGGGGTGGACAGACGTCATCATCCCGCTGCACAAATGGAAGAAAACATGACAATGAGAGAACATGTGCATTGCCCAGGGCTGCTGGGACAATGGCAACACTGGATCTCAACTCAGGCATTCCTGGCTCTTGCCTTCACCTATAATCCACTGACTATTTATAGCAGCAATGCATACTTCACAACCAGCACAATCATATTCTTACAGCTCAGCAAACAAATAGCCAGGAAGCTCCAGATCCTTTGAAGAAACAATCCAGTAATTCACGAGAATGATCGAGTTATGGCCCAGTCTGCCAGACAAACTTCAACAAATTCTGAAAGAATGGGAGGCTTTGGAGTTGTTTACTTATAGTAACCACAGCTGAGTGAACAGAGATGAACCTCAAAGGGCAGTAGAAGGAGTAGTTTAAGACAGAATAAAAGGGGAGTGTGCATTTGCTTATCACAATGAAAGCACCATGTCACCACTCTGGTCTCACTTGAAGTCTGTAATAAAGCAAACAAAACTCATCCAAAAAAAAAACAAAATCAGAAGTTTCTGTTACATCATGAGTTTCCTCACGAGCCACTGATAAATCATCACTGGCAATGTCTTCAGTCTGATGTCTGTTACTAAGGAGCACATGTTGGGTTTGTATCTGTCCCAGCAGTGATGCAAAATAGACATTCAGCTGCTACCCAGGTGCTCAGCTGTGCCACTAAAGGGAAAAGAATGGCACAGCCATATTCAAAGGCATCAGATGAAGGAGTTTCTTCCACTAACCTGGGGAAAAGGTGACATACATGAAAAATTATGTCACTGTAGATGGTGTAAGGGTTTCTCTTGTGACTCCTTGAAAACTACTGTAATATGAAGTCGCATGATTAACTTACAAATGAGTGAGCAAAACTTGACCAACTTGCCCCTTTCTCAACAAAGTGGAGTTAACAATTAACCTCCACTTCCAAACAGATGGCATAACAATAAATGTAGATAAAATCAGTGTGCTGGCAAAGTATTTTTATAAACAAAAAGCTCAAAAAAAAAAATCTGTTATAATGAGTTAGCAATGCTAATTCCTGGAAACAGAAATCTTCTGGAAAAAGAAGAAAAGACAACAAGTACGTGAATAGAAAACAGCACACCCACTCCTAATGAATCTTCCTTAAAAGCACAGCAGTAAGGAACAGTCTTAGGATAACTAACAAACATACAGTAAGTTTATATGAATACCTGTCCACAAATTTCAGCACTGTAGACATGATATAAAATACCAGCCATTTCCACGCAAGATACTAAGGCACAGTGTCTGGGGGAAAGAGAAGGAAGTTGGCATAATTAAAATAGATTATATGCACAGACAAAAATCATGCAGACTTGGGTGTTTGCAGCTTCCTTGACATGCAGGCCCAAGTTATCATCCAGTACCAAAGAGGATGATGACAGTATTATGTAGCTGTTTATTTGAATTTCATTCCTAACAGTAAATACAATACAAGGAAAAAGGCAAACACCTTGGATCTGTCCTCCCTAATTGCTCACCCAGACCTCTTCTTTCCTATGGCTACAGGTCATGGCTATCTGCCCTAAATCAAATATCAAAGCACCAAGAGAAAATTTCCCTAGGGAAAAAACCTTCAGCCTTTGTATTTATGTGTGTCCTCTCTACATTATACACACCATTTTTTCCTAGTGCAATAACTGAAGAATAGCTTCTGTCAGAGTTCAGATGAAAGGGAGCCCGAGGCAACCCCCTGAGTCCTGCACCAATGACTTTTATTCTTGTAGTGTATTTTTTGAGGGATGGAACTATAAAGACAACTCAAAGTTCCAGACCTTTGCCAACCATAGTTTCTTGTTTCTTTTAGTTCTGTCCTAAGCAAGAGAGGAATTTGGAAAAGTAAATGCTGGCAGCTCCTGTTTGATTTAACAGATAAGCTTTATCTGAATTAAGGGTTGGTACAGCAAGTGTTACCCCACTGGGCACAATTCAGGGGAGCTAAAGCAATGAAGAAATTACTCAGGGAAGTTAAACTCACATGGACAATCCTACCAGGCATTCCCTTAAAAGTGTGAAGAGTTTTAATTCCACATCTGTAGAATATCAAGACTGAGAATGGAAAATATCTATGGTATGGTTGGGCTCTTGTGAAGTGGAATATATGAGATGGTAGGAGTTTTGTTTTGTGCCATTAGTCCTGGAATGTTTCTAAACTAAGTGAATCTGTGAAGAAAGAATTACAAGCAATAAGACTGAGAGGAAACACAGCAGGTTTCAGGAGCGATGTATTCCTTCTATTTTAAAATATGTCTTCTTGCAGAGATGCAACTATGGATCAAAATTTGGGCTTTGAATCTTCATGTTGAAGAGTTATGTATTTGAGTTCATATTTATTTGGATGCAGTAAATTACTTTTTATAAAAAAAAATTTTGGGGGCAGACTAACGATGGTGTAATCCAGCAAGGATTACTTCCAAGGCTGTTGCTCCTACCTGGTAAAGAATAGTATCCAATCTATTGCACACCTTCCAAATATACTGTAAAACACACACTTACTGTGGCAACCTGCTCCTTGAGGGATCTCCTCTGCATGACTCCAATAACAGCTAAAGGAAAAACATGGAAGAAATGCCAAGAATTAATCACAAACTGAGAAATTATCCCTAAACCAACTGCATAGTAGTATAGGAGCTGCTCTCTACACAATGCAAACTACTGCAATATTTTGCACTTCAGAGGGTCAAACTGAAAGGTGTATTTGGGAGTATAATGTAGTAACACTTCTTCAGTTGTGATGTGTTACAGTTTTGAAGTTAATACTTGCTTAATCTAATGATACAGTATTCAATCTCACCTAATCAGGTTAGGCACCAACAAGCAGAGCCTTTTAAATGGGTTTGGGAACAATGCTCGAACTTTTCAAAGGTAAGGTCATGACACATCTTGATGACACTGCAACAAATAAATGGTACTTCTAATTCAGTACTTTTATGCTAACTCAGAAAAAGAACATCTGCTCAACTGCAGGCTTTCTGCATTTCAACCATGAAGTATTCCAATTAACTTCAATGTTAATGGGATCACCAGGAAATACCCAGACACTGGAGAAGTCACGAAGCAGAACAACAACATCCTCAGTAGCATTTAGCAAAAATTCACTAAAGATGGTTGGTAATTAACAGTGACAACACAGAAACTCTTAAGCTACTTTGAAAACTAAAACATCAAACAGGAAACAAGTTCAGCCAGACCATAACTTCAGAAATGAGGTCCACATCTCATGACTTGTTATTGGGGAAAAAAACCCACAAAATCAATAGACCCCACATCTTCTCTGCTAATACTGAGTCTGCCTATGCAAAAACACCTTGGGAAGAACCTCCACAAAGGCCAAGGGCAGACTTTGAGCTTTAGACGTGTCACCTTACTAATAAATAATCATTCTGCTACTTTAATAATCTCTGAAAGCTTTTAAAACACATGCAGGTGTCCCTGCTTCACAAGCCGTTCACTGACACTCAATGCCTGGAATGTCAGCAAATATTACAGGGTTGCAAGAGGAATATTCCTTGCTTTGGTCACATGACTGTCAGCTGAAGATGACCAGAAAGTTTATTTAGATGTCTTCTTCATTTCTGCTACCTTCACTATGTAAGGATTTCATTTCTCAGCACAGAATTGAAGGTCAGCAGAAAAGCTTGATTCTTAAGTACTTAATTGTCTGAATGAAATGGACCCATTTTGACCTAAAACTTCTAGTCTTTTTTGTACTGTTTACTCATTTTCAAAAATACATGTGTTCTTCCATGAGACCAATGCAAATCCATCTCTCTTCAGAGGTCAAATGAGAAATTCATTTTCCACGTAAAACTAATCCTGAATTCACTTCTTACAAATACTTGAAAAGAAAACTCAGTATGTCCTGAGGGTGAATTTTCCTCAGATCTCTTCACTGGAGAAAACTGACCTCCCAGTAGAGGATCTGTTCCCTTAGAGTCATCTGCAACCAGCCTTTAACTTGCTCTCTCAGTCTTCCCCTGTCCTGAATAAAGAGAAACAGACAGTTACTGAAAAATGTTGGTCCAAGTTTGTGCTTTGGTAACCAGCAATCTCTGTGTCAAAAGTCCTTTTGCCCAGTATCACATTGTGAAGCCTAAAAATAACCTGGCCTCTATATTTACACTGCTGGATAAGGTAAGTCACTAAATTCATGTTCAAAACATGTAAATAAAAATTACTTACTTTTCAGAAGTGCTGAGACCTGAAAACAGTAAACAGCATAAATGCCCATCACGTCTTAAAATCAGCCCCCTGATCTGCAGCCTGAACATGGTATTGGATGTGTAATTTTAGACGTCTAGATTTTAAATGCTTCCTAAAAACAGTCTCAATAAAGCTGGTGACAAGCTAAAACAGGAATTTAGAGGCCTGCTGGTTTTTCCCAGTCATATAGGTTCTTTCTGCTTTTCCAGCCCGAGTGCTTTCAGCTGTAGGTATGACCAAACAGGCAGTGGGATTCACTTTTACATTTAGGACTCAGCTGCAGGACCCCCTGCAATGGGTGTACCCGGTTTCCATGGACATTCAAACGAGCTGGGCATGTGCTACAGGGGAAATCTTATTTGGCAGGTGACACCACCACACAGCATTGCAATGCACTGAGTACACAGACAAATCCTGCTTTCATCCTTCTGCAGCAGCAAAGCCCCATTAGCTGACACTCCCTTCCCTGAACCAATCATGGACATATCCTTGTTGTCATTTAAATATATTCCTGTGAAGGACGGGCAGCACAGGATAATTTATTTTCACAGAGACGAGCAGCTATAATGATTAATGGGAACATAATTTCCCATAACACAGGGATACTAAAAAGAGAAAGAAATGTGGGACAAGTTATGTAATGTGTACTAACTGAAATATGCTGCATGTCTCTGAAAGGAGACACGATCCTGCTCTCTCTGGAGCGAACAAGAGCTTTGCCACTGAGGGAAACCTCAGTGTTTCAAATCACAGCTCTAGTTCCCCAAATTTATTCTAATTTACAGTGCAATACTCTTGTGAGCAGCATCAGGGACAAGCTGAGGAAGAAGAATTAAAAACTACTACACCCAACAGCAGAATATTCACTACATGACACATTCCCATCTCACAAAGAACAGTATCATCCCTGTTGACACTTAGGTCTAAAACTTGGGGACCCCAAGAGCTGCCTTGCCCAAAATGCCCACGGACTAAGCAAGGTTAACACAGTGGCCCTGTGTCAGGACTGAGGGGTCACCCAGACTTTGAGACATTAGTCTGAATCACTTACAAATAGCAACTGTACCCAGAGGAACAAGTGTCTTGGAAAGAAACCACTGTTACCTAGGATGACACTTCTCCTGGAACCGTGCTGAAGTTTCCAGGACAGACTCCCTTCAATTCAAGGGATTATAAGGCATGCTCACAATGTTTTTCCTCAGGGCAGCAGGAGTATCACAACATTTCTTGTGGTAATAATTTCTTCTTCTCATTTTTCTTGTCAAACAGAATTAGGTGCCTGGTCATAGGCACTTATGGACATGCCTGCATCAAGAAACAGGATGCTTAGCTCAGGTCTAATGGTCACCTCCCAGGCCAGAGGAGGCAGAACTGAACCCACAGCTTAACCTTCTGCATCTCACAAGTTAACTCTGACATCACGAGCAACAAGCAACAACAGTACAAAAAAATTTAGTCTACTAGCCATAAAATTAAATTATGTGGAACAGGCTGAAATTCTGCAAGTAAATCTGGGGGTTTTTTTCATATAAAAAGTAATTTTTTAGGTTAGAAATTTCCATTACAGAAGATGTAACAAATAACTTCCACAACTCAAAAAGCCCACAAGTCCTACAGATCTACTGACAACACAGAGCATTCCCTTGGTAAGACACCCAGCTGGCCCTTAACCAGTACAACAGTAGAAAATATTTAGAAAATCTACTTAGAAAGTAAATTTGGAAAATATGTCAGCTATTAAAATAGTTTAATTAAATTATTAACTATTAAATTAAATTATTAAATTAAATCTATTGAATTAATTTTACCCACTTTGTCCTACTGTGCTTGGGCATGTTTTAAGGGAAAATAATATCTGATAAAAAAATAACAGGACTTTCAGTAGCTGCTACATTAGTTATCATCAGTTCTTCTAGTAAAACATTTGACAATATAAATCAGATTTATATTTAAGCTGTGTGCTTGTGATATGGCATACCAGGTGGCTGTGAAGCTGCAAGACTGTACCACGGTCTGGTTTCCATATTTCTACTGTTGGGAAGAATTCAGATGAGGATTAATCATAAAACAGATGGAAGAGACTATTTTTATAAGGGGAAAAAAATGTTACTTTCCACAGGGGGAAAATAGACAAATGTTTGTTCAGTTAATAAAGTGGATGCTGATACAGGGCCTTGCAAAAGAAGTAATTAGAAGTTATGCTAGATTATATTCTTCATGTAGACAAAAGAATCTGCCTGGAACATGAATAAACTAAAAGATCTCTGGATACAACTATAATTCATATAAAGTTCATTGTTATAGAAGACAGCATGTTCTCTTTTCGGGGAGAATTCAGTTGACCTAAAAAAATATAAATAAAAAATACACTTGAATAAGTTTGTACCCCAGAAAGTTTATCAGTTGGGGGAAAGAATTAGAGCCAGTGATAAATGAAGCCTGAGATTCTAAAGGAATATTGACATTTTTTTCCACTGAAGTACTACACAGAAGTCCCAGGTGAGATGATGAACTGTACAGAGTACCAAACAAAGGAAGAAGAAATACTGAAAACATGCCTGGTTTATATTTTTGTTTTGAGAAAAAGCATTTAAACTAACAGAAACACGCCAGCAATAAAAGTTACTGTGTTACCCTTCTGCAGAGCACTTCTTAATACCTTTTAACACAAGGGTATTTTCCTGCCAATTTTTCCCTATGAAAACACTTGGCCACCATTCCTTGTTGGTTTTGTTTCTTCATTGACTATTTCCTGCCAACACAGCTCCTGTGAGTGCTCACCAGTGTTCCCACTTAGCCACAACTCCACCTCAGCCTCTCCCCCTTTGCACTCCGGTGACATTCTCAGCTTGGCAGATTTATTTCATTTAAATACGATTAAATTTAAAGACTTATTTCATTTAAAATTATTTCAACCTGCAAAGCTAGACAACCCATAATTAATAAACACAGGCTTGATGTTGCTTATGCCTGGATGTAGGAAAAATAGTCCAGATACTCTTCTTTCTGTTCAAATTTGCTTATAGCTCTAGAAATCCTTATTTTGTCCTTCAGTCCACTTTTGTGCTGAAGGGCTCTTGAACTTGTGCTTCAACTAGTGGAGTCATGCTCTGGAGCTGTAACCCCCAGCACTCACTAGACCAAACACATAAAACTGAACAGGTGTTTATTGGTAGAATTAGGAGCTCACTTTTCCTTTAAACCACAAATTATTTCCCCCCTGATTTTTCTCAGCTTTGTTTACCAGTGTTTACTGTTTTAAGGCTGATTTTTAGGTGGTGGAATTTTGCTCTCTTCTTTGTTTATTTTTAAGAGTTCACACTGCCCTGACTTAAAAACAAACATCTGAGCTGCAGACCACATATAAAGGACCTCGCCCTGCTCACAACAAAAGTCTCGTCATCTTCTCTGAGTTCATTTCAAACCCCCAAATTTATAGAAGTTAGATCAACCAGATCCTTGCAGAATGACTTCTGCCACCATCACAAGCCAAGCTTGTAGCTGCCTTACCAGAGACAAAAGAATTCAGTGGATATGAAGAAGGCAAATCCTTTTGCTCTGAATCGGGACTGACGAAGTGCAGGAAAGCAGAGCCAGGCCAGCAATGCTGTTAAAATGTCAGGATTCAATCTCAAGTTTCAAAGTTGAGGGGTTTTTTTTCAAATTCTTGCTCCTGCATTCACAAGAATCTGAGCTTTCCCACAGCTCCTTTCCAGAAAATTGAAAAGATGTCTGAAGAGCATGTCAGACAAAAATCATTATATACTTTCCTTGCAATGCAGTTAAAAATACACATTATTTATAAACCGTTGTCCAGAAGATGGATCTTTATTCTGAATGGTTGGATTTGTCAATACAAAGCTAGAAAAATAAGTATGGAATTAATCTGCTAATCTGATAGTATCAATAGAGCTCATAAAAACAAGATACACATTGAGGATCTTCAACTTCAAATACTTTAAAAACATACTGCATTCTTTACCTTTATGAAATGTATTTCGGACTAAACTTTCCCCCTTCACCTTCAAAAACAAAAGCTCCAAGATACTCTGCCAATTTGATGTTTGGCACTCTTCAGCAAACAGAAGTTGTTCAACAACTTGGCAGAAGAGTCAGTCTTTCCTTTGAACTCCCTTTTCTTTGGGAATGCTTCCTTTCAAAATCACAGTACCAGCAGCAAAAGCTAACAAAAGAAAATTCTCAGGTATCCGAACTCTTTAGAGAAGGCACCTAAACAGATTCACTAGATATGGAGAAAGAGGTTAGAACTAAATGAAGGATCAAGAGGACTTATTTCCAAACAAACATCAACCTGCCAAAGAGATGTGCATGCCATGCAATATTTAAGAAGCAAAGATGCTCTCTTTTTGAGCCACTTATGCAGACACACCTCATGTTTGTGACACTATGTCAAACTGTAATGTTGTTACAAGCAGGGAGAAGACTTGTGTCCTTTTCATGAAAGAAAAAAACACCCAAATAATATGTCAAGCCCACACTGCAGTGGACCACCCACAGAAACAAATGAGTTTTTAACCAGACCATGAGAACATGCACATGATAAATTAAAGCTCCCTGGCCTGCTGCTGGTTCTGATTAATTTTTTGACAGCACAGGCCTGTGCTTGTGGCCTTAGCCCTCGGGATTAAACCAGGCTCTCAGCTTTGTGTTTTCTGAAAATGAGTATTTCAACTGGAAATAAAGCATGAAAGTGTCAGCCAACACTACACTCATGCCATATCTGTTGTTCTTGTAGCCCAAATTCCAACCATGCCCACACTTCCACAGCATCCCAGGCCTCCTGAGGCAATTGTCCCATTCTCAGGGAGGAGCAGGGATGGCATTGTGCCTCCAGGGGAAAAAAAAGCTCTGCTCCATCACCACTTCTGCATAGAACATGTATTTCTAATATGCCTGTCCTAAATTCAGAAGGGTCCCACAGCACAGAAAAAGTGCTGCTGAAGAAATGCTCCTTGCTCCTTGTGCCTATTACTATGGATTATTTAACTGCAGCCAAACACAGAACACAGTCTCCAATGAGTTGTACCCATCAAACCATGAATTTCAATGAGGTGAAGTATTATTTAACAACTCAGATAATTAAGTCAGCCTGCGAGTCTGTGAACAAGGGCAACGTTTACCTGTCATCCTCCTTTAGGTCTTTTTTATGTCACAGGCAAGGCAGTTAAAACAGGAGGGCTATTTTCGGTGGGTTTTGATTTTTGGGGGTTATTTTTTGCAATCTTTCTGTGCAAATTGTTAGTAGGTCTGATGTGGCAAATGTAAATCCCACAAAGATAATGAAAATACTAAAGC
This sequence comes from Manacus candei, assembly GCF_025592945.1. Lineage (NCBI taxonomy): Eukaryota > Metazoa > Chordata > Aves > Passeriformes > Pipridae > Manacus > Manacus candei. The sequence continues at coordinate 1,897,364 of NW_026138110.1, forward strand.
ATAGAATGTCTTCCTATGGATCCCAGAGAAGAAAATTATATATATCTTTGGATCCCAAACAAAAAGACAATAGTAACAATATTTTGAAAAGTCTATCAAACACATACACATTATTGAATACATTATGTCAATATCTCAAATATAATGACCTCTTCCCAGTCTGTCCAATGTAGCTACAGAGAAATTACCAGTCCAGCAGTTAATTGAAATGAAAATATTTAATTTTTTATCTGAAAACAATAATGATTTCTTTTCCCTAAGCAAAACTTAATATTGGACATATTAAAAAACCTGGTTTTTTCCACACTTTTCATAGGCAGGGAAGTATATTCCAGATAATGCTACAATTTCTTTTTTTCATTCAAACAAATTTGAATTTAGAACTGCCTCTGGTAGAATGCAGGACATATTCCATGAAAATTTATAATAAAATTTACAACAGGACTTAGTTTCATTTGCAACACATGTAGGAGGTTTAGGTTCAGAATTTAGGCAAACCCAAGATTACAGGTACACTTATATCTATGGGGGTCAGTTTCATTTAAAAAAGCAACTGTTAGCAGTTTCTCTGTACCTAAAGGACCAGTCTAATTTTAAAAAGCAACGGCAGGAAATTTATCTCTACCTAATTTATTCTTTGGCTCCAGTCAAGTATTTCTCAGTATGCAATACCTGTAAATAATTATCTGAAGCTAAGATGGACACAGAATACAGAAACATCAGTTACACCATTCACTGAACAGTGACTTTGCTGCTGTCTAGTAACCACAACCCCCTTTTTTACAAACAGATGTATATAATCCCTGTGAACCTCTAGATTTCACTCATATTGTGAGTGAAATCCAAGGCATAAAATTAAGCATATATGGCAGTCACAGTCTCAGAATGAATTTAAGCACCTGCTTAAATTAAAGAGAGGAGAGGAGAGGGGAGGGGAGGGGAGGGGAGGAGAGGCAAAGGACATAAAAAGAAAGAAAACGAGGGATAAATAGTTCAGTCTTTTCCCACTTGCCAGCCTGGGCATCCTTTCTGGTCAGTTATGCAATTCAGAGGAAGCAGTGTGGTGGGAAAGATCCCGCAACATGCTGGAAAAGGCCAGACCAAAAGGAAAAGTCTTGGTTAAACAAAAATGACCTAAAGGAAGGAGACAGGTCAATGTTATCCTTGTTCAAAGCCTGACTTACTCATCCTAGTTTGCCACTAGTTAAATAATTATTCTCATTGAAATGCAAGGTTTGATTTTGTGATGATTCAACCAAGAGGGTGACCATGATTTTTGGTACTGTTGAAAGTGTCTGATCCAAGCACAAAAACTAGAAAAGAATTACCAATGAGTAACAGCAGCAGGTAAATCCTGATGGTGAGGATTAAAATGACTGTTACTTCGGGGTGGAGATGGCCAAGGATCTCAGAAATATATTTAGCAAAGCTAAGTCTGGGAATAGAAAGCTTGAGGGGAAAATAATGCAATTTGTTGGTTGGACAGAGACACTTTCAGGACATTGCATCAGGCAATTTTTATTTGTCTCATAGAGCTTCTTGCTTGAAAAGTCATGCCTGCTGTGTTGGTGTATTTTATTACTCTCCAGATGCCATTTGCAGTCAGAATTCCTTACTCCTGTCATATCAGGGTAGAAGCAATTTTCTGATCAATCCTCCCAGCCAAATAAGACCATCATTTTCCACAAGAAAAAGGAACTTTCTAGAACAAACTCAAATCCAAGTTGGAAATACAAAAACTTCACCTGGCTTTTACTGCCTATAATTCATCTTGCTGCATTCACACAGGAAGGTAAGGGGGGAGAATGTTTCCTTCTGCTACTGTTTTATTCTGTCCAAAACCGGTCACTGTCATGAAATATCTGTGCTCTACATATCACACATTTCCTTGATAAACTGATACAACACTATCCTGGAAAGCTTCAAATTACTGCAGGTTCCTGTCCCCGTTTTACAAAGAAAATGAAGGGATTTTGGGTAACAGTTTGCAAGGCCTGTGCTTGTTGAGCAATTACTCCCTAGCACATATAACACTGAAAAAATCTCATTTCTTTTCCAGAACAGACTCTGTAGATCAGCCATCTGCCACTGACTTTAGCCATCAGCTCCTACTGAAGCACGGTTTCATCTTTCACTAAAGGATTAGCCCATGCCATTCTCATCTGATATAGTCTTGTCCATCCATATATTTAAAGCCTTACTTTTAAATGTCTCTTTCCTGCTTGTAACACAGAGGTTTTTATTCTCAGAGGTGATGAGGAGATGAGGAGAATGATCTGTACAAGAACGAGGGGAGCATTCCACCAAATCTACCAATAAGCTCTCAAAGGGATATAAACTCTCTTTGTTGTGGGTGCAGTTGAATCTTTTCTGTTCTCTTCTTTTGCCAGGAAGATATGAGTGGCTGGAGTGTTTGATTCTAAATATAACTAGTTGATGTCAGCTGGATGCCAACCCCTTTGAAGAGGATCAGCCCCCAGTTTGTCTCAGTACTAGGTACCATGCAGATCCAAGCACAAGGGTACAAACCACCCAGGACCAGGCAGGTCATCCCCATGCATAACTAACTCCTGAAGCTTCAGCTAAAGCCTTGAGGCCGCTTTTTATCTGCACAACCAAACAGTAGGGTAAGTGTACTGTTTCCTGAAATATTTTGACATTGTCTGTCCTGCAAACTGTCATATAAAAGACATTTATGTAACCTCTAGACTCTGCAATTTAAAAGGTGTTTGGGTTTTTTCTTTATTTAGTCAGAAATGCACCTTTTTTAAAGATGCCAGAGTAACTTCTTTAGTTCCTCAAATTCTTATCAGATTAAGAAATCTCAAAATGTAGCATTTCTAAAATAATAAACCTAGATGTAAATTAAAACTAGTTATGAGCTTACATCTTTTAGCATAATATGTAGATGTGAGAAGGCCTAGACCACTGACACTGATTTTTGCTGGAGAATTTACGCCGCCAACTCCAAGTCCATTCCTCTGATCCTTCTGTCCATCAAAACATGTCCTAGCATCTGTCTGCAAGCAAGAGCTGCCAGTGCACTTTGCAGGGCAGTATTTCTCAGTCAGAAATACCCGAGTTCCCCGCTCAGCCGTTCTAGACAGGCTGTTGGAAATGAAACGGGCCCGATCGCGCGCGCTGGCTCAACAATGTAAAAATGTGTTGTTTGTTTTCCAGCAAGGAAAAATCGTATCAGCAAATCACAATGTTATCAGATTCTGCCCTGATCAAAGAGAGGAAAGAACAAGCATCAGCCATTATGGATGAAATACACAGCAATGGTATAGCACTGACCCCAGCTTCCTGCATATGCACTGTCCTCTAGCCCTCCCTAATACAGTTTTTTAATCATAGAGTTTAACTCTCTTACAGCTTTGTCTCTGGGTGTTTTGCCATAAATAATCTTGTGGGAGTATCATGCTGCCTATGGTAACTAATCCTTTTGTAGTTGCCTCTTTTCATTTGAAAGCTATTTTCAGATGAACAACTGCTGTGGAGGAATGAAGTAATCTAACAGCTGATGTACATTCTGCTAGGATACCCTTTCAGAACATTATTTGGGGTTAATAACATGACTTCATTCCATTTTAAAAGGCTATCATCTAAGAAACATACTGATCTGTACACTCTTTTTTTTTTGCTCTGTTTCATTCTGCTTTTTTTTATATGACTGATAAAAAAATTTTGAAACAACTGTTTACATCTCTGTTCCTTCCTCTCAGACTTTGTCTTTGTAACTAACACATTTTACTAGCACTTGGCAAGTCTCTCTAATGCGCTGCCACCAATTAATCTTATAGGAAAGAAATTTTATTTCTCTGCTGTTTCACTGAGGAAAATGCAGACACTTTTATGAAAAGGTTGCTTGATTTTCTAAAAGAGGTTCTTAAAGTTCTGCTTCTAGTGTGACGCCTTAAGAAGCAATTAACTGCGTTGGGAATACAGATCTGCTTGGCTTTCATTAGGTATGTGCTGGATGCTTCTGGAGATCCTTCCAAGTCTCCTTGTGAAGCCTTTTTTACCATCTACACAAAAGATCAATTTTCCAAAAGTGATAAGCACCCCACAAGACTCACTAGAAAAACAGGAAGCTCCATTAATATTAAGAATTTATGAAAGTTATACCACTTGCATAGGATGAAACACTGAACATTAGTTTCAAAAATCTTTCTGGTGGGCTTTTGCTCCAAAGGATTTGTGGATGGTTTCTGCACTCACTCGATGACCATTGTAATTGCAGGAAAAGTAGGATAAGAGACATAAGGATTTTAGAAAAACAAGCTACAAGTTTCAGTGCCTGGTCCTACTGCTTCTGATATTTGCAGAGGGTTTTTTTCTGCAGTTTCTTAAGCAAATACCTCTTTCCTATTTCCATTCTCCACTGAACACGCACTCAAGTCTGAAAGCCAGTCTGCCCTTCCAGATTTCATTACAACTCCATTTTTGCTGGAATTGTAAACCCAAGCACTGTATATGCCTGAAATAGCCTGTAAGCTCTTCAGGGCAAAAGAAAAAAAAAAAAAAGTCTTTCATATGTTTGTTTGGAACCAGGCATTTCACATGGTAAATGTTGCTACTATTCATAGCAATACTAATAAATGCACCATACCGCCCTTGACATCATTGGTGTTATTGGATAATCTGTGCTGATGCTTAGCATTTGCCTCACATAATCTTTCCTTTTATTATTTATGTATTATCAGATTTGCTGTCAAGATTCATACACATAGTTACGACAGCTAATCCTGCAAGATATGCTGTGATACGTGGCCACTGAAGGCAATACTAACCCTTTTAGTGTACATTCTATTTCTGCATCTCCTTTGGATGCCTGGGATATTTAAATTTAAAAAAAAAAAAAAAAAAGTAAAATTCCATTAAATGGGTGCAATAGGAGTCTGAAATTTATAACTGTACAGGCTCAGTGAAGCCAGTTAGGAAACAGAAGAATAACCAAAGCTGTGGTCACACAAAGTATAAGCTAGGTCTTCAGGAGCAAAACTGAACAAGTCTTGGAAAAATCAAGGAGATATCTGGCTTTTAAGTGGCTAAATTCAGCTCTGCTAATTTTTGACATTTTCTTTTGACCTGAATTGTTAATTCAACAGGCTTAACCTGAGATCTGGAAGGTGAACTGCTGTCTTTCTGGGCTTTGCCTCGTTATACTTAATGACAGTCCTGCACCTGGGAATTGTGTAAAAATCAAATGTACAGTTTCAGCCAGGCTCACAGCCCCATGAAACTCTTCACTGTTAACACAGGTAAACACCAACAGAAGATTCTGTAATGCAAGCCTTGGAATGACACACAGTAAACTTACTTACTGCATTTGTATTTCAGCCCCTTTTTAATACAATGCTTCGAGGTAAACAGTGAATTTCCACTTCCTCTTTAAAAGATATTTGTAGCAGAAACAGCTGTTGATAAACTGCAAAATCAGCCAAGTTTTTACCAGTGTTGAGATGGTAAAGACTGGTGATGACTGGAAGTGCACATCTGCTGGACTGTGGGACATGACTTTGTGTTTTAGAGAAGTTTGGCAAGTCACAGAGTAGGAATAGACACCAACTGTAAACCTTCTTATGGTCTCAAAGAGAGACTGCAGCACTAACTCAGTGTATGGATACAGCCACCTGCCCAAACCCTTGGTTTTTCATTGGCAGACTTGGACTAATCATAACATTTCCAAGGCTACTTGGTAGAGGTAAACATGCATGTAAATCCATATGTTTAAGGAAGGCCTTGGAGTTCATCCCTTGAACTTCATGTCCAGTTCTAGGCTACTGCTTCAAAGCATTCTTCAGTAGCTACATGAATCTTTCCTGATACAGTTAAAAAGTTTTATTTCTGACACTATGACAAACACACTAATATTCATTATTAAAATTTATGGTCAAGATTAAAGTATTTAGAAGACTGTAAACAGAAGGATTAAAGGAGTATTAGGTAGTGAATACAGGAGGAACTACACAAATAATATTTAAATATAGTCTGCTATGATTTTAAGCACAGCACAGGATGGACTAGACAGGAACAAATTAAAGAACTGAAGCTAAAAGGTTAAGATTTGGATTAAGCTATTAACTAAACTGTTAATATTATTTTACAACATCCATTTATGACGTACTCTTTCTATCATCCTCTAAATGTCCTCCTTTTCTCATTCTTCATCACCCTTTCTGCACTGACACTGAAACAATCCCTAGACACATCATAAAAGTCGACAGATGATTAGATTTTAGTTGGCAAGGAATTCAAATGAACTTCACACTTACAATTTTGGGATGCTGCCTGGATACACAATGGTACACAACTGTGGCTTACAAAGTAGCTTGGAGCCCTCAGTTAACATTAACAAGAACAGCATGTATGTAAGGGAACAGCAAGGACCAGAATAGATAATGCCCAGCGTGTCCCAGCAGAATCCTGAGTGGCTGGGACAGAGATCTGCAATCACCTTGGCACCCCAGGCTCTGGGGGTGTACATACCACCCATTCTCTGCAAAAATGAGGAATGGTGCTAGCTGGGGGGCAAATTGCTTACTCCTTACTCATATAAAACCATCCAACAGTCCATCTTGAGAAATGCTAAAATCAAAATATGACTTGAGGTCTAAATTGCAGGCCACGAGCCAGTAACCAGTGTGGTTATCTCCCCCTCAGAGCCAAACCCCCACCACTATCTGTCTCTGATAGGGCTGCACTGGGCAAGCTGAGTCATTTTCTTCCACGTGAAGAACTCTCTGTTTTGTAGCTGCCCCTTAAATAACAGGAGGTTGTCAGGATTCTTTGCACACACTATTTTTAAAGCAGAAGTGCAGGGTCCAGCTCCCAATCCAGTTAACTTGCTCTTGTTCCAGTTAAATCCATTGCAAACATTCAGTTGAAACCGGTATGAGCAGAAGTGGATCCACAGTGATGCACTGCAGGGCCCACTAGCTTGTTTGATTTACTCCATGGAAAACTCCTGTCTGTACAGCTTTGGCTAAATATTTAGTATACCTGTCTCAATTGAATCTTCCTAAATGTCAGCACATCCCATTGTTTTTCCAATATAAAGTCACTAGGAGACACATGCCAGGTTGAGCATGCCATTTACTCAAAATGAAACCCTTCATTATGCAAGATTAACTTTGGCATTAGGTACCTTTTGCAGCTAATTATTTTGTAATTTTAATTTTAAACTGGGCTTCCTGTGTGTTTACTCTGAAAGCAAGATATAGTTCCTTACATATCATTTGTTTTCATTTCATTTTAATGCATTAAAATACATGTCAAATTTCAGAATTTTAAACCCTATAGACCATAAGAATGTGTGAAGGACAGAATGTCTTATTATTAAAGAAATAACAGAATGTGACCTTGAATAAGTGGATCAAAGAAACATATTAGACCACTGAAATAATCCTCAAAGCACACTGCATCTTTCCTACTTCTCTTCCTGAAGGTAATGAACTGAGAACAATTTCAACTAATAAAATTATAGGTATTAAAGTAAGAGGCAATGGGAATTATTTTCTTAGAAATTCTGTTTTTACTAAGTGATCCAATTATTGTTCTATTTGTTAAATTTTACAACATTCTGAGCAGAAATAAATACACAGAAAATACTTCCGTCAGTCTTTAAGTCACTGTATTTTAAAGTTTAAGTATTTTAAGGTTGAGGACACTCAGTGAGAGTTCAGTCACTAAGCAATAACTTTGCTCAGTGCCCCCACCATCCCAGTTTCCAGAATGCTACCAGGACAATGACTAGTAGGAATTCTGACATTCAGCATTCTCTGTTTACAGTCCCAACTCATCAGCCCTTCCCCTGCTTATGCATTTTCATTTTCAAATTCCCCAGCATGTAACTGAAGACAAAGAAGGAATTTTTCCCAAGTAGTGAATCAAGCAATATTGTCCAGCAATTCAGTTTCCTCTTAGAGAGAATTAAAATATTTTAAATTAATCAATTGCTAGAAGCTTATTGTAATTCTTTGTTAGGGCTCTCATTTTACACACCTTGAGCTTTATTTTGAAAGTTGGCTTAAAAACAACTTAAAAGTGCTCTTTAATAGAGACTTTCTAATGCAAACTTTTCTTAAAAGGACAAAACACGCCCTGGACTACAAGAGCGAGCAGAATATAAAAGAATAATTGAAAATACAATGTTTTATAAGCAATAAGAAACTGGTAGGTGTGTTTAAAAGGGGTTCTCTCTCATCTATCCCAATGCAGGACACAGAAAGTTTAACTGCAGGTTTGATGTGGGAACCCTGGGGTCAGATGGGACTTTGCTCCCCATTTCAGCAGAAGGCAGTTTTTACCAGTCTGCTGTTCATGTGGTGTGTGGGACACTACAGATCTGCCCTTGGGAACAGCTGAGTGCCATTCAACTGAAGGAAATTTGGAACCTGAGGTTTGTGATGTTCCATACTCTCCTCCACAATTCTGGAAGAAGGATTAACGTCACTAACTCCCCATGAAGCTGTGCTATGTGTTAGCTAAGTATGCACTAACATGTTGCTGGATTTCAGGTGCAAGGGATGGAATATCAGGAATTTAAGGCAAACAGAGGTTTGTATTTACCCATTCTGTTGCAGCCTCACCCACCTTAAACCTTGGGAAAAAGGTCAGCACGCCCAGAGATATCATGGTAGAGGAACTCTCAACACTCAGCAACAGAGGGGCCAGACTCTTCAAGAGACGCCAGCGGAGATCTGATAAATACACATATGAAAATTACCATTACGTAGCAAACAAGCCAAGAAATGTGAGTATTTTGTACTGACTTATTAATGAGACAACAGCCCTTGGTGCCCGTGATACAAACATTGTGCATGATCTATTTGTAGTTTCAGGAATAGAAGCAAACCCCTGCACTAGAATAAGGTTATTTGTATTTTATTGAGATCTTACAGATTACTAAAAAAAAAAAATAAATTTACATTTCTTTTTATATGGTACAGATATTTCAAGATATTTCTCTGATCACTCAACAGAAGTTAAATTACACAAGGATAAAGTGGGATGAAGTTTGAGCTTTGACAAATCTGCCTTTTTAAAATAAATCTGCACAAGAGAAATCTCATATAAAAAAAAATCTGAATAACTCAATTAAACACCCAAGGCTATTCTTAAACACTACTATTTAGAAGCCCATCTGAATACTGTCCCCCCAATTTCTGCCTCTTTTGAGTATTAGAAGCTACACAGATAAATTCTGAGTGCATCACCAATCTTGTCAGAATTCTCTGTGCACTTCCATGATTTTGCTGCAGTCTGACAGATTCGTTTCCCTCTAGTCCACTTTGTCCCACAAAAACACAGAGTACACGTGGTGTACTCTGAGTATGACATTCCAATACATGAAAAAATGATGCCTCTGGCTCCTATTCCTTTCCCTTAAGTGTCTATTTAGCCACCACTGGTGGTGTCTTCACCATCGTTACAATTCTGCCTGCCAAAGTTAATCTTTCTAATGTCCTTCAGGATGACTGGAAAACATTCTGCCTTGATCTTTTTTTCGCTGTTGTTTCAAGTTTAAACACGTATTATTTGTTTGCTTTCCTACTTCAAGAAACTCTTACTCTAAACCAGCCTGTATTTAAATTGCTTTTAGCCTATGTGTCATAGCTAAAATAAGATACTGACTTCTTATGAGACTCTAATTCTATATTTAAGCAACAATGATTAAGCTTTCGGATGTTTCCTTAGAACCGATAACCCGATAGGAGGGTGGAAAATAACAGCATATCATGAGCCTCCAGAAAGTGACCTGCACTGAAATTGTTATTTCTATTACAAATAAAGGAAAAGACAATCCCAAACAAAAGCAGTTCAACAAATGCAGTGAGTTTTCAACTGATACGGGAAGAGACGCTTTGAAGAATCGGTGCTTTGAAACTCAAAGGGCTCAAACTTACCAGATTTCTGGAACCTTTAGGGCAGAAAGAGTGGCACAGAACATTTTAATGTCAAATTAAAAGCCACAGGGGACACATTTTATGGGCCTCCCTGTCAAAGTGACCAGAACTGTGAATCACCCAGCCCATATGCACGGGAGATTCTGTGGTGACTGGTGTAAGCATCACGTGGGATGAACACTCTTCACAGACTGCTTATCAATATTTAAATATCCCAAATATAGGAAAATGCTGGACAGCTCAGATGGACGGTTGTAATTTAGGAATCCTGTTGACCTAGCTCAGTTTGCCTTAGGACAGTACACCCTGGGAATCAGATCTGGGCTGTGCACTGGAGTATCATTCCAACCTCAGCAGGGAATCTCGGGTCGTTCTGCCTGTAAGTGACATTTCTTTCCCTCTGAGTGCAGCGTGGGGAGCCCATCCCGAGCGTGAGAATGGACGGCCTCGGTGTGGAAGGAATTCCCCAGCACGCCCCAATGACACCTCCCAACACCCCCGACCCCCGCAGCCCACCACACCCTGACAACATTGCCCCAGGTAACGTGGCACTTTACAGGCATCAGACAGGTTTAGTTCTCATTTCAGAGCAGAGAAAGGACCTTTGGATAAAACAGAATTTGTTAATAGAAGGGGATAACTTTGAGTTATAACTGTAACTAATCAGAATCTCTCACAGAAAGCTAAAGTGGTAGTCTTAGTTGCTTCTGCTCATTTGTAAAAGATCTGACATATCCTCTGTACTACTTCTCCCTAAACTGAAAACATACCTTAATATCAAGAGAGACTGCTCCTGTATTTATTGGTCCTATAAACACTGAGAAAGAGATCCTCAGATTTAAAACCACATTAATATACTGAGTTTTCTTTGCCAAACCTTTGTTTCTAATACACAACACACTGCTCAACAGTCTGAAAGTTAGTCATTGTAGTTTAATTATCCATCAACGTAAATCTGAAGTCACTAAGTTTTGTTAGAACCCTTTGGAGAGAAGTAACTTTAAAAGGGATTTGCCTCTGGCTGCATAAACTGTTCTTTTTTAAATCCTTAACTGTGGGGATACTGTTGGCTTTATTTAAAGCAGTGAGCTACAAGAAGGCCTTATTTTGTATTCTTTAAAGAGTAGAGAAGGCTAATTTGTTTTAATTAATTTATTCAGTGATATAGCCCTTCTTCCTGTTTATGAATTATCCATGAGCAGCTCGTGGTTTTTACAAATTCATTCTTTGTTCAGAATTACTCAATGCATGTTTTGTGCAGACCTTTTCCAGTCCATGCAAACTGGGTCAGTGCTGCTGTGTCAGTGAGTGCTGAGGCTCTGTGCATCCACTGGGCAAATACAATGCAAACAGAGATCATTTCCATTGCTCAGACATGATACAAATCTTCAGGCCTTTCTTTAGGCAAAAAAAGTCTGTCAAAAGGAGAAGTTATTAAACCACAAGGGGTTTTTAAGTTTATAGAAGGAAATAAAGGTACTTTAAAGACTTAGATGTAGTGGGAGGGTAAAAGGGTAGAATAGATCTCCCTTGTATTTCAAATAAATATTGTACCTCACATAATTGGTTTTATTTCTTCAAACTGTACATTAGGTTTGTCTTCCCCCACAACTTACTCCTGCCCTATTGTACTTGGCTTTAGAAGAAATCACACTGAATATGGAAGTTTTTTATTTAGTAAAATTCTGGTACAAGCCTGATCCTCAGATGATTATGCAGAGGGAACGACTGATTGTTCACTGTTTCAGATGATGAAAAGGACCAGAGAACCAAGTAGGCAGGACATTTTAAATCAAAGGGGAAAACTCCACTAATAATGACTGTCACCCAAAGACTGTAGAATTATCTTAGTTTTAATCAAAAGGCTGGTTTTAAAATCTTTTTGCTAATTCAGCTCGAGGACTGCAGCTACAATCTGCTTTCAAACAAATGCTTACAACAGAAACAAATTTATATAAAACTCAAATAAAAGTAGCCTCATATTTTGGAGCAGTTATCTAAAAGGCTACAAATTTCCCCTGCCATCCTCCTGTTTCTGTGTAGCTTTGGCCAAGTGACTTGACCCAGCTGTTCATTTTTACCTGAGAAACGATGGTGTGTTAGTTCCTGGTTACACAGGATGGTGGTAAGGAAGCAGAAAACACCAAGTATCATTATAATGGTTTTGCCTTGATCCCACTGCAGGATATTCTGGACCACTGAAAGAAATTCCTCCTGAAAAGTTCAACACTACTGCTGTGCCCAAGTATTATCAGTCTCCCTGGATAGAAGCCATTAGAGATGATCCAGAGCTGCTGGAAGCTTTATATCCTAAACTTTTTACACCGGAAGCAAAGCCAGAACTGCCTGACTACAGGAGCTTTAACAGGTAATTCTGAATGCACATTGGATTTTACAGAGCAGAGAAAAATCACTATGAAATAAAATGTTTCCACCAGCTGTAAAAAAACACCTCCCACCTGTGTTGGCAAGTGTATGCTCATGAACATGAACACACACACAGATTACAAGTGATAAACAAGACCATCAAGGAGGAAACTAGTCTATCTCTAAGGTGTGGGCCCAAAGTCAGGTTGTAGAACTAGGAATATATGATAAATTGTTAAAAATACTGAAAGAAAGTATCAGAATCGTGTACTTACCAGATGGAAAATATGGGCTTCAAACTCCTTTCAGTATTTCTGTTGTTGACTTCAGTAGGTACAGGACCATAAGCACTATCAGAGAAACAAACTCGCAGTCAAAACTTTGTTTCTAAGCTGTATAATGTAAACCACTCTTTTTTTATTATTCTTTTATAATACAACTCATGTAGCTTTTTTAAGGCAATGATAGTACAATGAACTTTAACCTGCAACCAATCCCTCACACCAAATAGTTTGCAGATTACACATTTTATTGCACTGAATACTTCTTGTGTCTTTGATAACCTTCAGTGACAAATTACCAGATAAAACACTGCTTTACTTACTAGCAACTAGTATATTAAGCCTTTCGGTAGGACTCCTAGATATATGGACAACACTGGGATTTTAAAGTTTTAAAAAAAAATCTTATTTATGTAGTTTAGTTTCTTTCATTCCGTTGACACTATTTGTATTTATTGAGGTTATGGACAAATTTTCTCTAAACAACCCCTGCTGAGTCCCAGACAGCTGAGCCAAACCAAAACCCTTCCTCAAAACTCCAGACAGCAATCTATTGAAAAGGAAAATGGTTCATGGCAATACAAACTCAGAGAAAAGCCCCACAAACATCACTTGTGTTCCTGATGTTGATGTGAGTCTCAACCATGAGTGCAAGGACTAAAACATTACACAATTCACCATCAAAACTGGCACTGCAGACACTGCACTAATTGTGGTTTCCTAACAGCACCATACATTGCCATGTTAATAATTAAGTCTGTGTGGCACACTCTTCTCAGCACACAAAGTAGCAAACACGAGTCACTGAGCTGTGCCCCAGCTGCTAACACTGGAACAGTAACAGCACAGTTTATGGACTAGAGTTATTGTAATTGAAACAAAATTGAAACGAAACAACAAACAGCCCGGGAAAAAATGCCAAAGACACATATACACTGAGACAGAGTCAATTCTCCCTCTCACAAGAGAGATGCTAGTCATTACTGGGAAGGATAGGATCAGACAGGGCACAGAGACCCTATTAACAGGGATGTGTGTCTTGAAATGGTGTCTGATGGCTTCTTTGTGGATTTTTAGCTGTCTCTGTGGTCCCATGTTCTGCTAGTTGTCCTCTTTACAACACTAACTGTTTGGATTTCTTTCTATGGGGATTTTCTCTATGTATGACGTGGCAGAACTGTGGCTCACCACCGTCTGAATTTCTTGAACACATGTGCAAGGGAAAGGTCAATATTATCCCTTTTAACTGCCATAAAAACCTGGCACATAAATCCAAATTCAAACTGTGAAATTGGTAAATACAGAACACAAACATATAAACATAATCCACCACAACTCTCCTTCTCCTGGAAAAAAAATTGACATCCAGAAGAAAATAAAAGGATGCCTGGTGGACCTAAAAAGCCGTTACATAGAACATGTTCAGATATATGTTGTCCAGCAAGAAGGAGTAGATCCAAAAAGAAACTGAGAATTTGCAAAATTGAAATTCATGATAATTGCCTCTTGGAGAGGATTTTACAGCCATGATTCAGGGTCTACACTCCTAAAAATGCACAGGAGAGTGTCTGGTTATGGGATTCAAAACAGAGCACACTGGATGCCCAGCAAACCAAGAGAAATGGACTTCTCTGTCCAGATCCTCAGACATCCTGTGCATCTAGGTCACAGCATCCTTGACTTCTTTAATTGCAGTCTTGGAGAGAAAGCCAGTGATACTGTATTAAGCAATTACAGTGTGATATAATAGCACCACTGTGTTATCAGTGAGGGGATCTCTCAAGGCTTTCTATCCTGCCTCATCCCTCAGTGAAGTGCCATCATGTTTGTTGTGCAAAGCGCTGGCACAGCCATCCTTAGTCAGGAGGGGGTGTGGTTAACAGTAAGTGTGATGCACAGGATTCCCAAGGGAAACGGGGCTCAGATCCCTCCAGGATCGTTCAGTGGTGCCTGTTAAAGTGGCACTGGGACTTTACAGGCCACTTCAGGTTCCTTTCAGCTTTCCTTGTTACACAACAAACTGTAAAAGCAACGCAACTTTAGCGGGGAGGGAGGTCTGATGTGTTGGAACAGATGCACACATGCATGGATTAAAAGAACAGAGATTAATTCCTATTAGGATTGAAGAAGTATTTACTAGTGAAAAGATTTCTTGTCTCTTCCCAGCGTGGAAGCACCTAGTAAACATCTGTGGGAAAGCAGCATGAATCTACATTTGTTGAGGAGTTTATAAAATTAGTTAAATTAGTACCTTTATTCCATCTGCTTTCTTGGAGCTGGATAAAATGTCAGAGGTAGGATCATGAGTAACATACAGAGCACTACATCTTACTCACATAGGACAAGCAAGTCTGACTAGTTCTGCCTCTCCTACCAGATAAATTCTCACTCAGCTTTCTCAATTCCCAAAGACAACTCCTTCAAAAACACTACAGGAATCCAGTCCATCTGGACTGGGCTCTGTTTTTCTTGATTCACTGATTCTGAACTCCATTATAAAAATGCTGGGATGAGAGTCTCACAGGAATTTTGGGTGCTAACTTGAAGTGGTGTGAGATTAGTGGAAGCTGGGTGCTTAGCCAGTTCCTTAGCACCTACAAACCTCTGTGAAATCAGCATTAGCTCTTGCACTAAGCTCCCAGGAGGCCCTGAGCATTTTGCAGGGTCAGGTTCTTTGCTCCCATGTCTCCTTCTTGCACAGAATTAACAATAAACAGAATGTTCTATGTTCCCATTTTAAAACCTGAAACTCACCTTTTTTGTAATTTTGTAATTGGAGACACCAATCTAATACAGTAAAGCATTTCACCAAGCTTTCCCAAATAATCAACTACAATTGATTAGGCTCTTATGTTGAGAAAATAAAATGTTCAGTAAGAAAGACCAAAGAAGAAAAAAAAGAAGTCCTGCTAAAACAACAGCTAAAAATAAACATGATTGTGCCTGCTATTGTTAAATCCTGCACCTACTTTTTAGGAATATGCAAAGTGAATATTAAACAATCTGGTACACTTCCTGGTGCCATTTCCTATGGCTCTGAACCAGAATTTCCACCCTTATTATGAGCAATGACTCCTGGAATTTTTTAGCCATGAGATCTAGGCTTCTGTACGATGAATCAGAGCTCAAGTGGTACAGCTGATGAGCACACAACAGAGGTCATTGCAACACCATGTTGTCAGACAAGTTATTGCTCACAAAAATATACCTAGTGCTGCTGTAAAGGAAAATTAACATCTATTAGCCAATTACTGTACTCTCCTTTCTGTCAGTCATATGTGTCTCTGCCTGTAATGCAGGAATGCACAGTTCTCTGAGGCCAGACCTTGGACAGGAACTACATGCAGGTGTTTTGCCACAGAAGATATCTGAATTTCCATAAAACACCCTCCTGTTTCTGTTGCTTACAGAAACACGTCGTATTTAAAACCCAAAAGTACTACAGGGAGGATGTTTCCAACTACAGAATTGTTTTGCATTTTAAACAGCTATTATTATTTTGTTTATTTTGATTATCCCTCTAATATGCCTATCAATGAGAATTAAATATCACACAACAATGAGAATGTGTATGGTAATTAGGGCAGCAATTAAAACAATCTTTATTATCCATTTAGATGCATATCACTACATTCACTCTGTGCCAATTACCAAGCAATTATTTTAATCAGTATCATACGGTATCCATTTGACATTGTGACCTAGAAGACAGTTTCACAGGAAAAGCTTGATACCACAGGCCCTTTGTACAAACCATTTCCTTTGACCTCAAGAGAATTTAATGTCTGGACTGGCTGCCTCTGATGCAACATCTTGTCTTACCCTGACTTGAGAAACATTTTTAGAGCTTACTCCAAAGCAGAGTTCTCTCAGTGAGTGTGCATGCCCAGAACTTTCATGATTTTTTATATCTCACAGGATTGATGCTTTGGAGTTAACACCAGCCCCTTCAACAAATGCTGCTCATACCAAAATTCAGTGAATTATCCATGTAATGACAGAGCAGTGCCATTTCCTTTGTGTCACAGATTCATTTTTATGAACTAATCTCTTATTTTTGCGTGTGTCCCAGTCAGATCTTCAAACGATTCTCTTGGTATTAATTTCTCTGGAATTCTGCTATAATACCTGGAGCCACTGGAAATATATTCCAGCAGATCTCTTGTTTTGCACCACACACAAAATCCACTAAGGCTGGCGAAGATCTATTTCAACAAAAATTCACTTTCCCATGCCACTGCATGTTTGGCTTTGCAGAAATCAGGTGCAGCTTAAAAATCTGACACTCTTAACTGGCCAGAATATATCCCAGCAAAGTCATGCAGCTGATCAAAATGCAGAGCACATATGTTTGCTTATACAAAAGAGGCTGGAAAAAGTGACAGAAAAACGCAAGTTGTTTTTTTTTTCAGCCTGAAACCTGCATATATAGAATAATCATAGGAGGTTTTTGGAAATACTGTTTTAAAAGATTTGCAAATGCACATAACAGTCAGCTCCAGTTTAGTATTCCTTATCTTTCAGTTTTTCAGGCTTATTGCCTGAGGGAACATTCACATTTAAATAACATGAAAAATGCTGGCCAAACAGTGTTTTAGGGCTTAGTTACATAAACATTCCCTTCAGGAACAAAGCTGGTGTATCAAGTCCTCACCCATTCCCCTCCTTTCCAGAGCCTGTTGTCTTTGGCTGTCCCTTTCTGCTTCCCATTACACTCCACTGCCTCCTCACTTACATTGCTACAATTGTTTCAGCATCATGAGATGAACCAGACTGCTGAAATAATTTGGATTTTGAAGCGCTCCTTTGTACTGAAGTGTCTTTGTTTAACCCAGATCCCATAAGTGACCCAAGTTTATAGCACAGCCCACATACATTCTAACTGGTACAACAATATGGTGCTGAAATACAGTGCAGTGGGAAGAACAAGCAACTGGGGAGAGAAGAAAATGGGGTGAGAACTTCCTGAACTAATTACTTGCTAGAGAGAATGTGTTGAGCTACGTTTTCAGACTTATCAACTTATCACCAGCAAAATAAGTTTAGTAACTGTGACTCACCAATGACAAGGTTTTCTTGCCACATCTTTTTTCTCTCGGCTCTTCCACCCATTTGAATTTTAAAGAAGGCTGAAGGCTTTATCTAAGGGAAAATAAATCAGATCTTAAAGAGAATTTCCCAGAAAAACAATCAGAATGCTTTTCCCAAAAGCTTGAAAATCTAAACAAGAAATTGGACCAAATCTGTATCATTAAAATAGCTTCTGTTCTTTTCAGCTCCTGGGAGGAAAACAAAACAGGTATTTTTAAAATCACATTTTACTTTTATTTCTCTAAAATCTACAGAGTTGCCACTCCCTTTGGTGGTTTTGAGAGAGCATCAAAGCTGGTTAAATTCAAGGTCCCAGATTACAACCTACTGATGCTAAACGACCCCAGATTCATGATCCTTGCAAACCCTCTCGCTGCCAGAAGGTCCTTCAACAGGACTCCCAAAGGATGGACGTCCGAGAACATCCCTGTCGTGTTCATCCAGCCCGCAGAGTCCAACCCCGTTCCAGAAACAGAGGACCTGTGAGAGAGCCTGCATTCTACATCCTACAAAATGCTGGAAGCTTCACATCCATGTATTTTTGGTCCAAATATTACTGAAGGCTACTGACAAATTTTTTCCCTGGCAGCTGGAGTATAAGCAGTAATGTCTGATGCAGTGTCTCTTTTCTGGCACCAAGTTTCAGCTGTAAACACGATATAAATAAAGTCATTTGGAAAATATGACAGCCATGTTTTCTATTTGTGTTTACATGTTCTTCTTTTACTTCCTAAAATCTTTGCTTGTAACTTAAGAACAAGTGCACCAAGAAAAAAAAAAAAAGTGGCAGGGCACTACTCTCGACCAAGCAATGCCACAGCTCTGCACTCACTGCACCCCAAGTCCCACCTGCTCAAGATAAGCTCTGACAAATCAGCCTTATTTCTCACCTCTGCTTTTGGCCAAAGCTAAGAATTGTGTTATCAGTTCAGTGACAGCAAATTGTGGCCATTTTCCTCCTTTGTGATCTTACTCAGCTTTTATGAGGGCCATCGATACCTGTGTTACCTGGATTTGTTTACCGAAAATGCAGTAAATGTGGCAAGGACAAGGATCATGCAGTGCTATGAAAAAGTACAGAGGTATTTCCTGGATGTCTTCAACGTTTGTGTTGATCAGAACTGAAAAGCCCAGCAATCAATGACTGGTTCTGTCAAACATATCAAAATAGTATCACCACAAATGCTTTTATTACTAGAAAGAAATTTCATTTTCCCCTGCAGCCACAGTGTATGCTGGGACTTAAGAGCATGAGGGATTTCTTGCTCTTGATACAATGGCAAGTTGTGATGTTTTATAAATAAAAGTATATGTGTTTTTCAAATGCGATTTCGAGGGAGGTAGTTGGCAAAGGAAATTCTGCCATCTATTTTCTTTAATTTACTTTGTCACACAAGGTGCACAAACAAATGTACAGGTCCTGAACAAATCTGTGAAACTAAAGGAAAAAAAAAATCAGCCTCATTGACTGAGAATGCTTTCCTAGCAAGGGATTAGTTTGGGGACCTTAACTGTGCTTGGTGTACAGTTACATGGACAATGACAAAAATATGAATTCTTCAGGGATAAAAAACAAAACTAGTGAGGAGCAATGCAAACTTCAGTTTCCTATTTGTCCATGGATCCAGTGGCTAAACTCCTGACCCATGCTTAGGAAGTGTTTGGGAGAGCACAATTGGCAGAAGGAGGGCTGGGCAATGTGCTAAGCATTCAGCAGCAGGGATCCAAGTGCCAGTGTCCAGGAATGTTCCCTGGCTGCATCAGCCTCGATGTTCCCTCATTGGGAAAGTCCCACTGCAATAAACAAACCTCTGTGCCAAAAACCAACTCCTTTTTCACCAAGGATGGGCTGTTGGTAAGGCTGGAAATTTTCAGAGACTCTCTATTCACTTCAGTGGGGTTTAGCACCTGCAATTCTTTTGTCAGATAATTTCATATAGCACTTGAAATGTATCCTGTAGCTAGAGGAAAGCCTAGTTTTGGGTAACCAGTGACAACTTCAGAGATCAATATTTGTACTAATTTTTGTAGACAAAGAGATGGCTCTGAAGTGAGAGGATAAAGGTTTCTTTAGTTACAGGTCCGGAAAGATCAACAAATACATATTTCTAAATTTTCAGTGGTGCTTCTAAAGGCTTCTTTTAGGTATAACAAATACAGCTGCAAGGATAGATGGAATGGAAAAACACACAGGCAACAGCTTTACACAAACACAAACAATCACAAGTAGATAAGTAGTTCAGAAAATGTGCTTATAACTTCACGCACATTTTATCACAAGACACTCATATTTGCTTCCAAAAGAGAAAGGCACTGAAGACTATGATGAAAAGGCAGAAATATGGTGAGAATAAGTATACAGTTAAAAATATCTAGAAGTCTTTGTTCCCAAAGGGGTTTTTGCCCCATTTTTATTTACATTAAGGTAATTGCAGCAGTATAAGGGGAACTCAAAAATCCTTTAAGTGTTTTCACTAAAAATGTGGTGACTTGAGGAAATAGATCTTCTGTTTCCCAGTCCATATAAAATACCCCCCGATCACAGTATGTCAAAAAGAAATAAGAGATGTACAATTCTAAAAAGTTCCATGAACATAAGGGTTTTTTAAAACAGATGCACCTTAAACCTCTTCTGACGTGAAAAGTCAGGGTTCATGGCCTGGACTGTCTGGACTGGAGATTAAATTTTTTTAACTGCGTGCTCCCTTCTTAGAAATCTTAAATATGTCAGCGTGTCTTGGCTGCTTTCCCTCCTGCATAATCCATACAACTGGCAATTGTGGAAATAAACCACGACTCTATTGTCTCCAAGTATCCCTGTGTTTAAATTAATGCAAGGCACATTGTCTCTATCAGAAGCAGGAAAAACACACTGGAGACGGGATTCTGATCCCAGTGGAACCAAACAAAGGTTTAGGCACTGACCTCTGTGCAGACAGAGGTCGTATTATTGCATCTCCAGTGCGCATTTGTAATCAAAGTTAGGCCATTGCCAAAGCTGCTCTGGGTTCAGCATCAGAATGGATATGTTGGATTATAGAGCTGGGCCTAACTACATATATAGTTCATTTTGCACTATATATAGGGTGAAGTGCAAACAACCCTAATAATGCCTTAGAGCATAAACCCCCATATATGTTAGATTAGAATTTCCCATTGTGGGGTCCATAAACTATAAGCAGTCTAGACAGAAACACCAGAAGATCCCCACAGGGCTGACAAGTCACGTAGTGCTGGCTCCTTCATTATTCCCAGAGGCTACAAACTGTTCAGAAACAAATAAAAAGTGATCTAAATGATTTATAAATAGGATGTTTGCCACAGAGCTGTTATGTAACCGGGTGTTAGGATATAGATGATCAAAAATAGTTACAAAATGCAGTCAGCATACTGATACAGTTTAAAAACCAAAAATTGCACATGAAATACTCTTATTAAAAGGAAATTAAAAAGCAACTGAAAGGGTAAAATCCTTTCAAGGAATTAATATATTATCTTAAACAGCCTGCAGGTGAAGTGTTCAGAGTAAGTAAAAACTAGTACAGAGCTCTAACCTTTCTCTCCAAAAAAAAAAAAAAGTTACCAGGGTTTAAGAGTAGAATAGGGGTGACTCAGAAAACAAAAAGAAAAATAAAACATCACTGCAAGGACACAGCAATTAAACTATCCCAACACAAATAAAGGAAGTTATGACAGAGGTCTCCACAAATGGTATGGAAAAGATGAGGAGGGAACAATAACACAGGAACAAGCTGACTCTTAATAAAATGGTAAGGAACCGATTGTAAAATTAACGGAATAGATATTTTTCAAGGAAGGTCTAGTTGTGGGACCTGGTCCTATAGGATGCTGTGGGTCAAAAACCATGAATAACTTCAAAACAGGAATAAACAAATTTATAGTGGTAACTATGCCCAGTATGGATAATGGTCACTGTGTGATCTGGATCTGGAAAACAGGAAGTTGCTTGAGGAAGATCACCATTTCTTTCTATAAATACCTTCTACTGGGCACTGTCAAAGATCGATGACAGAAGGATTTGGCAGCCCTATGAAATCTGTTCTGTCTGTCTTCCAAAAACCATGTGTCAATTCTAGCATGTGCTGCTAGTACCGATGGTTACTAACTGACACCAAAATACCCACTGTGGGAGCAGTCAGAGGAAAACCGGTTTCCACATGGGAATGGGAACACTCCAAGGTAAGCTGGACCCAGAGAGAGCCAGGGTTAACAAGTCCTCCCACACAGGGTATGGGTGCTGCAGGGAACACAAACCCCCAGCTCAGCTCCGCCTTTGGCTACACTCCTGATCCTGTGCAGGGACCTCACCCTCCTGCAGCCACACTCACCATGTTCCCTGTCACTGGAATGTACCAGCTCCCAGCATCCCAAAGGGATTTTTCAGTAAGTTATGGTGTTTCATACAGAGTTTAATACAAAGCAATAAGAGAAAGTTTCACTTTACTGATTAGAAAACAAGAAGAGTCTTGGGAGAAAAGAGTCTGAAAGACACAAGCTCGGTACCAGGCTCCATCACAGACTGGTTTAGAACATAACATATAAAAGCTGATCCTCAGTTTTCCCACTAATAAAATAGAAATACTAATGCAGGCTGCAGAAAGGGTTTTTTTATTGTTTGTCTGTGTTGGATTTTGTTGTTGTTTTGTTTTGTTTTTTGCTTTTTTAATTTTAAAGAAGAAATCTCATGGTAAAAATAAAGAAAGTTAAAAAATAGGTTTACACGAGTACATACATAATATTCCAGGCTACAATTTATAATGAATGAAAGAAGCATTACTAGTAGAATAACATTCTACTTTCATTTTGATTGAAATAGTGGATTTCATTCTACAGCAGGAAAATTCTATCTGATAAAAGTATCAACAAATTAGTATTTGACTTTTTAAAATAAAGATACAACTTTAGCTATCAAAAAGTCCAAGTAACTTCTTTTTTACCGTTATTTTTGGCCAAAACTAGAAACTAAATCCAAGAATAATTTACAAACCTTTTGTTTTCAGATGGAAATTGGATTTCCTGAGAACAGACTATTCATCCAAAATACCTGGCCCAGAATTTGCAATACTTCCCTACTTCACAAAGACACTGTGAGACAAAATTAAATAACACTTGCAAGAGGGGGAGGATTTATAAATCACTGCAAGAGTGAAAATAAGCCTGGGTATTGTGAGCCAACTATTCTTTCAAAAGCAAATGGAGATTAAAATATTCCACGGTGTTTGTACAAAGAACAGCCTGAACTTTGCCAGTTCAGAGCTGGCTGTACTCATTAACACAGGAATGCCCTCAGGCTGCTTTGTGTGGAAGGTGTAACTCGGCACTGGATTGCTCTGGAGTTCTGAAGGACATCTGGACAGTCATCATCCCCCAAAAAAAAATAAATAAAAGCTTGGAATCTTGAGGAGATCTTGGGTGACAGGAGGCCAACAATCCCCCCGGTGGGAAGGCTGGCAGTCATGCAGCAGTCTAGAGCATATCATTCTACTTCCTTTTGCTTTGGAAAGTTTCTCTGCACAGCCAAGTTACTCAGTGTAGGCAAACACTGCCTTGAAACAGTAGTTACTGTAGTCATTACGCTCAAGATTACTGAAAGATGACTATGCAAGATAACTACAAATGACTATAAACAAACATTTGAGGCACGACAGGCTCTTCCTAGGCTGGCCTACTGTACGTCAAGAAGCCAAGTAAGGCTCGATTCTGGCAGTGAATTCCAGCATTATGTCATTCCTCAAGTTCTTAATGAGAACATTTTGACTATTTGCTGGCAAGGACAAAAATAAGAACACGCTGTTCAAATAGGAAGGAAAAGAGCAAGTTGAGCAGTTACAGAAAGCACTACTGAACTAAAAGGCAAGTGCTTATTTTCTAGCTGGGTTGTGCAGTGATACAAACACATTTCATCAATGTATCAGTGCTGAAAAGAAACCGATACTACACACAGTTCAAAGTGAAGAGTCTCCATATATTTAACAATGTTACTTTATCATTCTTTCAGATATGGCTTATAAAATAGGCAGAGAGAAGGGAAAGTGTGGAAATGGGAAGCATTGCTGGGAAAAGCTGTAAAGCAGATCTGCAACTCTAGGGGTCCATGAGATAAAGACAGTGCCATTCTATAATGTTTGCCTTGCACATGACACTTTCTCTTAGCAATGTTTAGAGGCTTCGACACTTAAAAAACTTACTCTAATTTTCACTCTAAATTTTTTCATACCCAGCTTAGAAACATTTCTTCATATAACTTTTTTTTTTTTTAATAAAAACAAGCTTCCTTTCCTGTCACATTTGCTTCAACTAGTATATTCAAGGACTGTAAGGTCTTTTATGCTTCAGGTGTCTAAACTAAGCAAGTCAAGTTCTTTTAGTCTCTTGTCCTCTCTTTTAGTAAGGATTTAAAATTTTTTGGTTTTACAACTCTCCTAAGTTCAATTTCCTGCACGTGGATTTCCAGATCTGTTCTCAGTTTTTAAAGTCTCACCAGCCACAGGTACCATTAGTACATGTGCCATTAGTACTGCTTCATCTGTACAAGAACTGCAAGACTGAATTTACATGGGACTGAATTCACATTTTCCACAGCAGCATCGAATCAGTGACTCACAGACCCCCTGTGCTTGGCTTATACACCCAGTTCTTTGAAATTCTCTCATCTTACATCTGACAAGCCCTGAGCTTGGCTAAGCCTTTCCTATTACGCCCTAACACATGACTTTGTACTTGGTGTTACTCTAACATATCCCATTTTACTTCTCCATTCCTCAAGGTCATCCAATTATTCCGGTCCGACGTCACCCTACAGGGAGTGTTTCCCAACTTTGTGATGTCAACAAAGTTCACGGCCAAGTTCTAGTTTTTGTGCCAAGATCACTAATGAAGACATCAACAATACCAGTTTCAGTATCAATTACTGGACAGAGCTCCAACAACATCCCCCTGCCATTCAGCAGAACACGTTGCCACTTTTTCCTCTGGGCTGTTTCTTCACCTATCTGACACTTACCTTAAAAATTCCCCTTTTCTCCAGTTTAACGAATTTGTTTGTCTAGAAAAGCAGTTACGGTATCACAGAAAGAAAACAGGCAAGTCTGGCATGACCTGTCTGTGACAAAAAAATGTTTTATCCTATTTACTTCCACATTCTGTTTTTTTTCTGAGGAGCCATCAGGTTTTTTGATTACTTTTGTACCGACTACAGTCATACAGATCAGATTTACACCTGTAAAGTAACTTATTCATTTGCAAATGAAAACAGCTTCTGTGAACAGAAGTGGGGTTAAACATTTTTATATTACACCATAGACTATGAGCAGCGAGAACACCAAAACACTTAACAAAGCAATTGCCTGGTTTTTTGTCAGCCTATTCTATACCACAGTCCTGTTAAATTTTATTTAGTTATAGACTGAGGAGCATGAGCTGTGGACTGAACTCATGTATTTTAAAACAAATAATGTTCAGTTTCTCACGTGGGACAAAATAAGTTTTTTAAATTCTTGCTATTTTTTTCTGCATTCTATTATCTGAAGTATTTATTTTTGACTTCTGTGAGACAGAGTATATATTACGTACTGCTACCCACTGTATTACTTCTAATTTTATACTCACTAAATATTGCTCTTTTGTCTTCATTTTACTTCAGGTTGGATTTCACCTGGAAATCTCAACTTAGCCACAGAAGTTGTCTGTGTGAATCCAAACCTCTCTGTCTTCCTTTTCTTTTTCTGTTGCAGACATCCACTGGCTTACATCCTAAGAGGAAGCAATAAATGAGACCTGGAAACTTGAAAGGATTGTCCAAGACTGATGCAATACAAACAAAGATCAACATAAAAACTTTATTTATTCAAGAGTACCCAGAGGAGGACACAATTTCAAACAAGTGTCTCATATATACACAGCATGCATAGAATTTCCTTATACTTCTACTGTTCCAGAAACTAACTTTAAAAACAGGACAGCCTAAAATAGGAAAGGATTTCAGTTGCATTGTTGTTCCACAGAAGTAGATTATTGGACTGGAAATTGGATTATCCAAGAGGAAAAATATTCATTTGCAAGACTTACACAACCCCCACCCTTTTCCTTGTTCCTAAAGAATGAACATAGCCAGGCACACAGAGACCTTGTTCCAGGCCCATTATCATCAAAAAGTCTGCAGAAGAATGCAAACCAATGTTTCTTTTTCTCAGGGTGAAATTCTAGATGGCTTCAATAAGACTGCTTTTGCCACCCCATTGAACATTTTAGCACTTGAAAACTACCGTGAAAAAAATGTATAGTCAGGCTAATGTACAATAAGAGCAAGATATATTGTGTTTGTTCCTGCACCTGCTGGAAGAAAACTTTTTAAATGGTGGTTTTGCTCTATGAAAGTGTGTCTACAGCTAACTGAGAGGAGAAGGAGGGAGAAGAAACTTGAACAGAAACCATGGGAAGGTTTTTTTATAACCTAGCTAAAATAAACCAACACTTAACACTCTCATTGCTTCTAAAACTTCACTTGGAGCTCTCGAGATGAAAAAAAACCCAGTGATTCTTTTTTCAGACAGGATCAATCTTCTCCTTCTTTCATTCATGCCTCCTTATGTCCCCAATTTACATGTACAAATTTTAGACTCTATGCAGGATGTGGG
Source organism: Manacus candei (assembly GCF_025592945.1). NCBI lineage: Eukaryota > Metazoa > Chordata > Aves > Passeriformes > Pipridae > Manacus > Manacus candei. Next base: position 1,923,671 of record NW_026138110.1, read on the forward strand.
AATGAGATCAATCAGATGACTAAGCTTCATGTGACTGCTTGCTACAGTCGACATGAGGAAAGCACTGCTAGAGTTTGTTCAAAAGGAAAGGTTGTGGGTATAGGTCCTCATGGTAGGGGAGGCTTGAGCACTGGAATAGAGTTAGGTAAAGTTACCCATGAAATAATGTGTCCTCACTTAGCTTACTGAAAGCTGAATACATATTTTTCACTTCTGCTCTTGTTTTGGATCTTTTCATGGCAGTACAGCTGAGCATACAACCTAGAGAACTTGGACTAAAATGTTGTTAGGGCTTCCCTACAGCCTCCCTAGCAAATGCACATGATTATTTTATGCCACAAACAATAAATACCATTTACTTTTTCTCTGGTTCTTTTACTCCTTTATGGCTCTCCTTCCTACCAATGTGTTTTCCTCATTATGGGTAACTCTTGCAGCACGATGCAGAGCACTGTGTCCTTTTCACTCAAGGAAAAAGACAAGTAACTACAAGAACATCTTGGAATTTGAGGGATTTTTTTTTCTCCTCTCAGGGCAGAAAAGTTTAAACATATGATCTGACAATACCCCAAAGGCTCAGAGAACATGGAAAATCACGTACTCTTAAGTAACCCTTACCTTACTTAATGGAACTTTATCCTGCTACAGCCTATGCACAACAGGCCCAGTTTCCCTGCTATCTTTCAAATTACATTTTCTTCTAGAAGAATGATTTTCTTTATCCTCTTTTCTTCTGAGAAGAGTAGCACAGCCTCAAACATTTTCTTCAGAGCTCAGTAATTACTTCACAAAAAACACGACCAGCCACTGGAATGAAACATGCATTTCAATTTAAATGGCAGTGTCTCCCAAGTATCTTAAAGTCAATGTTAAATGGTACTTGATCACAGAACATTGTTTATGATAGGCCAATAAAACAGACTGAACCATAACAGGCAGTATAATGTGTAGTGCTGAATTAAATGCAGTGAAAAGACTTTAAAAAAAGAGATGTAACTAATAAACCACACCTTAAATTCTGCAATAGCTTGTGGAATTTTCTGCCTCAGACCCTACATGTAATTTGCTAATTTACTTTTTGCAAAATCCCTCAGTAAGTACAGACACAGTTTCTGCTAAGAATACCAATTTGATTTCCTAAGATCAACAGCTCATAAGGAGAAAGAAAGATCCATGCAGAAGAATAAGAGTAACAATGACAAAATCAACTACTCAGTACAACATTACTTATTTAAAAAAAAAATCCTCAAAATTTAGCCTTTTATCCCTTTGATCTGAGAAGATTTGAAGAAGACATAATTTTTGTATTAAACATTTGAACATGAAGAGGATAGCAGCTGGCTGAAAAGGTTGTTGTAAACATGTCCTAAGCACTAAGAAGAAATACGAAAGAAATTAGAGAACAGGTGTTCCAGTACTGCTACAGGTAGGAAAATGTTCATAGAAACACCGTGTACAATAAAATTATTTCTGGGGAAGGAATCAGAATTTATCTACAGATCAGCCAGTGGCAACAGCAGTATAGATGGCACTGGAAGAGTAAAACTGTACCACAAAAATAAACCCTTCTGTGTGCAGCTGTGAAACACAGACCTGCAGCTCATTCACTGATGAAAATGATGCACAATGCCTGCGTGTTTGACAAAACCTACTTAATGTGATTACTTTAAAACCTTTTGATGTCTCCTATCCATGTTAAGATTTTTCTTTTGGCATGTAACTATCCAATAAGTATGTTTTAACCTGGATTGCACATGTGTATAACCCCACTGCCCTGGATGTGCTTAAGGATCTGGATATGGTGTGCCTCCATTCTCTTCCAGCTCAGTGTTTCATGTCACACCCCAAACCCACCACCCTCAACCCCTCTCCTCCAAATTTAACACCTTTCCAACCCTCAACTCTCCAGTTTAACAATCTATCTTATTAATACTACCAAAGTTTGCACAAACATCAATGCTAAACCCACATAAACATTCTTCTGGCCCCCTGCATCATGCCCAGCACATATCCTGTACTGACACAAACTGCAACAGGAAATCATCTGCCCTTGTAGCATTGTTTTGTTCTTGCACCATTTATTCTAATTTTAAAATTCTTCTGTTACCTCATTTAGGGCTTCCTGTGCCGCACCTGTGTCATTCTCTGTCTGAACTGTGTGGAAGACTCTGCTAAGATTCACTCCTAGGGAATCTTAAAATATACCATAATTAAAGCTCACAGACTACACTTACTCGGAGAAAAAAAAGGAACAGAAGAAACCAACATAAATCCTAAGGGACTTCTAAAAGATTAGTGGTGAAGAACAAATCCCTGCTGAAGAAAGGGCAGAGGCAAACAAGAAAGCAGGGTTCAGGGAGAAGCAAAAATATCAAAATGAGGTCATAATCAGAATGAGGTCATAATCCCACTTTGGGATACGCAGATGCCTTCACTTGACTGGCTTTGCAAAGGAGTAATGCAGGGATAAAGGACTGAACTGATAATAAACAAAACAATAAGCAGTGTTTTATATAAATATACAATAACAAGATGCACTGACAAAAAACTGGATTTTTAATGGTAATGTTAATATATCGACTGTTAACTTGGTTTTACCTTAAATTTTCTAGTAGAGAATTAGGAATTCAAACACTTATCAATAAACAGCTTAGAAAGAACTACAAAAAAAACCTAAAATTGCTCATTGTGCCAATATATCGTATGAGTCTTAGGGCAGTGAGAGAACAAGAGATTCAATTCCCTTCAAAAATCACAAAATCCAGGAAAATTTTAAGAAAACAAGAGGCAGGGAAATATGGTATCTGTTAAAAATTAAGAAGTATATACATGTTACTGGCCACCACATCTGAAAGGCTCAAGAAAAAAACCATTTCATACAAGTCCTGCATGAAGTAACTCCAACTTGTGAGTATGACTACACAGATCACTGAAAAACATGGCCATAAATATATATATACACATACAAGACAAAATCTACAAAATGTAATAGAAATGTCCCCAATTTGGGGTTTCTTTTGAAGTAAAAAGTTGGCCATTTGATGAAAAATGAGAAAACTGAGAAAACTGCCTTTGCCAGTGGGCTTTTTACACTACCAATATAACAGGAGAAGCAGTAGCCAAAATAATCTGATTAAAATGTATCAATTTTTAACAGACATGGATACAAGAACAACCGAGGTGTAGCATTTCTATGAGGCAGTGAACTAAACTGATGCAGTGCCTTATGTTCCACACAGTCACTTTTGCAATCTGGATGACCTAAAGTAGATGCAGGAAGGGAACTTTACAGGGAAATTATTTAATGTACTATTGCAGAAGACATTATTGGAAAACTAAACATGCTGTTATACATTTCCAATCCTGGAAAACTACAAAAAAGGCAACTGGAAGAGCGAGAATACAAGAAGTTGTATCCAGCAGCCCGTGCCAAGGACTGATGCTGGGTGTGGTAACACTTAAAATCTCATTGCTAGTCTAGAAATGAAACGTGTTAATGAAATCTCCATGTTTGTCCGGGAAGATGGTCATAATGGCGAAATATAAAAGGTCCTTGAGCAACCAGAAACATGAGCATTCACGAATACGGAATTCCTTTCGCAAATAACAAAAGGAAACACCCCTCCCTCGCCAAAATAATAGACCAGATAAAAATCATAGGGAACATGACTTTGGGATGCTGGCCCTCGGGGAGATGATATATATATATATATATATATATATATTAATATAGGATCTTTCTGGGCAACATGGAAGTCAAATGCAACTCTGAGGTGATAAAAATTACTTGTGTGGGGTTTGGCTCCAGCCGCCACTCCGTGCCACCGCTTTTTCCCTGGCATCTTGAGGAAACCCAACGTGCGTGTAGCCAGATATCCTGGAGCGAGCGCTGGAAAACAATTGCTGGAAAAGCAACCGCCGCCGCGCTCGTTTTAACGGGTTATTGACTCCAAACCTGAGAGCCGGGGGGGGCACCCGCTGCAGCCTCCGAACTTTTTACACTTTTCGAGCAGCCGTGCCTTCGAACAGTGACATGGCGGGCAGGGAGAAGCAGGGTGGTGGCGCGGCTCCCCCTCAGACGCCTCGGCAGGACGCGGGGAGCCCGACCCCGACCCCGACCCCGACCCCGATCCCGATCTCCAGCCCCGATCCCGCCCCGCCGCCTCAGGCGCCACCGCGGCCCCTCACAACGCCCTCAGACCTCGCGCGCCTTCCCGCGCGCCTTCCCGCGCGCCCACCGCGCACGCGCGCTGGGCTGCGGGCGCGGCCACGCCCCAACCTCTCCCTCCCTCGCTCGCTCCCTCCCTCCTCCTGGATCGGGAATATCCGGGATACCGGCCCGGGAAAGCGCCCGCACTGCGCAGGCGCGGCGGCGCCAGGCCGCGGGAAGGCGGAGGAAGGGGGGGGGGGAGCGGGAAGGAGGAGCGGGAAGCGGGGGGAAGCAAAAGTTGCCGTGAGGGCGGGGCCGCGCCCGGAGTCGCCGCCGGGAGGGGGCGGGAGAGGAGCTGCGTGAGGAGCCGCCGGGGGTGAGCCGGGGGTGGGTCGGGCAGGAGGAGAGCCGGGGAAGAGCCAGGGATCGGGCAAGGGGAGAGCCGAGGGCGGGCAGGAGGTGGGTCGGGGGTCGGGCAGGGTGGCGGCGGCGGTGCCGGCGGGGGAGGCAGCGGCGGTGCTGCGGTGGGACGCGGGACGGGACCGCCGCTCCTCCTCCCGGGCGGAGGTTCGTGCGGGGTTAAATCCCTGCCGGGGTGCGTGGGTGCGGGTCAGCGGCGGCTCCGCGCCGTCCCCGCGCGTTGTGTAAGCCGAGGGGACCCTGCGAGCGCCGGGCGTGCGGTTTAATGTTTAACGCGGCGCTCACATGCCCACCGGCGAGTCTCGCAGGAGTGTTTTCCAGAGGCTGTCCGGAGCAGGAAATGCCGGTACAGGTAGTGTGGGGCTGTTTGAAATTTAATCACTTCGCAGTGTTTTGGGGGCAGAGCTGCTTTGCCGTGCTCGTACGGATGGAGTTTCGGGGGCGTGTAGGTAGGTGCGTGCAAATGGCATGCAAATCATCTGCTTAGCATCTGGTGTAAGTTTACGTTTATCCCCTTACTTTGATTTTCAATGCAAATACTTTAAAATCTGCTTTTCAGAGGAGTCACGGCTTGTTCTCTCTACGTGTATTTTTCCCTTCCCAAAATAAGTGTTTTACGTATCTCTACTTAGTGCTTTATTTTGCGCGTGCAACCCACCCCCCAAAAAAAAAACCCTCGAACGCTTAAGCTTTTTTAGCTTTGAAGCTACTACGATTATTTTGAGAACAACAACTTAATTGTGTGAATAGTGTTGTACCTGACTGATGATGCAGTATTCCCTTCCACCTCAAGGCAATGGAAAATGCATTGACTGACTTTATTAGTAACTGCTCTTATTTTTTGTAGAATGAAAGGGTGATTTTTGGTGTCGAAATAGCGAGACCTAATGTTGTAATCTGACTACAAATTAGCCTCGTCAAATGATAAATAATCCTTTCTTCCCCTAACAAATTGCTGCAAAGTAAGAGGTATTTGCTGGTTATTTTTTTAAAATATCAAATGACTTGTATAAAAAGTTATTATCCCGAGCCAGTGGGATGTTGACAGTAAAAACACCTAAAATATGCACTCGACTTTCATATGAAAACTTGGTAATGCGGGATCTTTTTTGGTCTTAGAGTGTGCATGATGTGCTCCTGACAGCATTGTTTTTGGGTGTGAGACCCAGAGGGCTTTGGGGTCAGGGTATTGGCACTGTCACATGTTTTGGTTACGCTGCTTTCCAAGATCTTGGTAGCAGCACTTTGTCCTTTTTTCTTGGTTAATGCCTCTCGGTAGAGGAAAGCAGTTTAGTTGCTTGAGGGACAATAGTGATGGGAACAAAACCCATTCACAGAGTTCTTCAAAAGTCTCATGGTTTAAGCAGAAACAAGTTGGAGTTTGTCGGGGCTGGGTTAAATGGTGATGGGTTGACATTGGCTCAGAATTTTAGATGTGTGGGTAGAGTGAAATGTTTGTAGGTAGGTTTGTGCAGGATTTGTTCATGAAGAAACATATGAAGTGTAGTGATTCAGACATTGAAACGTTCCTTTTTTATTTTTATTTTTTTCAAGACTGGAAAAGATGTGTGGGTTTAAAGATGATGCTCACATTACCATTCCTTTTAACTTGGTTATGCAGTTTTTTTCCTGGTGACTTAAGGAATCGGAAAGCTTTTTGGGAAGGAGCAGAACTTGGTATTTTGCACTTCTGTTAATAATAATAAAACATCTGCAGAGAGAACTGAAAGGCAAAGGCAGATAATCTGGGATAAAAAGGCAAGTGTGAAAATTGTCACTGTAAGGGTACATTCTATCTTTTTAAAGCTCAGGAAAGAGTACATTGTAGTCTTTGAACAAAAGATGGAGAAACAAAAATCTTCTCTAGTGTTTGTGCGATGATTCACTGTAAATGCTGGCCCGTGTCATGGGCTGGGAATTTGTATTCTCCAAGATCTTTACTCAGAGTTCCCATTGGAGCCATTTCTAAAGTCAGCTTCTAGTCGTAGCAGCCCAGAGAGGCTGAGCTGTGAACCTGTTGTTTTGGTTTTGCTGCGAACAGGGAAGTTTTTATTGGAACAGCTTAAAGAAAAAAATTGTGTACTTATATAAAAGCCATCTGGGATAGCATCTACGCTTCTGGTGCTCCCATCCTGAAAGGATACAGAGGAGTATGACGTGCAAGAGCAGTGGTTTGGCATATGAGGGACAGCTGAATGGGTAAGGGCTGGGGAAGAGACAATAGAGGTTTTTAAAATAGAAATAGTCTGGGTTGAAAATCTTCAGGGATTGTTTGGAAGATTTTCTAGAAGAGATACCATCAAGTACTCCTTTGGTGTCTTGGGGACTTCTTGAGTGAGTGACTGAACAAGAAAGAATGTGTCAAACCAATACCAGCCAGTGGTAATACACTGGTATTGGTCTTGTCTTGTAGTGTTGTTCTTGTTTTGTCTTATGTGTCTTGCAAGTAAGTGCTATTAAGTGAAGTTTTTCTCTCTCTCTGATGTTTCAAACAGCGAGAATTTGCATTCCTGTAAACATATGTCTTTGACAGCTTTTGAAGTGAATACTATAATTTTCAAAGACAAAGACTGGTGACTACTAAAAGCATTTCATGTATCTTCTGGTGCATGAGATCTGCTGCCATAAACAGTTTAACAGAATGCTAAAGGTGGAAGGGGACAGGATATGTGCAGGGACCAACAAAATTGTGATTCAGCCCCATTGAGGTGGATGTAAGAGTTTATTCCTTTCAAATTTTGGTCTTTTTCTAGTTTTAAAGCAGCTTCACTGTTTGTTTATTTGTTTTTTTCCAGTGTGGGGAAAAATCATTGCAGCCTCCAGCACTGTCACAACACAAATCAGATTTTTGTTCTGCTCACAGAAATCGGCAATTTTAAATGACAGCCTTTTGAGCCGTGGAAAAACACTCAAATTCTTGCAGTTGCAAGTTGTTGAATTTTTGGTGGAGTTCATTCTGTTGAGGAGGAAACAGTAACCCCGGTCCTAATAATGTTGGCTCACTGCAGAGAACTCTAGTGGTTACCCATCGTATTTTACTCCCTTGTAATGTATTTAATCACTCTTCCCTCACAATTTTTGTTGTCTTGTGTCTCAATTCCTAAGTTATATCAGTTTAGGAACTGATTTACCAGAGTTGTCAGACTGTTGGGCGGGTTGCCAGGCTCGGCACAGAGGTGTGAGCTGCAAGCAGAAGCAAAAAGCTGTGTGGCTTAAAAGTAACCCCAGCACTGGGCATGGGCAAGCTTTGCCATTAGGCAGTTATGCAACATGCTGAGAGGAGTTGCAAAGTGAAGCTGAGAAGATGTAAATAGCAATTCTTCAGCCAAATTTCAGAGACACAAGCAGTCAACTACTTTTGAACCCATTGGCAGGTTTCCACCCAATTTGACAGAAGGGACAGAAGCCTTAAAGATGATTATGTACTTATAAAGTGCATGAAAAGAGGCAGCTGGCTGGAAGAGAGAGACCTTGTAAGAGGATGTCAGGAGCAGAGTTGGCATATGCCCCAACTAGGGAGAGAACTGTGAGAACTGAGCCATGAGACATAAAGTTATCAGGAGCCCAGGCACTGGTAATTCCAGTGTTCACAGAACCAACTGCTTATCTCATCAGTTTTATCTACATGGATATCAAAGGTGCTTAAACCCAAATGTGCTCGTAGAAAGTGATTATTTTAGGTAAAATAGCACTGATGTGTAAGCTTTAGTGACACTGTTCTTATGCTGAGAACTCTGTGGCAGCTGCAGTTCCATTCGAGGCTGTACCAGCACTGCAGGTGATAACATGCAGTTTTGCTGACAAGTGTGTTTGTTATTCTGGAAGCTGGAAAGGCAAGTGCCAGAAATTTGTGACAGGCATGTATTTTGTCCTGTAAGGCTGCACAACTAAGGGTAGCCGGGTGCTTGATGAGATCACTGATGACTGAAGAACAGTGACTGAAATTGGGCAAGGTGGAAGAACTTGGGCTGGTAAACAGATATTGGTTTGAGAGCCCATAGCCCTTGTTTGGTTGAGAAGAGTTGGCAAAATCAGTTCCTTTAGTCTGAAGGGCAAGAATATTTCTTTTAACTCTCAGCTGCTAAAAATTTCACGGATTGTGTCAGTAACACTGTGTGAAATAACTGTTTTGCTGAAAGATTGCACCCATTGAAGACTTGGTGTGGGGTGGGTTCAACCATAGAATGGGTTGGGTTGGCAGGGACCTTGAAGACCATCTTGTTCCAACCCCCTGCCATGAGCAGGGACACCTTCCACTAGATCAGGTTGCTCAGAGCCCCATCCAGCCTGGCCTTGAACGCTTCCAGGAATGGTGCAGCCACAACTGACTTACAGTCCATCCTCAGTCCCTCACACCTTTGTCACGGCAAGAGCTTACAAAGAACTGGTAAACCCCAGTGCCTAATAAATGCTGCAGTGCCCTTGGCAACACTGCCTTACCACAGCCAAGTCAGGGGGCTTCAGTTCCTAGTTACAGTATGAAGGATTGACTTTAGGTTATGGCAGTCAGTGCTCCGAGTCCCAGTCACTTCAAAGTTCAACCAAACATGTAAAGTTCAAAATAAACCTCCTCACCCTAGGGAGAGGCTGTGATGCCAAGTTAATCCCTTTGCTTGTGGCCCCACTGGAAGGCTCATTTCCAGTGCCCCTCTTACTAATGAGAGAGCAGCTGTGCACCATGGGCTTTGATTCGGGGTGTTAGTGGAGAAAGAAAAGTGTTCTGAAACAATTTTTGATTAAGTGAATCGTGGTAACTTTTCCTGAAACCCAGCCACTAAAGGCTTGGTGCATGGAGTGTTTGTTCTAGGGCATCCCTGAAATGCAAGACAAAATAACTTCCTGTAAGTTTTCAGTGAACGGATGCTCTTTGCCTTGAGTTGTCCTGGAAGAACTCTCGTTTCCCAAGCAGCACGTGTATTTCTAATAAGATCTGAAACTGTTATGCATTTCTAGTTATTCTCTACATTTCTTTTTCCCTCCCCTTTCCAGGCTTATTGAAGTGAACATAAAGAAAACAAAATTGTTGCCTGATGTTGTGTCAAGGTCAGTTTGCAGTGAGATTTCAGAATCTTTGCTCAGTGCTGCCACAAATCACACTTACCGTCTCCAGTATTATTAAATCAAATTACTTACGGGTGAGATACAGTAACATCAGTAAACAAACAAAACCCATCTGATTATTCATGGGGCAAAAGAGACTTTTGGTTATGTTCCAGTTATTGATTTATGGGGTTTTTTTATAATGCAAGCAAGTACCAATGCTTCTTTTAAATAAAAGGGAACGGTTTTAGGGGTGCAAGACTTCATGTGTGCTTGTAAAACCTAAGGTGAGTATCTCACTTGTAATGTGAAGTCAAATTCACTTTTTTTTTTTTTCCTTTCCCACATACGCAACCCTAATTGCTTTGGCTTATTTAAATTTATTCTGCTCTGTGCTGTTACTTCAGATGTTTATGTGGGTGATGCAGTAATGCCAAACTGGTAAAATAATCCATTGTTGTGAGAGAGTCACTGCTCGGGCTCTCCATGTGGTGATGTTCCGGATATGGAACCATTTAACTTTAACCATGGTCCTCCAGCAATGAGGGAAACAACTCCGATTGCTGGGGTTTGAAAATCTTGGAATGGGTTTTTGGAGGCAGTGAACAGAATGTTCTTGCTTCGCCATTAGCAATGTTTTTCTGGGTGCTTTGAGAATGCAACTAGGTTAAAGACCTAATTTTTATGTAGTGTTTTTTAGGTAGCACAGACTTCTCAACGCTGAGTACCAGCTGAGAATCCATCTAGAATATTGAAATTAAAACCAACGTAGGTTTTCCAGTGTTGAATAAGAATATTTACTTCTCGGGAAAGTTTTTATTAGACTTGGAGATTCAAAGGTAGAACAACTCATGTATTATACGGTCTTTTTAGAAGATGTTGCATGTTGGTAGAAGAACCTTTATAGTAATTTTATTGTGGTCTTTAGAGGTATATAATAATTTAGAAGATATTTTATTATGATAGATAAAATAATTTAATTTTTCTGCCTTAAAATTTTTTTAAAGTAGTGATTTTTTTCTCGTCTTCTTCCCTACTTATTGCACCTGCCAATAGATTAAGATATTGTTTTAGCCATGCTCTTTTCTGATTTAGGAGGTCTCTAACATTTTGGACATTTTTTCTTAAATCTTCTGTTTTTTTCCTATTCCAGGTGCACTGGAAAGAGAATGAAATAAGCATGGAGTCTTCTAAACTGGAATATATTTCATGGGTCACAGTTAAAAGTAAAAAGAAGATGGAAGGGAATGAGAGAACAGGAGTATAAAGCCTGTGAAGAACTTTCCATTTTTGTGATTATATGTATAAACTCTCAATATAATACAACTTATGGTTTATAGTAACACTTTACTGATATCCCAGGAAGAAGTCAGTTACTGTGCAACTGGCTTAACAAGAAGTTTTATTCTAACTTCTTTGAACATGTTTTAACCTTAACTGGACAGCTTTTATTTATTTTTTTTCTTTTTTTTAAAAGTCTGAGAGTTAAAAACTTTGTTTAGCTGTATTTTTACTGAGACACCGATTCCTGACCGATGGCTGACAGCTGCTGATGGAAAATGGACTTAACCCCATGAATGGTTACCATTGCACAGAGTTGAATGGAATGCCATGGCTTCAGAAGTATTCTCGTAGAACCACCTTCTTTGCCTTGTACCCATCATATCCTTAAATATTTAAGCGTTAAACGTTGCAATTATAAACTCTAAAAAATAATGGCATGGGTGAAATTCCTAAGAAAACCTGGGGGAAACCTTGGAAAAGTTTATCAGCCTGGAAGCATACTGTCCCTGGCCCCTACAAAAGGCTTATTAAATGAACCTGGACAAAACAGCTGCTTTCTTAATAGTGCTGTTCAGGTAAGAAAAAACTTGATTTATTAAACATTTTTTGAGTAGACTTTCCTAAGTGGGTGAGGGAAAGAAAAATGGCACTTACAGAAAGAAGACTCTGTGTGGAAGGAATTCTACTCAGCATTTCGTTTTAAGGAATTGAGAGTATTCAATATTTAATGTTGCAAAATATGACAGGATGTTATTTTATTTGCATGCATCAAGAACTGTCAGAAAAACTTCCCTTTTGCATTTGGAAACTTAGGAGTCAATAGATGTATAGACTTCCTTTGAAAACTGGAAGGCTTAAAAGTGGTATGGATTTCAATGTGGGAGGTAGGAGAGGTAATGCTGTGCTGTGTTTGTGTGTGGTATCTAAATGTGTTCAAGATAAAAATGGGGAGTGTTTGCCGGTTTGCGTTCAATGGGAACAGCATGACCTATATTCTCTCGCAGTTCTGCTATTTTTGCTTAGGGTGCCCTAAAATTAAACCCTATGTAATTTTACTTACAGTTTTAGGCAATCCTACTACCCCCCAACACATCAGGCAGTGGCTGATGGTTGGTGACTGCCCGTTTACAAGCAGGAATGCGTTCCTGTCTTTGCTTTAACCTCCCTTCAACCTTCAGAACTGAGCTTTGGACTCTGCTTTTCAAACGCATCCCAGTTCATTTAAGCTTTTATATTTATAGATAGGATATTTTTTCCCCTGGATTTGCAGCTGTTCTGTTACTGTGCATCTTCCAAACTCATTTTTGGGGAGGTTTATTTTTATTTTTTTTTTAGCGGGCGACTTTCTGAACTGCTTTGTGTGTACCTAAGGCACTAGATACTGAAAGCATTGTACTGTAGCCATGCTGATATTACCTTTATGTAGAGTAGTTACACAGATAAAAGGTAGAAACACACCTGTTTAAGCACTAGAACTATTTTGCACTGTGGAAAAACAAATGCATTTCAGCAATCATTTTAGTTAAGAGCCCATAAGAATGCAGTATAGACTTAATGTAGAGCTGTAAGAAGGCTGCTACAACCCCTGTACACAGTTTAGCTTGCTGCTTGTTTGCTTAGGAGTCCTTAAGCTCTTTTTCCAAAGTACATTGGTTGGAATAGTTTAAAAAAAAAAAAGAGATTGAAATTTCAAGAGGTGAATGCAAACCTTTCACTTCCACCCCCACAGTTTACCAAACTGAAGGCAGAGGACCACAATTCTTGCAGCAATGTTGGTACTTAAGTTGTGCATTATGTGAAGTTGGGGAAAAAAATTAACGGCTGCTCTATGTTGTGCTAAATGAGGAACCTTCAGAAGTCATCACTTACTTTCTCTGGAACTTTTATTTTTATAGGTGTTATGGCAACTTGACATATTTCGACGAAGTTTAAGAGGTTTAACTGGACACGTGTGTCAAGGAGACGCCTGCATATTTTGTGCTTTAAAGGTAAATAGTAAATTTAGGAAGAATCATCTTTCCAAACGAGGGAAGAGTAATTTAAATTACTTTTATTACGTCCGTATCATACACATGCCCGGGTGCCTCTCTGAGTCATTCTTGTGTAAAGAAACAGTTTAGATATAAGGACATTTGTAACAGAAGTATTTTCTTGTGTTTAAAGGAGAAATTTTACAGTACACAAAATTTAGTCTAGTTAAACATAAAACTTCTGTCAGTGTGAATAAGTTATGCTGTCTTTTAAAATATGGTAGTAGATATAGTGATATATAGAGCTGGGCATCACTTATCTGGAGGGAGCTGAAAGGAACAACACTATTGGAAAATGTTTCATTGAGGGAGTGATTTTTGATGATGCTAAATTGTAGGCAAAGGTAAACCAAGTATTTAAGAGTTTACCCTCAGGGAGCTGAGTGAGTGTTTTAGGCAAGAACTGTTGGCAGTGACGTGTCCTTCAGGATGTGTATAATCTATGTACTTGGTATTTTTTCCAGTAATTTTTAGTGTTTATCATCATTTCAGTATTGTACAGCTAGTTTGGAATGTGTCTCTGTCTTTTTCCAAACATATTTCTTTTCTAAAAGGTGCTGTTTCATTTCTTTGGTTGAAATGTTTAATTTTAAAAAGCCAGCAAGTTGAGACTACACATATTCAGACTAACTTCCTGGGGCTTTTATTCCAACCTGTTTCAAAGCTCCTGACTCTGCAGAACTCATTGGGACTTCTTGTTTCCCCAGTGTTTTGATGCCAGTCGTGTTCTTCTGTGTGCTGGGCACTTGATCTTGTTAGTACAATAAAGTGCTGACCCGTCACTGGGGCATACCTGTGTTTTCAGATTAAAGCTTGTTTCTGTCTTGGGCTGGTGGCTTTAGTTTACATTCAGCATCACTTTAAGCCACCTGCCAAAACAATGCACTGCCTTCAGCTGCTTCATGAGGCTGCTCTGATTTAGGACTTGGAATTTTCTTTATTCTTTCAAGCCTCTGTTCTTGAGGGATTGATTACTCCACGATGCACCTTGTGGGATTTACCTAAATGGCTTACAGTGCACGAATGTTTTGTGTTGCCTGGACCGACATCTCCCCATTTTGATCAGTATTCCCAAGAATACTGATAAGAAGTGGTATTGCTGCCTGTTCTGAAATTGGCTGGAATGGAATTAGTTATTTTTTTAACAGTATAGCTGTGATCTTTAACTCCCTGGCCTATGTACTGAGCTCAAAACCTTGCAGTTAATTCGTTTGGAAGTATCTGTCCTCAGCTGTTATGTACACTACTGGTTTTGCTTTCTTGGCTCTTTAGAGACACTGGTTGAGTAATTCTGTTTGTTTTGTGTTCAGAACCTGGGGCATTTTAATTTTCATGCAATATATGTGCTGGATGAGGATGCATTTCAGTAACTTGTTTGTGACTTCGGTTGGGTTTTTTTGGGGTTTTTTTGGCTTTGGTTTTTATTTTTTTCTTTTTGGCCTTGGGCTATTTTAACCCTTTTTACTTGTTCACCAATTGAAGAAGGATATTATCTACATACAGCTTCTCCTATAAACTAAAAGCGTAGCCAATAAATTCTAGCTTACCTCAGTTCAATCCATTATCTCTTTCTTTTGGTGGTGTTCAAGAATTAAATGTGCTCTGTTCTTTTTTGGATAACACTGGGGTGGGACTTTGACTGTGCAGGCCACTAAACTGAGCATACATATCTGCACAACTGCTTAGCTGTACTTTTTTTCTTTTTTTTAGCTGGACATAAAAAGCTCTGTTGCATACCAAAAATTACCTACAGCCAAAATGAGTATTGATGAAAGTTTTCAAAGGAGAGCTAACTTGTATTTTCAGACCTGCTAAAAACTTCATTTTGAATGTTAACGTGGAGAGAGTGACTGTAATTTTTATCAGTAGTCCATGCTTTTTATTTTGAGAGGGAACTTTAAATATTTAACAGACACCCTGGAATGCATCATGGTTAAAACACTAACTTTTGTTAGCACTGAAACTTTGCTTATCTGTTGCATCTTTGCCTTCTATCCAAAAGATTTTAACCATAGGAAGCCTGTGTGAAGAATGCATGTTATTATTTATGCTTTACATGTCTCCTGCTGATTTGCTTTGTCTCTGTTCTCTTCATTTCCCTCTAAAGCTTGACTTAGAATTCTTGACAGTGGAATATAGACCCTGTAATATCTGAAAATATATAATTCATTTAATAGCTTTTAACTTTCAGTTCTTTCAAAATCAACCTGCCCTGCTTGCTAAATGATGAGGTCACTTGCATATGTATCTGCCAAAAAGAAAAGTAGCAGCCAACTCACTCTTCTGGGAAATGAAGGGAAAATCAAGTGCAATTTATTATTGTGTTCTGGAACTGCAGATATTGACCTGTTCTCTTGTATTGGGTGCACTGGTTCAGCAGTGAGCTGATTTAATAGCAAGGATTATCAGCACTCAATCTAATTTATGGGAGATTTTTACATATCCATAATTTTAATAAACATACATTGCCCTCTGAAGTAGTAATGGAAATGCATTATTTAATGAATGATAGGTGTAAAACTAACCTGAGTGGTTTTACATTATGCCCTAACAAATACACACCATCTGTAAAGATGAGATACATATGGATGAACTGCTATTCCAGTGGCCAAATTTAAAAAGCTGTATAGTTACAGACCAGGGGGTGTGTTGCTTTGGGGAGCTCAAGTCAATCATTTGCACTTTTATATACTCTTATGTTGTTGTTCTGTTGGATCAAAGTTCACTTTGGTAGCATAACTTCTTATCATGGAATCGGTAACAGAACACAGAAACCAAGTACCTCCAAGAGAAAACAGTAATTTTTAAAGTTTCATGGGTTTATAAACATCATAAATTCAAATATTTTATGTATTTATTCAAGAACTGATGTATTTGTGTATAACTGGGGTGTGTCTGGTCAAGTAGGCGATGAAGCTGAGTAACTGTGTTTCTTCCTAGGCAATCTTTTCCCAGTTCCAGCACAGCCGAGAGAAAGCCCTCCCGTCGGATAACATGAGACACGCCCTGGCAGAAAGTTTCAAGGATGAGCAGCGTTTCCAGCTTGGATTCATGGATGATGCAGCAGAATGCTTTGTGAGTATCCCTGTGGCAGTGAAGTAGAACTGTGTTAGTTTAGCTGATGCCAGGCTGGCCTGTTGTTTCGGTAGCTCCAGGCTCACAGGGAGGATTCGAGTAACATAGTGCTCCTGACCTTCTTTATGGCAGTTTAGGGCAGTGAGGATGATGAACTCTGAGTCACTCTTGGAAGTTTCTGGGTGGAGAGAAGCGCTATCTTCTGAGGAGAAGCAGCACCTATGGATTTGAATGTACAGTCTGTTCTTCATCAGCTGTTGAAATATATTCCATTACAACTCGCCAGCTCATTGCTGAATTCTTCTGCAGAAGAGATTTCCATTTTGTTATCCAAGAGGGAAGGGATACTTGAAGTAACCACTTGCTGTAATTACTTTCTGTCTGCTTTTATTAAGTGTCTCACTGAAAAACATGAGCCATTAGTGTGGCCATTAAAGATGACTCCAGATGGCACAGAACTCTGGTAAAGAAACCTTTCAAAGAGCTCCTGTGTTAGACAATGAAAATGTTCACCATAAAACACCTCCAGTATTAACTTTCAGACGTAGATCTGAAGGGCAGAAAACATGATTGCTGCTTCAGTTACTTTCAGCTTTGGACATCTTTTGGAAGTATCCACAAATTAATTCCTCCTACCTGCATTTTCACCTGAAAGCAATTGTTTGAGATCTTGCAGTCAGGTTAATAATGGATTGCAGTCATGAAAGAGAACCTATCGTTAATGTTTCATCTATTCAAAATGCATTTGAACCCTGAACTAATCAGCTGTCTGATCTACCTGACTAGACTCGCTTCTTCCCATTACCTCTGGTATTTTAGGCAAAAGATATAAAAATGGCCGTGCAGACTCAGGGGCCAAACTCGTGGCAATCATAGTACTTTTTGGTGCCAAGGGGAGTAGTTGGGAGTATTAAATTGTAGCGTTCCTCACGTACTCTGACTTCATCAGTTCAGTTTGTATTTACCTCGATGTTTCCTTTCAGGAAAATATCCTCGAGAGGATTCACTTTCACTTAGTGCCAAACAGTGAAACGGATATGTGCACTTCCAAATCCTGCATTTCTCACCAGAAGTTTGCTATGACGCTGTATGAGCAGGTCAGACCTCCATCTGATTGCTTTAAAAAAGAACTTGTTTTCTCTCTGCTGAGTAAATAAAACCTGAAGTATTTTTGGTGTTGCAGTGTGTCTGTCGCAGCTGTGGGGCATCGTCGGATCCGTTGCCTTTCACGGAATTCGTGCGTTATATTTCCACCACAGCCCTCTGGTAAGAGCTTTTCTTTTGTTAACTCACTTCTCTATATACACCCTTCTAATACTGTGCCAAGCATGCCAGAGAAATGCTGTAAGTGTTAATGTATTTCTTTGTTACCTTTTTGAGATACTGTCCAGAAATAACATTTGGATTTCAAAAGCAAGACCTAGAGAGAGCTTGACAAAAAAAGTTTGTACTGCCACTGTTTGACCACTGTATACTTTCTTTCTAGTCATACAATGTAGTCAATTGAGAGTTGGCTGAAATCTGTTGACTCTTAAGAAGTGAGATCCACAGTGATGTCATTTATTTTTTACAGTAATGAAGTAGAAAAAATGATGGAGAGGCACGAACGTCTCAAGCCAGAAATGTTTGCAGAATTGCTGCAGGCAGCAAATACTGCTGATGACTACAGAAAGTGTCCTGTAAGTAAACAAAGATGTTACATTACTTTAAGATACAAGGGAGAACTCTTCAGGATATTAAATCAGGCTAAAGTATTCCCCTAAAAGCAGGGTTACCCCTGGATGCTTCGGCACAGACCAGCTTAGGATGAAAAAAACCCTTAAACTTATATTTTATTGCTCCAGTTATTGAGATTTCAGTTTTAAGGTGGTGATTGGTAGAAGTTAAGCTGTAGTCTTCATCAGAAGGATTTTATGGTGAAGAACGTTACTCTTAAACATCACAACTAAATTTTAGAATTAGAAGAAGTAGCAGAATTTTTGTTGCACTGATTCTTGTGTAATAACTCACCTTTGGACTTCCATTTTTTAAACATCTCTGTTTTCCCTCCCATCACATATTTTTTTTCCCTTTTTCTAGAGTAACTGTGGCCAGAAAATAAAAATTCGTCGTGTTCTTATGAATTGTCCTGAGATTGTGACAATCGGCTTAGTCTGGGATTCAGAACACTCTGATCTGACAGAAGAGGTTATGAGGAATCTGGCTACACAGCTTTATCTTCCTGGGGTACCTGACCTAAAACTTACTATTTGCTTACTCTAGAATTTAATTTTTGCATGGATTTTGTGGTTATGTAAATATATCCAACATAGAAATACTCATATGTATTTTTAAAAAGCACAATTTAACTTCCAAGTTTATGTCTGCTTTTCCCATTCTCTATAACGTGCTGCTTGATGTAGTTTCCATGAGAGGGAAAAGTCCTGTCAGAAGTGTTGGTTTTTGTGCCCAAGTACAAAGATTAATGTAGGTGTGTTCCTAGTTGAAAATCGAGAAATATAATTTTCAGCTGGAAATTTGTGGAATTATTCCAGAGCATTCATATTTTACTCTTTAAAATAGAGCTATGAAGTCCAAAAATCAGTATTTATACTTAGGAAAAACTGTATAATGCTACAGGACAGTCAATACCAATTGCCTTGGTGAAATGCCAGCAGTAGGTCAGGAAATGAAGGCTAAATGTTTTACACACGTTTTAAAATAGATAATCATTTTTACAGCTGTTTTATAGGGTTACAGACGAAAATGCCAAAAATAGTGAGCTTTTTCTTGTGGGAATGATTTGCTACACGAGCCGACATTACTGTGCCTTTGCCTTTCACACCAAGAGCTGCAAATGGGTGCTGTTTGATGATGCTAATGTAAAAGAGGTAAATACTGGGTTTACTCCTACCAAATTTAGTGATCTTTTCTTTTCTAGAGTGCATTCTCCTGACACCAAACTTGAAGAAAGTCGAGGCCATGTTTTTATTTTAATAAACGTTTAGTTTTGTAACTCAGTTCTCACAAATCAATTTTGGAGCTGGCTTCGCTACTTTATAGTCGTGCCCTGCAAATGCTGAACGTTTCAGGATGTTCATGCACTTGTGCAGTTGAATTTGCACTTCTTTTAAAGAAAAAGAAGACACTGGCAGTTGTATTCATAGGAATGATGTTCTGATTGTTATCCCATGTATTATTATTCTTTCTGCTGCAGTTTCTGTACACCAGTGTGCTAAAAATGTTGAATCTTCATGTACCTTTGGAATTAGGCATTTGGTACCAGCTGCTTGACAAATTACTCTTTCTGTATTTGGCTTCAGGGCTGTTGGTAAAGTTTTGAGGTTTGTTTTGTTGGTTTATTTCTTAGATTGGAACGAAATGGAAAGACGTGGTCTCCAGGTGCATTCGGTGTCACTTCCAGCCATTGCTGCTGTTTTATGCTAACCCAGATGGCACAGCTGTATCTCCAGAGGATGCACCAAAGCAGATTATTCACTGGTCTCAGTGTAAAACAGCAGGAGGAAATGGGGAAGACTTGGGTAATTAGATATATATTTTTTTTTTTTAATAACAGTATCAGCTATATTTCTGAAATGGGGTTTATAAAGGAGGAGGTAAAGGATTGGCTGCTTTGTTCTTATCAGTCATTATCTAAAGAGTCTCAAAAGAAAAGAGATTAGTGTATATAATCAATGTTAGAACTGTTTGGTTAACAAGGGAATAAAAATTGAGACTAATGGGTAATGGGGAAAAAAGATGTTCTGTTGTAGATTGGTCAGAACTGCTTTGCACAACTTCAGTAATTTGAGAAGAAAATCGTAGTGTATTTGTAGATGTGGGTGTTCTTATGTGTGTATTGAAACATTTAAAATACCTTTTCAAAGTGCTATAAAAAGATACTTTAAAGCTTCATGCACATATAGGGATAGATTTGGAGCACGTGTGTCTATGTGTGTATATATATATATATATATAAATACACACATATATGTATGTACAGAGAGCACAGTTCAGAACTTTGGGAAAAATCAAAAGGAGCTTCAGGAAACTTCTTTTATCTGAGATTCATGTACAATAAGCCTCACTGTAAGAATCCAGCCCTTTTGGTTCTGCAGTTTGTTCTGCTGTCTAGGGTTTTTCAAATTATTTTATTTTAATCTTAAACATATCTTACAAGTAAATTAAATAAAAGCCAAATTGAATTTGACATGTTCCTCTTCACACAATGCATAGTGATATGGCATAGACTGCTTCAGGGAGGAAAGAATTGAGGACCCTCTTCCACTACAGGCTACCACTATAAATATGGCAGTATATCAAATATTACAGAACCTTATTGCCTAGTACAGGGAAATGTAGTGTAGGTTTTAGTGAGGGTTTTCTTCTGTTTTGTTTTTTTTTTTTTAATCTGCAATTAAAAAGCTTTCTTTTTTTTTTTTTTTTAATTTAGATATTGAAAATTTTAACTTGGGAAGCTTTTTCTGTCTAAAGCCAAATGTATTGTTTGACAGGATTTGACAAGCATTCTGCTGCTAAATCAGAGCACGTGAAAGAGAATGGAATTGGAGACATTAATCAAAGGAGTAATAAAAAGCTTCAGCCAGATAATTCAGCATTCAGTAGAAGCCACATTCAAGCGAGTGGTGGTAGAGGTCCAGGTATGTATTCCCCATTCCCACCCAAAAAACGCCCAGATATGTCTTACTATGAAATATTTCAGATTATGGCATTTCAGGTGTGTGATAACCTCAGGAGCAGAAGTGTTTCTAGAGGAAGAATCCCATCACTGACTGACTGAGTTGTTGTTCAGACATTCGTTCAGTGTTTTAAGTAATACGTGAATATCTGCCATGGAATGTTAACTTTTCCAGAGAACTGCAAATGCAGAATATTTTTTATTGCCCTCATTATTCCTTCACTAAAGTGGCTCTTGAGGCCTTGATCCATTTCTCAATCATCATAAAGCTTTCCAGTCGTGTTGTTGGTCGAAAGGCACATTAGTGACTTGAGGCTGAGGTGAGGCTCTGTGGATCACTGGCTACCTGAGGAACACTCTTCCCCAACAGTATTGTGATATGCAGCATTATTTGTAGTCCTGTATGTTAATGGACTTAATGTTTGGGAAGAAATCCAATTTTCTCAATCTGTGTTATGTAATCCATCGGTCTTTTTAAGTAGTACTAATATAAAAAACTTAGGTTATGGTCCCTCAATGTTTGTGTGTTTTGATACATTTGTGTGTTTTGGTGGTGAATGACTTCTGAGTAATGGTCTTTGACAAGAAGTGTTTTTTGCAGCTAAGTTGGGTTACAGCGATCAAAAGGACAGGCTGAAGGACTTATCCAGAGAGTGTGCTCAGAAAGCTGCTGACATGAAAAACTTCACATCCTTACGAAAAGACGCGGACAGAGGACCAAGGAAAGAGTCTGGGAGACAAAGAGGTACATTTTAAAAATGTGACCAGAGAATCCACGGGTTAAATAGCTTTCTCCTTTTAAGAGAAATTCAATATTCTGAAATATGTACTGGATTTGTAGAGATACTGTAAGAAACATTAGTAGAGTAACAATATCAGTTCAATGACCACTTCCACCCTGGAGGTGTTCCAGGCCAGGCTGGATGGGGCTTGGAGCAACCTGGTCTAGTGGAAGATGTCTCTGCCCATGGCAGGGAGGGTTGGAACGAGGTGGTCTTTAGGGTCTCTTCCAACCCAATCCATTCTCTGAAACATGAATGAGAACTGCAATGGAGCTTTTTTTCCTTTTGTTCTTACAAGATTTGATTGGGGAGGACCGTTCCAGCGTGAAGTCGGGGTCTCCCCCCGTTGGGAATGGCCTCAGGCACTGCGTGGATCAGCGGATATACAGCAGCCAGGGAAGAGGCCCCTACAGGCACGACAGCGCACCTCACCCAGCAAAGCTTTCTGCACACGTGCTCGCATCAAATAAAACAGAACCTTTTGCTGCTGGGGAGAAACCAGCGACAAGGACACGACCTGACGGTGTCACTGGCTACGATACGGACACCAGTCAGGACTCCAGGGACAAAGGAAGCGTCAGCAGCAGGAGCAGAAGTAAAGGTTGGAAACCGATGCGGGAGACGCTGAACGTAGACAGCATTTTCAGTGAGAGCGAGAAAAAACAGCACAGCCCAAAGCACAAGGCAAACCTGAGCAGTAAATCTAAGCACGAAAAGGAGCGCAGCTTTAACCACTGGCCAAAAGAGACCCAAGGGCAGAAGGGTTTAATGACTATTTATGAGGATGAAACGAAACAGGATACGGGAAGTCGAAGTTCACTGGATTCGGAGGGAAAAGGGAACGCTGAAAAAAGCAAAGGATTTACAGAGAGAAAAGTCCATGGTGATAACTGGCAAATTCAGAGGACAGAATCTGGATATGAAAGCAGTGATCATATCAGCAACGGATCTGCAAATCCGGACTCACCTGTTATTGAAGGAATCAGTCCGGCAGATGTCAAGAGTGTGAAAGAAAGTGCTTCCTGCAGGTAATGCTCATGCTCTTAGTGCTTGCATAGATGCTATTCATAGAAAACCAAGCTGTTCTAATATTTATGTATTGTTCAGAAAACAAAAAACCCAGGAAAACATGCTTTGGAACTTGCTTGGGGTCAGGCATGTGGAAGGCTGGAGTGTGTCTAGAAGTAAGGGTGTGGGCAATTAAGTGTCCCATTTGCCTTCACACTGAGGCTGCAGCGCTGGTTCCCTGTGGAAGGCACTGAGCCAGACACTGCTGAGCCTTGCTGAGGGACAGGGTGTGTTCATTCCTAGTAATTGCTACACTTCTTTACTCAGGAGATTTTTAGACTGTGGGCAACTTTCCAGCTGTAGTAGAACACAGTGTCCATATAAACCATACCTGTAACATTTGTACAGACAGGCCCTGACAAGGAGATGGGATTGGCAGTAGGTGACTCTTGTGTGCTGTTACTACTCACTGTGCAGAAATTCAGTGTTCTAGAACACCTCAGATATATATTGATCACCTGGTAATTGATAGACCTGTTTGAAATTACTAAAACTGGCCAAAAATGTGGTTAGTAGCCATATTTTATTAGACTTACTTAGAAGGGATGTATGTTAGGAATTAAGTATCCTGTTCAGGGATGTTGTGTAATGTCTGTCTGTGAAGATACTCCTAACCCAGCAGGATGTGATCCTGGGTATGGAGTTGACCCTGCTTGACCAAGGGGGTTTGGACTAGATTCCAGCTTCAGTTTATGTGGTGCTGTGAAATAGAATCCTCCCACATGCAGTTTTCTGTATTGTCTATCTTAAACTGTTAGTGGAAGGATCCTACTAGAACCCATCTATTCTTCTTTCAAATCTTGCTTATATCCTTAAAATGAAAGAGCACAGACAGAATCACAGAATACCCTGAGTCAGAAGGGATCCAGGAGGATCACTGAAGTCCAACTCCTGGCTGTGCAACAGGACAACTCCAGGAATCACACCATGTGCCCGAGGCTGTTGTCCAAATGCTTCTTGAAGAGTTGAGAGGCCAAGCCTGGTCACAAATGATTGCTACATCTCTGCAAATGTTTGGACATATATTTTCATGAGAAGTTATTTTATGGGAAAAAACAATAGCAAATACCAGGAAATGAAAAGGCTTTGACTTCCTTCCAGTACCTGAAGGGAGCCTACAAGAAAGATGGAGAGGGACTTTTTACAAGAACCTGGAGTGAAAGGACCAGGGAAATGGCTTCAAACTGAGAGAGAGTAGGTTTAGATTAGATATTAGGAAGAAATTGTTTACTGTGAGGGTGGTGAGGCACTGGAACAAGTTGTCCAGAAAAGCTGTGGATCCCCCCATCCCTGGAAGTGTCCAAGGCCAGGTTGGATGGGGCTCTGAGCAACCTGGTCTAGTGGAAGGGGGGTTGGAACTGGATGATTTTTAAGGTCCCTTCCAACTCAGGCCATTCTGTGATTCTCCAAGTGGAGATGCAAAAGTTTAGAACTTATTTCACAAAGTATTGTAAGAAGTTATCAAAGCAAACTTTTTAGTTAAAAACATACAAAATGCAGCTTCCATAGTGAAATGTCTTTGATTGTTTTGAAACCACAAGAAAGCAAAATCAGTCATTCTTGTCTGTCCGTATTAAAAGATTCAGGTCATCCTAAATTTTTGTGGATCAGCACAGGCTGCCACATGTGGGAGCAGTGCTAAAAGCAGTGTTCAGATCACATATGTGCTTCTTTTACAGCGAACAGAACTCGTCAACCAGAAAAGCTGAGCATGTGTTACATCCGGTGCCCCAGCAGAACAGAAACCTCCATGGTAAGAACTCCTAGAAAGGTTAAGCTGTCAAAAAGTATTTGAGATGTACCAGAATTTGAAAATGTATTAATATCACACAAGAGATGGGCAGATTTCTGAATAGCCTTTTGTATTTTTTATCATTTTGCTGCATAAATTAATGTCTTCATCTGTCGCAAAATCAAAATATGTACGTACCGTTTATCACTGCTTTTTTTTTAACAAGCCATAACCAAATATTTCAAAGTTAGGCAATCTGTGTATCAGGTTGGCTGTATTTCAGTGGATTAGAAGAAAATTGGCATGGAATTTGTGGCTGTTTTGACCATGATGGAAGAGGTTTTCTTATATACTTATTTTCAGTCGAGATCTCTCTTACTGACTCATCATAGCCTGTGTACTCTGTCTTCTTGAAAATGGCAGAGGAAATATGTTTTGTGGGTGTTTTTCCTGCACAGTGAATTAGAAATTTTCTTAAAGCTTTTCAGTGAGTTATACTGATGGATGAAGATGAAAAGCGTTCATATCCTTTCTTTGCTGTTGTTGTTGGTTTTGTTTTGTTGGGGTTTTTTTTGTTTTGGCAAGTGGGCATGTTTCTCCTCCCCCTACCCCTTGCCTCACCCCGCAAAAAAAAAACCCAACCCAAACACAAAAAACATTGTAATTTTTTTCAGTCCCTGTGTTTTCCCCAAAAAGCATTTCCATGAACTTTCTTGGTGGATACTAAGGAAGATTTTTTTTTTTCCTTAAAGGTCTGGGTGGACTGTGGCACCATTTGTTTCCCTTCAAGATATGAAGCAATATCAGGAAGAAACACTTGTAATAAGGAAGTCTACTTCCTTTTACATACTAATATGTCTGCTGGGGTTTTATAAAGTTGATAAATGCCTTGGCATATAAATATTATAGGTCAGCTTGAGGCCAGCCAAAATCATTATCTGCTGTTGCTGAAACAATGGAAGGGTGCTTGTACAAAGAGGGGCAATAAATATTAGGCCACTTCCTCAGGAAACATTTGATTTTTATAGATATCATACTTCTTTCCAAATAATGTATAGTATAGTTTCTCCTAGGACTTAAAGTAGGGAGTGGGGGTGCTGCCATACCACTTCTACCTTTTCTATCCTTATTCTAACCTGTTTTTTGGTTGTAGGAAGAGAACTAATTTGGTGTTTTATTAAAAAAAGCCCCAAACCCCAAACTGAGTTGCATGGAATGCAAAGATCTGGTTTTGCACGACATTCACTCTGCTTTAGTTCTGCACTACACCATTCTTATCAAACACACCTGGATAGGAAAAAAAAAAAGAAAAAAACACCAGTGAAAAACACATAAAGGACTCTGGTGTGAAAAATAGGTGGGTTAAAACAATGGTTGAGCTTGTAATGAGTGTTCTCTGGAGAGAGTACTTAAGTGTACTGAAAACTTTCAACATTTTACAAGCACTGTACATTTTCTTTAAAAAAGTGTAGTGATTTCAGGTGATCCTTAGAGTTATCATTAAAAAACTGATGATAGGATCCCATCTAATCAGTTATTTTAATTCAGTAACTAACTTTTGAATAGTTTCATAACAAAAATGTATGTATTTAAATCAGTTGTGAAGGTCTCATGTGTGCAAGTTTTGGAAAATAATACTTTTAGTGGAACGGATTAATGGACAGAAAAGGTAATCTGAAGAATTTGATCATTTCACATGTGTATTGGGCTCAAGATTTATTTAGTCTCAGTTTTAAAAGTGTGTCAGGACACCTTTAGCAAGGACAAGAGTAGTCATTTACATGTTTCAGTTGTGTTACCTATGTTTTATCTCTGGGTGTTTATGAACAAGACGTGGATCGGTAGGTAAGAACCAAAGAGGCTCCCAGAAAATAGGACTTTTAAAAAAAAATGCTCAGTCCTTTCTGAGAGAGGAATGGAATGTAAGAAAGCTTCGTTAGGCTCTCATGGCAACTGCAACAAATATGTCTGAGTGGGTTTTCTGTGTGGAAAACTTCTTATGGAAATAATGTTGGACTTGTAATTCTGCCCGCCGTTTGTGTAACTGTGCTTTTCCAGCTCCTTGTTTTCAACTGGAGCTGAATAAGGAAGGCTACTGTTCAGCAGTTGAGGAATTCTGTCCCTGACTTACAAAAATAAACTTATTGTTAGAGCATTATAAAGATAGAAACACTGGATCACGCAGTGGTGGGGAGATCAAATGGCTGCTGCTTACACTGGCAGTGAGTTGATAACTAGTGCTGAAGCAAAGGTCCCCCAAGGCCAATCCCTAATTTGTGTGGCCGGATTTTGGCAGGACAACACAAATATTGAGTAAGCAGATATTCATATTAAGCATAATTCATATTAAGGACTTAGTGTTTATGAAGCTTGAACTTGATGAACTGAGGAGGAGAGGTTTTTTTTTGGTTATGAGGAACATGTGACATGAGCAGTGTGAGGGCAAAACTTCCAGCCTCACATTCTTCCAATTGAGGAATGATGACTATAATTTTAATGGTTTTCCTGTTAATTAGTAAGCTCAATAGCATGAGAAAACTCCAACTGAAATCTAGAATCATCCTGAAGCTCTGGTGAGTGTGTGTAAAGAAGAATCCAAATTGCCTTTGCTTCCAAAAGTACAGTTCCTTGAATATAAGGATTTCTTTTTTTCCCTGAAAATTGGTCACCATTTTTAAAAAATAATATTTTATTTTGGACAAGTTATAACGTGTTTACCTTCTTGACTTGGATTATGTTCTTGTTCAACATTTCCAAAGCTTCCAGTAAGTTTGCCTATAATTTCCACTTAATTCAGAAAATGTCTGGGTTAAGAGAGAGGAATTTGCCACAATATGTGTTATGAAAAATAGTACAATTTGGTTTTTTATTGATAAAGTTATTTTAAAAAAAGGTAGGGTTTTTTTTTTTTTGTAAAAAAGTTTCCAGGAAATGTGCGGCTAAAACACATTAGAAGGAAATAGAATTTAATGTGGAGTTGAGTTTTTGTTGGAGATTTCTGTATTTATGCTCATGTGGGGTTTTTTTTTCCCCACAGAAAGCAGATTTTTGCACATGTTCTGTATTTGTAAATGGAGATACCAGAGGAGAAGTTCTGTCCTAACAGTGGGCTATAGAACAGATATTAATACCGCGGGAATCTCGATGGACTACTCAGACGTGCAAATAGGTGTTCGCAAATCTTAAAAGCAGGCAGTTTGTACCTCCTAAAACAGCTTCCTCTCATTTATTGCTCAGCTCCTCGAGCCCCATTGATAAGGATGCCGGGCTCGGGCTGAGCGCCGCGCTTGTGCCTCCCCATATTTAGGTTCGCAGAGGACGCGGAGCCAAAATTCCCGATGGAGCCGGCGTCCGGTTTTACCCGTGCATGGCTGTCCTGTCAGCAGAAGGGAAAATAACAGGTCTATTTTTAAGCCCGGCTGGAATTCTGCGGGCGCGGGGCGGCCGGAGGTGCCGGGGGAGCCGCCTGGGCTGTGCTGCCGCCCCCGGGCCGGCCCTCGGTACTGCCGCGTCCCCAAACTAAACCATCCCGCCCGGCTCCGCACGGAAACGTTCTCCCCTTGAAACGCTGCTCTCGGTGTTACCGAGCTCACTGTGAGGTGGAGCAGTTTTGAACTGCTGCTTTTTTCAATGTCAGGACGTGAAGGAAAGCCACAGGGGTCTTTGTCTCTTGTGCTGTATGCTGATTTAGCCGCTGCTACCTGTGTTCTTGCTCGAAGATGGTGTCTTTAGTCTTTCATCACTTAAAGACAGGGCAGATATTGACCATCAAAATGAGCATCACCCAAAGTTTTTAGTTTAATTCTGTTCTGTTGTTGGGCCTTTGACTTGTGTGTTCATGAGTCAAAAGCTCCATGACTTGTAATACTTAAACTTCAGGAGGTAACAAGTGAAACAGGTGAGTAGTTATGAGTCTAGTCTATACATAGACAAAATAAGCCATTGTAACAATAATAATAATAATAATAATAATAATAATAATAATAATAATAATAATAATAATAATGCCATTCCTTTGAATGGCTTCAGAGCAGGTGACTGATTATAATGTGCTAATCACTGCATTAGGAAGACTTAAGAGCATCTATCTCTAAACAAACAGACTGTTGCTTGTCACTTGCCAAGAGAGTGTTTTATTCTATGTGGTGTTGACACGAATACTTCAATGCTTCCTTTATTTACTGTTCATCAGGAGCTGCCTTGTTCAGAAATTGTGTATTTTGGGGGAATGGTTTTTTGCCTGTCAGTAAAACCCTGGCCCAGGCACTCAGTGGTGTGTGTTTGGGGCATGTGAGTGACAGTGCTCTCGGTCTGCTCAGCATCTCTGCGAGCTGTACAGTCTTGCTCTAAGGTTTTAATCGTTTCAAAGAACGTATTTCTTTAAACCCACATACAAAAAAAAACCCTTAAAATGTCCCAAATCCCTACATTCATTTGATGTAATGATTATTACATGATGTGAAATTTAAGATTTCGTAAATAGTTTTTATTTTGTAATTTAAATGATTTAGAATGGTGGAATAAGCAAGCATGGTTTAATAAAAAGGTGCTTTTGAAACTCTGCTTTTAGTAAGATTAAATATTAGGGTGATGCTGAAAGTGTGTCTATAGGACTTCAAAATTGTGATAATTACCTATTTTCTGGTAAGAAAAAACCCAGAAAATTTCCTCCAGATTATTTAGCATTAAGGTGAGATCTGGCCACCTGTCACAGATTGTCTTCAAAATGGCTATTTTGATTAATCTCAAATCTTGAAAGGCATTAATTGTCCTGTTGTGTTGTGTGTTGTTTGTTTTTGTAACCTCTGAGCAATTACAAAGAAGGAATTGGACTGTATATATGCTTATTTTAAAATACCTTTTTTTTCTACCCCCAGATTTGAGGAAAGACCAGTTCAATTCTGAAGTTAACTACAGACCTCATGTTGGTTTCCCAACAGAATTACATTTGCAGGTGCCCAGTCCTCCAGTAAAGAGGTAATTAATACTGGCATCATTTACTTTATAATAGTTTAAGAAATATTGAACTCTGTTATGTTACAATAATCAATATTAAGCACTGAAAAGCTAAGGTATTCAATATTTTTGACAATCAAGAATCTAAACACAAATTTAGCAGGCAAAAGTAACATTCAATATTTGAAAAGTGGATGTATCAGAGTCATAAGGATACTAAGAAGAGAGCAGAGGTCATGTTTGACATAGTCCTGAATGCTGAACGAATTTATCTTACCTTGCATCTCTTGCAGAGATTTTTCTGGGGGGCACTTTACATTTCAAATGAAAGAAACCTTGGAGTAATTTAATACAACTTTTAATCAGTGGCTGTAAGTTAAACAGATTCCAGTTCTCTCGTCAGTTTGAATATTTAGGCAGTTTTACCAAGACTGTCTTTGAAAAAATCCTTGGGCTATTTGAACCCCTTCCTGTGTTTTTAGGGATACTTACATCTTGCGTGGTTTTGTATTTTAGAGCTGAAATGCCTGAGACCAACAAGAAATTTTTCCCCTCATCAGCTCTACAGCCAGTTGTCAAAGACGTGGTGAAGTCGGAAAGCAGGACCAGGGCAAACGGACAGAATCCTTCCGAGTGGCTTCACCCGGACAGGCTTGAGAAGGTGAACGTGGCAGTGTTCTGTCCTGATGGCATATCCCACCCCTTCCCCGAGAATGCCTGTGGCAGGAAGCTGCTCCACAGTGACTTTGTGCCCTCTGCCCAGCCGCAGTCTCATCACACAAGAACGCTTGGTCCCAAGGTGGGCTTGGCGCCCTGTGTGCCACAGTCCCTGCCGGAGAGGGCCGTGGTGCTTCCCGCCCCTCCCGCTGAGCACGCCGGGCACCCGCTGCGGAGGGGGGATGCCCTTTGGGTGCCTGAAGCAGTGTACCAGAACGTCCCTCCCCCTCTGCCGCCCAAGAAATACGCTCTGAATACTTTGCCGGGATCAGAGGGTAACTTGGCAGCGGAGGTAAAACCCACGGAAGCGTTGCAAAGTAATCCACTGAGGCCAGCAGGTGCACCTCCAAAACCTGCACCAGAACCCAGTGTACTCCCACCAGAACAGAGGCTGAAGGAGCCCTTTCCGGGGAATGAACTGTTTGTCCACAAACCGGACTCTCCACCTCGCTTGTCAGTCAATGACTTCTGGACCGTGTCTGAGAACTTGTTAAAGAAAGGATCCCGTCACACGGGGCCGAGTCCTGGCTACGTGGACGGGAACGACAGCGTGTCCCTCACAACCTACTTCTCAGTCGACAGCTGCATGACTGACACCTACAGGATGAAGTACCACCAGAGGCCCAAGCTGTACTTCACGGAGAGCGGGAGCTTTCCCAAGGAGAAGCATCCTCCAGCAGCTGGGGTCGAACTGAACGCTACATACCACACCACCCTGGAACCCAGGCATCCCGCGCCCGAGCCGAGGTACAAGGCAAATGCAGAAGGCATCCACTGCAGCCGATAGATCCATAAAAAAACCCCACACCCGGCTCTGACTTTTGCATTTCATGTAGTCTGTGAATGGGCACAAACCTTGAATGTGTGTGTGTGTGTGACAACCAGGTACCCAGCTGACCGTACTTTGCGTGGGAGTTACCACTGTTCAAATGAATATGCAAATTGGAGGCCAATGGAGGAGAAGAGGTGCTAACTTGTGGTTCTTTGATTTGTTACTCTAGTTGCCTTAATGCTTACCTCTGTTACTCAGCTTGTCTTCTACAGTTTGTACTAAACATGGTCTGTGCACATCTTACAGCAGTGGGATCGACTGGACGTTACTAAATCTGTAAGAAGATTTAATTAGTTGCAGTTTAAGAAGTGCTCCTTCAGACTGTGGTCACTACCTACTTAGACTAACAAAAGGGATAAATGTACTACCACATAAAATGCAGTAAATGTAGTAATAATAGAGCATTATTTGTCCTGAGAGGTGGCAGGAGATGACACGGTTTTTTCAACTGACTTCTCTGAGAGTCTGTGCTTTCACAAACCTTCAAGTGTCTTTAATACAAGTTTACCCAGAGGATTTATTTTTTATTTGAAAAGCCTTAATAATAATAATAATCCTTTAAAAACCGTCCTGGTTTGCAAATGCTAAATGAGACTTTCAAAGGGAATTGAAGTAAACTGCAGTAATACTATCCTATTAATACACCTGCTCCATGTTAGTGTATGTTTTTAAACACATTTATCAAATTTTGTTCACCCTATAAGCTATATACTTTAACTTATTAAATTTAACGACATCAGTTACAAACTGGTATAAGAGAATAGGATGCTAATTTTAAATACAGAGTTATCATGCAACTATGAAAGATTAGTTTTCTAAGGTTTTAGATAGAGTTACTGCTTCTGTTCAGTTCTGATTTATCCTCCAAGTGCATGCAAAGTTATTGCTGCTATTTATTAAGCTTCCCTTTTTTTTCCAACTTGACATTTTGAGCATTGGTTCATGGGGATCACACATTTGATTTTTTTTTAATTAATTTTTTTTTTACTGCTGTGTTTCCCCCTCTGGAACCGCCCTACACATGGGCATGGTCTGCATTAGCAGATCGGGCTGAACGCGCAGCCGTTCAGACTCTGGTGGCTGAGGGGCAGGGAAAGAAGAGGTTCCCCCTTCTCTGCTCTGTCACTGCCCACAGTTTTGGCAGCTCTGGCATTTACCTTGTCTTTTGTTAACCTGACTTAGTAGCAAAGAGGAGGATTTATTTGGCTTTTATTTGGTTAGTTAAATCAGTGCACAGAACTGTCTAGCGTGTGCTGAGGCAGTGGCAGCAAAGCCTGACACGATCCAAAAAGGCTAAATCTTTCCATTACTCACATTAGAGTGTTAACTTGGGGTGCTGCTGATTACACCTAAATCATCAATGCCTTTTAGTTATAAAAATAATGCAACAAGGTTAAAGATGCATAATAACCACTCTTGCTTATACTTGCACTGTTAGTCAGAAAGGCTTTTTTTTTTTATGTTTATAACTTTATGTACATGAATTTTAGTGCTCCAGCCAAACATTGGCAATTGTTTAGCACAATTATCCAAGGTAAACACTTAAACATTACTTTTGGTTATTCTGTGGCAAGGTCAGTTTTTTTCTTTTAAATTACATGCAACTTACAGTAGAACTGGAACATTATATATATGCAACAAACCAGGTATCTCAGATTAACCTTATTTCTACCTTCTTGATCAAAGTTAGTTGTAGCACTTGGAAAAAAAAAAATGAATTCAAGGATTTATAGTGAAAATACTATGCATGTTTAGGTATGGCTGCTGGTAAACAGCAACTTAAAAAATGATCCTTTTGTAAGAAAATCAGTTGAATACAGAAGAACACTAAAAATGTAAGAACGTGGGTGATTCCTACTGTAATATTTTTGAGAGAGATTTCAGAACCTGTAAATTAAACTTTTCTAGTTCATCTAGCCATGTTACATAATATACATAGCCAGTTAAGTACAGCTGTCTTCTAATACCTGTGTAAAAAAAAAAAAACCCAAGATTTATGGAATTTGTAAATAATGTACAATTTGTAAAATGTTTTGCAAAAAAAAAAAAAATCTTGTATTTGAAATGACAGTATTTTTATGTATGAATAGCACAGCAACAACTGTGAATGGTGTTAGAACACATGTATTTTTAAACATGCATAGCAACGTTGCTACTTCTGTCCCAGGAGCAACATGAATGCCTCTTACTGATACCAATGAACTCGGCTCCCAGGAAGCACAACTGGTAAACTCATTTCTGAAGTAGCTGCAGTGATTTAGATGTTCTTCAGTCTCCTTGCTTGGCTTGAAACAATCTCACCAGACAACTCTCTCTGTGCCCCATGTTTACCAGGTATTTAATTATCCTCCCTAGACAGCTAATCGAGGCACCTTTGTTTTTATATTTGACTCTGCACTCCCTGTATGTATGTATGTAATATTTGCTAACTAATATGTGATAACTCGTTTTAACTTACCTAGGGTGCCTATTTATTTTTTTATAAATGTCCCCTCCCGGCTATAGATTTGTATAAGAGCCTAGACAATTTTTGTAACAGTAAAGATATTAACAAGTCTTGTAATTAATATATATTTTTCAGTCTTTAGAGTTATTTTCTTGCGAAGTTCTGCTCGTTCAAAATATCAAGATAAAAATTTAAAATCTCTGGTGTCTGTTCTTTTTTTACTTCACATTTAAAAAAAAAAAGTTGGCTTTCCAGAACTGCGTTTTTGAAGTTAACGCTGCTATTGATGGTTGAAAGTTTTTGCAGAGATGGTGGTTCAGTTACCTTTTCTGAACAGTAAAATTTGAAGTATTTGTTTATAAAGCTGTTCAATAGATTAAACTTTTTTATACTCATGAAATGCATAAAGCGATTTTAATACCATAATCCCTCATATCTGGTGACAAATGACTGATTTAGTTACACGAGCTCTCTTTTCACCTTTATTAGAGATAAGCAAAGTTTTCCTGGATATATGTATTCCTGAACTCCAGGTGCTGTGAAAGAGCTTGAGCCCAGTGCAGCACAAGCCTGCACTTTGTTAGCTCTTAAGTTTTCTGAGATAAGTAAAATCTTGGATGCCAGATCTGCCTGAAGGAGAAAACTAAATCACTAGAAGATACCTTGAAATTTCACTTTCTAAAGGCTATAAAGCTGAATGTCACCTGTCTTCCTTAACAAAAGAGAAATGGAGCAACACTGCAGTGCATAATAGGTTGTTCCCTTGAGATTTCCCTGGTGAAATCATGCCAGAGGGGAAAAAAATAAAAATATAATAATAATAAAAAAAGACTAGTGAAATTCTCTAAAAACTGGAACCCTAATTTTTTTACTTGTGAGAATGGAATCACACTTCAATGCTCTTCTGCACCCTGAGTCAAGATCTCTGAAAGCCCTGACTGATTTCATAGGTAGCAGCAGCCAAAATCATAAGTGTCAGCAGGGAAGGGCATCTCCATTCTTACAGCATAGGTCTGACACATAAAACAAGCCCCTCTCACTGGCAGATTTATCTTTAATAATGAAAGAAAAATAAAGGGAAAGAGCACGTGCCCACTTTTTGCATCTCAGATCCCAGTATAGCGGCCCATTTTCATTTAATGTGTTAGGAAACATCAAAACACTTAACACTTCAAAGTCTCTGCAATCTAGTTATTATATTTATTCCTGAAAAAAAACCAAACCAACTATGAACTGTGCTTCTCAGAATTAGAAACTAGCATTCTCAAGGGAAAAATACTAAAGAAAACTGAGCCCCCTTCATCCGTAGTTGGTAGACTGTCTTCTCCAAAACCTGACTGGATATAAAGCTTACTATAAATATACATATATATATATATAAATACTGACCCTGAGGAGGCTTAGTAACTGCTGAAGGTAGAGAAGAAAGAAAGGTGTAATAGGAACCCAAACAGCATCAAACCCTCACAATTAACTTTTTGGAAGTAAAACAGCTGGTTAAGCTTCACCTGTTGTGGGAACAGGTCTGAGTTACAATTTGAGTCTAGGCAAGAGCAGGGTTTTATTCTCGGCCACTCTGCAGAGTGTCCTTTCAGTGGGTTTTATTCAAGCAGTGCTTTCTTCCCTTTCTGCTGCACAAACCTTCAGGCACTGATTACACAAGCCCAGTCCATCCATCTTACACAACCTTTAAGGCACAGTTTAGAGCACAGAAACAGGACACAGAAACAGGTAAAAACCTGTGACACAGACAGAGATATATTATGGTATTACTATAAATATCTGCCTCTTGCATCCAGCTGCAAGTGGAGCCGTGTTCCCAGCTGCTTATCCCGCACAAATGGTCCTCCTCCTCCACTGTTCGTGTTTACGAGGTGCATCCCGCGGCGACACAGCGACTCTGCGGGAAACAGAAAAGGCCTGGTTATTTTTGCAGTGCTTTTGTGCGTTTGGTTTGAATTCATTTGCCACTTCCTGAGAAGCGTTTGTGCTTCCCAGGCCTTCTGTGGGACTTTCCGGGGCAGGAACGCCGCGGCTGCTCCCAGGGGCCTTCCCTCCGCGGGCACAGCCCGTCAGAGCTCTCTTCTCTCCCTCCTGTTATCCCCCGGCCACCCCCGGGGGACCCCCCTCACCTGGGCCCGCGCCCTCAGGGCAGCAAGTAGATGACGACGAAGAGCGCCAGGTCGAAGAGGACGAAGAGCCACAGGTCCAGCCAGTAGGACTGTCCCGACATTGACAGCGATCGTGACAGCGGCTGGCCGCCATCCCCCTGCTCCAGCCGCCCATTCCGCTCCTGCCGCCGCTCCTGCGGCCGCCGCGCCACCGCCTCCATCTCCTCAGGGCTCTCCCGGCGGCACCACCGCGCAGGCGCCACCGGCTCTTCCGGGTTCCGGGCCAATGAAAACGGAGCGCACGTACCGCGGCCACGCCTCGCGGACCCAGCGCGGCGGCACCGCCCTTCCCGCGTCACGTGCAGACCCCTCCCGCATCAGGGGCGGCACCGCCCGTCCCGACTCACGTACCGCCCGTCCCGCCTCAAACACCGCCCGTCCCGCCTCACGTACCGTCCGTCCCGCCTCAAACACCGCCCGTCCCGCCTCACACACCGCCCGTCCCGCCTCAAACACCGCCCGTCCCGCCTCACGTACTGCCCGTCCCGCCTCAAACACCGCCCCTCCCGCCTCACGTCCCGCCCATTCCGCCTCAAACACCGCCCGTCCCGCCTCACGTACTGCCCGTCCCGCCTCAAACACCGCCCCTCCCGCCTCACGTCCCGCCCATTCCGCATCAAACACCGCCCCTCCCGCCTCACGTCCCGCCCATTCCGCATCAAACACCGCCCTTCCATCTCAGGCACCGCCCCTCCCGCCTCAGGTACCGCCCCGCCCTTCATCTGCTCAGGGTCCTCCCCGCCCCTACCGCCTCAGGCACCAGTCCTCCCGCCTCGGTGACGGTCCCGTTTTTCTCGCCTCAGGCATACCCCTTCTCACCTCTCCCGCCTCAGAGATCGCACTTCCCGCCTCAGGCACGGCTCTTCCCGCCTCAGGCACACACCTTTCCACCTCTCCCGCCTCAGGGACCGACCTTCCCTCCTCAAGCACTGCCCTTCCCGCCTCTCCCGCCTCACGCACGGCTCTTCCCGCCTCAGGCACTGCTCTGTCCCTCCCGTCCCACACACCATCCCGCCCTTCATCATCCGAGGTACCGCCCTGCCCCTCACGCCTCAGGGACCGCTCTTCCCGCCTCAGACACCGCTCTTCCCGCCTCAGGGATCGCCCCTCCTTCCTCAGACACCGCTCTTCCCGCCTCAGGGATCGCCCCTCCTTCCTCAGACACCGCCCTTCCCGCCTCAGGGGAGCCCGCCCGGTGAGGCGCGGGTGTGGGGAAGAGCAGGTTACCAGTCCTGTCAAACCGTGTTGGTCTTGTCCTGTCGGATGTACTCGGACTTGTGCGGGAGTAAATATCCACAAGTTAATCCCGGTACGGTTTATTGGTGAGCAGATGATGCCCTGAAAGAAACCAAGAGATCATGTGGGAAATCCTGTTGTGAAGAAGTCTGGGAAAACTGAAGTTGTTTTAAGATTCACTCTTCTCCTTGAAGGTTAGTTGGTGTTTGTACACGAAACAAACATGGAAAAGTTCATGTAGAGGGTGTATTCTGTGTCCTTTGTTTATGCAATACACAGCTACAGAAGAAATTAAATGGAGCAGCACAACCTGATGCCACACTCACTGTCAGGATGTGCCACCCTCAGTCCCAGCCAGTTCCCTTCATATTGAAAGCAGGGCAATTATTTTCATCATGTCCAGAAGAGTGACCAGAAACCTAGGAATATGCTAAACAAAAACTTCTTCTTTGTAGCTATTAACCCTTTTTAGCCTCATATTAAGAGACAAGGCGATGCTTGCTGAAGAATGCAGAGCAGGTGTATCTGAACAGAGCTCACTTCTCAACATGCCCTTCGGGATAGTTATTTTCCTTCATAAGTTCTGTCAGTAGAAATAAGGATTAATGTGTTTTTATATAGCAAATATTGGTTAAGCATGTGTGTGTTAGGTGAAGTATATTAGAGATTTTGGGGCGAAACAATGACAATACTTCCCCTTTAAGCCTTGTACCCCTCTGTGTTACCTCGCTAGAGCAAAAGGAGCTGTGGTTTGTGGGTTTACTGCCTGTATCAGGAGAACCTTTTTGGCAGAAGAGGGAGCTGTGAGACGCTGAAGACATCATATTTTACTCCACGTTTATACTTACATAGAACAATCTCGGAGCCTTGGGTGTTGTCAGGTTTATTTTAGGTTTTGCCATCCTTATTACACAACATCCAATACACAGAGAAACCGTTTCTCAGTATAAATACTAAGGAAGATTAGTAAGGAAACTAACTTGCCATTTGATAACCTGTGCAAAGATATTTAAGTTTTGCTTATGCAAAATAGTTTCTGCAGCCCTTTATCTTATGGCACTCAGATAGGACTTGGGAAAGACATTTTAGCATATGGTAATGGGATATTTTTTTTTTATTCAAGGCAAAACAGTAACATAAGGAACTAGCCTGCGTTTTCACTAGGGCTAGGTAATTGCAGCTTAGGAGGTGCTGTGAGGGGATAAAATAGAAAAAAACCCAGCAGAGGACGTGTAGAAAATGGTCTTCTTTCATTGCTCCTTCATTCTGGTGCTGTTCTGGGTGAAGTGCTCAGCCCCTTTTGAAGATTCTCTTGGATTCAACTCCTTCATATATATAGGTCTGTTAAGAAATGAAGAAGAAAAATCAGTGGCTGGTATTGCAAAGTTCCCTTTCACAGATGCTGTTGAGAAGGGGTGAGTGATGAAGGAATGAATTGTGAGGGGTGGCTGTGCAGGCTCTGGGGAGAGGAACATAAGGAAAGCAGCCTATTGTCAACAGGCATAAATTCTCTGTGCAAATGTTTGAGCCACCACAGGGCAGCTTTTGGGGTCTCAGGAAAAACTCAAAGGACACTTGGAAAAGCCACAACACATTTATACAGTGTATATTTACTTATCTGTCTGTCTCCTGTATAGAACTTGTATACAGGCTTCAGAAATGCATGGGTAAGATACAGTTCACATGTGGAGGAAAACATAAAAATCACAGGTTGTGAGTTTTATTTTAAAGTGTTAAATTTTAGTAGGTGACTGGAGGATTGTAACTAAAGATAAATGAAGTTATTTGGCTTTGATGAAATATTGCTACTTTCAGAACAGCTTTTAAATTTTTTTCACTTCATTCTATTGTAAAGTTGTGTAAGTAACTGCTTAACTCACCTGAACAAGTTCATCACCTACAATTTCTCTGTATGCTTTGAGTACTTTTCCATTGTCTTTTCTGGTAAATGTGCCCACAAGTTTATTTCCTTCCAGGTTCCAATTTCCCTGTAATGGGAAAAAAACCCCAAATATTTTGCAACAGTTCTGACACTGATTTGATTTAAAGGCTGCAGAATGCTTTCAAAGATAAAATTAAAACAGTGTAATAATGTTTTTATAGAAAGGCTGTAAAAATGAAAGTTTAATAAAACCATTAGTTCATTTAATTGCATAATAGTCAAGCTAGATACTTTTTAGTGGCCAGTACACCTTATTTTAATTAATTGTATCAACAAAGGTAGTTTCCTATAAATACCCACTCTGTACTCTAGGTGGTGGACTTGAGTATTGGAATAAGTGAAATTACAATCACCTGGGTTTCATCGTATGAAAATTGCCACTTGCTCCACGTTTTTGGGCTCTCTATGGAACCCTGAGTTCCACAGGTGAACCATTACCAGTTAAGGCTACCTTGTGCTTTTGTATATAAGCTGCAAGCATTCCTGAACAATCACTCTTGCAAAGTAAAATTTAAATTTAACACTAGGAAGACAACTAATTTATCTCGAAACTGTACTTTATGAAGATATTATCATATAAAAAATACAAAGTTGTACAGAAGACCCTTACGATCATTTCGGTGCCATCAGCCAGGCTGTAGTCAAAATTGGCTCCCAGGGTGAATTCCAGCTCTATGGTACGGAAGTTACTGGCTTCTTTGACAGTAAATTTGTTCCCATCTTGCTCGATAGTGATCTTCAGATTGTCATGAGCACCCAGCTTTCTCTTCATCAAGTTAACACCTGGCAAAATCAATTAACATCCATCGGAAAAGAAACACCCAAACCCCTTGAGGATCATATTTGTCTCTTTTTAGTGACTTTCACATGTTCCAAGAGAGTTTATTCCAGCATTCTGACCCAATTTTTTGTTCTTTTTCTCTTTTTATTGAAGCCATGTTCACCAGGACACATATAATACAAACCACTGTCTAACTCGGGGGGTTATGTTTATATCCATATAATGCACAGTCTGTGCAAACTTAAAGTGAGTATCAGGATGTTAGAATTACTTGAGTTGTGTTTCTATAAAATTGAAGAATGATGATTTCCTCCCTTGGGTAATTTTTCAACTAGTTTAATGTTATCAAAATAATATTCTTGCTATAGAATTCTCCTTATAGTTAATAATGCAAATTCTCTGAGCCTTTTCCTCAAATGTGGACTTAGGGATTCTTTTTTTCTGCTGAAACAAAGCTGGAATTAGTTGAAGTGCTCAAAATTAATATAACGTAATCAGAACATTCCTCAGCACCTTTTATCCTCCCCCCCCCCATGAAATATTTTGAAAGTCAATGCAGCACACTGTGCAAGGGCAGAGCAAATAGTGAGAGGACAGGCTGTCCCAAAGGTAGTTCAGAGGCAGCTGGAGTTTGTATTCAGCTGGAGTGGCATTTTTCCTGCAGAAGGCATTGGAAAGGTGAGACTCACCCAGCGCCTCCATGAACTTCTCATAGTTTTCACTTCTGTCTATTTTCCAAGTGCCGTTGAAGGCCATGGCCGGGTCTGTAGCAGCTGCTCTGAGGTGATGTGTCTTTGCCAAGGGAATTTATGTGCTGCCTTATCTGGAGAGCAATTTACAGGATGATGTGGCTGACTAAAGCTCAACTGATGCACTGATCTTCGCAAGGAGAACTTTAGTTTAATCAAATTTCCAGTCCCGACAACACTGCTTGCTGAATCTCTCCCTTATTGCCCCCAGATCATGACAGTATCTTTATTGCTCATCTTAATAAAAAATTGCTAATCCATTCATTCTATCCACCATGCATAGTAAAAATCAGATATCTAGTGAAAGCAGTAATTAAAATAAGAGCATTTCTTGATATTGCTTTTGTGAGAGCCTTTATGCAAGTGGAGAAAATATTATTTACCCGACAAACCAAACACAAATGTCTACTTTGTCCATTATAATTTGGTAGATGTCTGTTCTGCTCACCATCATAAGCAAAGGGCAGATGATTCACTGAATGTCTGCAGTTTCAAAAAACAGTCCTCTTGTTTCCTATCTAATGCTGAGCTATGAAAATTGGGATGATGTTCTGTATTCACGTGCTCACTCTTTAACATGCAGTTTAAATTCTGAGCAGCTTCTACAAATTTTCTTCACTACAACACATCAGTGTGTATCTGACACATTCCTAGAGGTGCAGCTGAGTGAATTTACCTGATGTGGTTGGTTTCTCTA
Source organism: Manacus candei (assembly GCF_025592945.1). Classification (NCBI taxonomy): domain Eukaryota; kingdom Metazoa; phylum Chordata; class Aves; order Passeriformes; family Pipridae; genus Manacus; species Manacus candei. Next base: position 1,964,457 of record NW_026138110.1, read on the forward strand.
ATTCCATAATTTTGCCTGTTCAAGGAGAATGCAGAACATGAGTCTTTCCTGACTTAGCTGCTTCTTCGCCCGCTCCCCTTCCCCTCTGATTGGTGCTACTTCAAACTGAGCAAAACTATTGAGCCAGCTTTTGCCTTTGCCCAGTTAAGGGTTATAGCTATTCTGTTCCCAGGGATGCCATCAGCTTTGTTCTGTGTTACCTTCAAAATGTAAATGTAAATCCCAGTTGGTCAACGTGCATTTAACAACAGCCGTTAGGTCTCGGTATGTGGTTTTTACATTTACTTTCTTTCCACGATTTCTTGCAGTTTTCTACCACCTGAATAACTCTGTGTCTCAAAAAATGTCATAGCCCATGCCCAGACCTGAGCTAATCACAGATGTCCATCTTACCCTTCAGCCAGCTCAGGAAATGGGCAGACTGAGTTCCTACTTAGAGCTAAATTGTCTTTTTGTTGCATTGGCTCGTGTCTTGACCTTTGTAGTTATCACTGTCAGTCTGTGTTATCTGTTGAGTATCTACACATAAACAAAAACACCTGGTGTCTAATTATAGTTCATCCAATTTATTGTTACATAACAGAATCGGTAACTCTCTTTAGTCTTTGCAGAGGTTTTCTCTGATGGTGATGTGCTGCAGCTTCTGCTGTATCCAGTAGAAAACTGAGGCCTGAAATAATGTGAATTACTCACATCATTTGAGGCATCTGTATCTGTAAAATCTAACAAGTATTTATTTTGAGCATTTCAAGAAAGCTGTTTTTAGGTGCGTCCTGCATTCTCCCCGAGAACCTGCTCTTTCATTTAATTTAAGAAATTCTAAGGTATCTGAAGTTAGTGTTTATATATTTAAACAAGGTTAATGCTACCAATTAATTTCCACATTTGATTCCAACCTGTCTGCTTAACCTCTGAAAAGGTAACTCAGAGTAGTGACATTCTGCAGGTTAAGTGTAATTTCTACACCAAACTTACTCCAGCAGCTTTTCTGAACCTTAAAAAGGAGGGAGGTGGCTGTGGAGCAAGTCTTCAACTACCAGGAAGATTCTCAGATGTGCTTTTCCAATCAGTTATCTGACAATTTGTTGTGTCCCCCCTTGTGATTCTTTAGTGTCTCTCAGAAGTCAGGCCAACTCCAAACCTTTTCACCGTGGGAGCAGCGAGTAGCTGGGTCCTAAATTTCCCATCTAAGCTTGTTGTTCCATTCCTGTCCCAGTTTCCCCTTCCTTGACATTTTTTTTCACTGGGCATGAGTCCCTCGGGTCCTGTTCAGATCAGCCCCACAGATCTGTCAGTTAAGTAAGAACCACAGGTGGTCAATATTTATGAGCTTGATGGTTGGTGTAGTGCTGACAGCATAAAGAACTGTTTTTCTCTGAGGTCTGGTGGAATGTCACTGCTACAACAAGGGACTGTCTTTAATCTCTCACAATTTACATGAGTTACTTAGGACTGTTAATGCACTAAAATATGCAAAATCTGACTTCATTTTTTTTACATGTACTGGAATCATATGATATATACTTCACTCAGACTACTTTTGTGTTCCTATAATAGCTGGTTTTCCCTTTAAAGTGTTTCTATAGATTTTTTTTTTTTTAGTCTGAATATTCCACAACCCTTTTCCTTCTTCTCTCTACCTCTTCCTTGTGTGATTTTTCAGAACTACAAGAGATGTCTTGAAATCTTTATTTTTTAGTGTTACTGGATCCAGGAAAGTCTTGAAAGCTAAGGGTCTATTCTTGGCTTTGTGGCTTTCTGCAGCGTGCCAGCTTCAGAACACTGAAAATGGGCAAACATTAACTTTGAAGTTTGATCTTTAAGTGATGTGGATGGGAATAAATTATTAACTTAAATGGTCGTGCCAATCTCATCATGCCGATCTGTGACTATCACAGCAAGCTGTATTGTGATGGTAATTAACAATGAGGTTCCAAAGATCAGGGTGACAAAAAGGCTTTTGCAGTGGGTTGTGCTTATCTATCCTCTTTGTTGTTTAGTGGTTTGCACTGGAGTTGTTCCTGCCTGAAATTAGCTGGGACAATAGAACTCAGCTTTACCATGGAGTGATTAAGGCTTGATGCCAGCCTAAACATAATATGCATCTGAAAATATTAATATATACAGTGTTATGTAATGAAAGAGAGATTAATCCCTGGTAAAACTATGCAGATTGCTTTGGCAGTACTTCTATGTGTTTTCTACTGAATGATTCTTCAGTATGTCTTGGGATGGATTGCAAAGATGGCTGGGCACTTAAATCATTTAAGTGCCCCTGGCTCCCTTATTGTGAAGTTTTACTAAGAGTTTTAAAAACCACAATACTCCATTTTGTATCACTATGGTAAACAGATAATTCCATGCCAGCAAAGGCAACTTCAGCATAACTCTGGGTGGCCTGGCAACGGGGAGCTTGGTGGAGCCTAACTAATGCCATCTCTTGGATACATCATTTCAAAGTACATGTTGTGGTTGAGTCTTGTACTGCAGCAGGATTGGATTGGTTTGGATAGATATTGTCCTACTCCAGCTGCCTCTTTGCTAAATTTCTGGGTTTGTTTTGGCTCAAGGAGAATCTCATGGGTGCTGCTACCATGCAATCTGTTCAGCACGAGGATTCAACATTGGAAGATTACTTAGAAATTTCCAGTGAGTATGGATCCATTTGTCTGATTAGTTAGTGCGGAGTCTTAAAACTTACTCTCAAGTGACTGTATGCACCCCTTCTTCATTTCTGTGTAATGGCTCTGATCCATGAAAGGGCTGCATGGTTTTGAGAGCTGCTTATTGAGAGAACTGAAGTGCATGAGCTAATAAGCTCCAGGTTAAAAAAAATCTAGAAGCAAAATTTAGGATTTTCTTAAAGCAGTAACAACCCTGGTGTTTACTTCATCCAGTTACTGCTTGTTAAAATGAATCCTAGGATTACCTAAAATAGTAGAATCTGGTCTTGTTTCAATGCAAAGAGGGTGACAGTGAACAATGGCCAATAAAAATAAGTGTGCTTCTCTAGGAAAGGTTATATGAATCTCTGAGTATTAGTGCCATTTGTCACTTGCCACATAGAGACTGATATGCCAGTTGTCCCCCAGGCTTTGTGTCAGGCTTATCTAGGGTATTGAAATCTATACCTGAATACTCTTTTCCTGTTTCTTTTTTGTTCAGAATGTGGAATGTGATCAAAGGGTGGGAGTGAGTTATAGTCCAATGAACTAACGACGTGTACAGTATTGGAGGTCTGCATCAGTCATTTCAGTTTCTCCAAAATCTGAACTGCACTTTTAGCTCATTTCAACATAGCTTTTTTGCTTATTGTACACTTTTGCTCTTGGTTATGATATAGCTCCAAACTCCACCAGAGATTATTGTGATTATCTGGATTAGTGACTTGAATCTGATCTTACCTGAAAAAAACCAGTGAGTTTCAGAGTTCTGAGCTCAGCATAAAAGCAAGAGAGCACCCTATATGGCTCAGATATTTAAATATTTGTGTATGCAAAAGGAAAAGATGGTTTCTGATAAAACATGCTTTTCTTCGTGTCTCACATTAGAGCAGAACAGACATTCATATCTTGGTTCTCTTTCCAGCACAGAAATGGACTTTCTATGTGACCTTGATCAAATTCCCCCCCTACTTATCTGTAAAATGTACTTTCCTTCCATTAAGCAGCTGTATATACCATAAAATAAATTGCCAGTGACTTGATTAACTAGTACAGTGAAAGGATTCTGAATGCCTATACGTGAATGTATCATGTAAACTAGTGGTATGATTTAACCATGGGCTTTACTTTTTTTGGTGCTGTTAAACAAAAGAAACCCCTGTATAGGTTTTCAGCCATTACAAAGCACTGGGTGGGCAGGAGCAGGCTATGGCCTAAAAATTATTTCCTAAAAATCCTAAAGGGTGGGATTTCATAGGAATCTGAAATGCATGTCAGCAACAGCTGTCACCACTCTTACTAAAATTATGGCTGGAGGAAAGAGCCATTGTCTTTTTACATTTGTTAAAAAGGCATCACTGCTGTGCAAGATGTGAAAGACCGAGTGTAAAATTCTTTCACGCCTTCACTAAAAATGCCCTTGTTCAAGGTTAGATTCTGGGTAGGAAATGTATTCCAGTACTCACTCCTGCTGAAAACCGTGCCACTGCTCAGAGGTGAATTCAAACATTCAGCAGGCCAGGAGGGCTGAGCAGGAGCACGACTAGGTTGGGAGGGGGCTGGAAAGGCTGCAGTCCCAGCAGCAAATGGATGCCTGATGTATGGAGATATACATAGGCAGTTGTGCAGTTGCACTCATAAATTGCAGTTGGTTCGAGCAAACAGTGCTTGTGTTTTGTGCTCAACTAAATCTGGCCCTTCATAAGTTTTTCAATGAGCCTGCTGTTTGTCAGGGATGGACATACTTCTTGGTTTTGCCTGGAGCTAAAAAAAGTTAAGCCAGAAGTGTTGCTGTGCAGGACCTAATAGGCAAAGAGCAGGAATTGCCAAGAAGCCCACTGGTCCAGAATTCCTTCTGGGATCAGCAGTTTGCACATGACGAAGCTTTTGCTGTCAAAAATAATTTTGTCACAGTTGGAAGTCACTAGGTTATTTCCATGCTATCCCAGGAACTGATAGCTGGGGGGGCAGAGGATGAGGATACATCTGTGTAACTGTTGCATTTGCTGGTTCTGCTTATCTAATAAATAAACTGGTTTCTGACAGCTCCCAGTAAGTGCAGCTCCAGTGCTCTCTAGTGGTTAGTAGCAGTTAATTATTTTTTGCTGGTTTTAAACCAGAACTACGTTACCACTGGCTGATCTCAGTGCTACTTCAAAGTATGTTGATATTAATAGTGACATTTTTCTCTTCAGGATTTCTAGGACCTAGAAAAGTTATTATAAAATATACGTTTACAAAAAGCAGTTATTCGAATCAGGAAACAATGAGATGTTGAAAATTCAACCTCAACAATATTAAGTAACAAACAGTAAAATTTGACATCATCCTTTTTATTTTAAAAAGCATGAAAACAGTACAAAGAGAAGAATGAGGAGATAACTAATAAGCAGCAGTCTGACCATAGAAAATATCCTGACTCTGTATTCTCTATCAGCTGTACAGTAAGTAGGGATAATGATTCTTTAAAGTAATGTAACCAGCTTTACTCTAAGAAGTCATAGGACAGAAGCAAGAAAGAACACATAGCATTCAGAAGACTTTAATACTGCTTACAGGCAAAACATAATATACAGAGAAACCCCTCAACCTAGTACAAAAATACTGTGCCCAGAAACTATATATTTGTTCAAACTTTTTTCAAAGATAAAAGAATACAAGTGGACACACTCAGTGATTGGTGACTGTGACTAAGATTTTTATTAAGCCATAATAGGAATGTATATTAAAACTATTTACAGTGCATTTCACACTACATTCTTTAAGAGACACATGCAGGTGTCCCCCATGTGAATACAGAGAGGGCTCAAATTCTAACTTCAGTTCCATCTGTAAGGTACCTCAGGCATCAGCAGGAAGAGCTGAACACAGCAAAGAGCAGGTGAGGCAGGTGTTGCCAAGGTAAGAGTTTGGTCCCTCCTTGAAGGTAAAAAAGGTGGATTTGACCATTCTTTCACTCTCTATACAGCTCAATCCAACTCCCACTGAGGTGAGTGGGAATCTGTATGACTGACTTTAAATAGGCATCAGAGCATGCTTTAGACCCTGGCACGACCAGCTCATGCTGTGAAAATAAGTGAAAACTGGCTATTCTACAGCACTGTCACATAAATACACATTTACAAACAGTGGTACTTAGATCTGAGTTTCTCCATGGAAACAAACGTCTTTATGTGGAAAATAAACTTTCCCATGCAACTTCCATTCATCTAGCAGTGACAAAGATCAAATATCCTGCTGGCACTATTTGCTGTATTTAACAAGTGTCACTAATCACCAGGCCAGATTCTGGGATGTTTCTTCTTCCTGTCAAAGTCCAAACTAAAAAATCCAGCTTTCATTATTTACCATACTCTGGCCAAACTCATTCTTTTATTCAAGCTCCAATGTTCAAGTTTATCTTTCAAATTAGTGCAAGTCCCTGAAGAAGTGCAGCAGGGAACTGTGAAATAAAGCTGAAACCTTGTGGAATGTAAACTGCACGTGATTTGACACGAAGAGAAAACCCCACAGCATCACAGAGACAAGACTCCAAACTAAAGCCAATATATATATTTGCCTGAAATACCAGATCTTTATAAAACCTTTAAAAACTGTATGAATTTAATATCAGTGAGGCTTCTTTTTTTCCATAAGAACTCTCTGCTGTCTTCCTATGGAGAACTGCAAGGGACACCAACCAGATAACTCAGGCAACATCCCCAAATTTTATGGGACTAGATCTGACTCTTCGTAAGTTTTCTGTGCAATGCATTGAAAAATTAGTTACCTGGGGATTTTGAGAAATCTTGTATATGAATTAGACAGAGTTCTGATTTTGTCAGTTCATGCCACTGCCAGGTAAAATGCTTTGGATTGGAGGTGAAAAGTTTATCTTTACACGAATGAGAGTGGTACATAAAATCAGGCTTCAGTCCTCTCTTCGAAGGAGAGATCAGCTGATCATCAGTGGAACAGGTTGTTTACTTTTCTCACTAGCTCACTTGAAGATAAGAGAGGAATCTGCTCTTAACTTTAAGCTGCTAATTAACAATTAACACCATCTCCAAAATCAACATCACATTATTTTCCTCCCCTTTCTTTAATTGTGTGAGATAATAGAAAACCTAGATGTTCCACAGCTAATATTGGATGTGGGACTAATTATTGGAAAAGAAGTTCAACCTACAGCTTAAGAACCTCGTTGTTATTTTTAATTAGAAGAGGTAGGGTTAATCAGTAATTTTTTGTGTGTTAAAACATATGACAAGTAATTTTTTTGAGAAGGAGAACAAAAACAGAAAGAAAAGTGTACTTTAAGCATTAAACTGTGCTGTGGAGTGAGTCTAAAAGAAAATATGTCCATGTCTGAGATCAAGTAGGATACTAACTTAGATGCCTTCACTGAGACATTGGTGGGACAAATTCTGTACCTGAAGATTGAAATATCGAATTTGACAATGGCTTTAATAAACTTTAGTCTGAACTGACCAAGGGAAAAACTCCAGCTGGTTTCTTGTGTAATCCCCGCTGGTTGTTTTAGCTAGACAGTATAAATTGGGGAGAAAATGTTCGAGACCTGACTAAAATCACCAGAAACACAACTCATGATGAAATGCAGGGCAGCTTGTGGCTGTAATCCACTAGCTGGGTTTGAAAATGTTGAATTTTAAAGGCAGTGAACTCCAAGCAGGAAACAGGCTGGCTTTTTTTTTTCCCCCATATTGTCCCATATCTCCATTATGAAAGGAATTTCTGCAAATGCTTCACACAAAGCTGACACAGAGCCAGCACACTCTGCCTTCAGGCAGAATTAAACACTATTTAAAAACATTGATCATGCTCTGAAATTTCAGGAACTACAGCAGTCTATGCTTTTAAGGTTCTTAAACCAGTAGTTTAAAGGCTTTGGTTTTGTAGAAATACATACAGATACAGGTGTATTATGATAAATAAATGGTTTATTTACTAGGAACTGTATTTATACCTATGTTCCAATCTCTGTAGTGGAAGAGATTCCGTGGGATAAATGTGTACAGATATGTAATTAAATATATGCACATACTCTATAACTGTTCATTGTAAGTGAACCTTTAAAAAATGTAATGTCATGCCCTTTTTTTCAAGTCAAAGGTATGAATCCATCCCTCTTCTGTAGCAGTTATAAATTTAGTTATAATAAAGCTTTGCTGGACACACAATATAGCAAAGAAATACTGGGATATTAATGTAAAAGATGCTCAGTCACTACACTGTAATATTATCATAGTTATCTGCTGTGTTGTCACCATGAATTACCAGTCTCAACCATTATAGCAAGAATACACCTTTATATACATATAATTTATTCATATTTATATTAAATAGGTATCTCATCAGTTAGTGTAATAATTATATTTCAGTATCTCAAGCACTCAAGGAGAAGACTATACAAGGACTATGCAAATCCTGAAGCAAAGTTTCCTATTTATCAAAAAGTACCTAAAAACTTTGGTTGGGGTGGGCAGGCTGCTGTCATTTGCATATAAATACACATATGGAGCACTGCATAACAGTAGTCCTGGAATTCTGAATTATTATTGAAATCCATACTTTTTTTTTTTTTTTTTTAATCTGTGTGAAGGAAGTCAGGAGAAATACTTTTCTAGAAAAATGTTTTCAAATTCAGCTGCAATAATACATTATTGGTGCTCTTTAGAGAAGTCTGAGATAGGATTTAATCAGTGACAAATAATTTAGGTTGGCAGAAATGCTGCTGACTGTCAGAATACCTTATTCTACAATAAAAAAAAAATTCAACTATGAAACTCGGTATCGTCAGACATTTTGAAACATTTGCTTTATATTTTCTTAGCTTCTGCTATAAATTATCTAAATGAAGAAATTGATAAAAAGGGGGAATTTTCACTTCTTTCTGACCAGCTCTTACAAGGGGAGGGGTTGATAACTCATTGCACTTTCCAACTAGAATGTTCTGGATTATTGTGATAGAGATAAATGCCCATACTTCAAAGTACAATCCTAAAGTGTGTTACTTTTGCCCAACACAATTGCAGATTTTAACCAGAGAATCATTATTACACATTAAAAACCCACACTATTCTGTGTGTGTCTGTGCAGCCAAAGTTACAGGTACTGCTGATCCATTTTAGACTGCTGACATTCATCTCCTGATCCTGTCTACACGAGGAATAGTACTCTCTTTGTTTTACTCTTTTGGCATCTCTCTCATGTGCATATTTTCTTTAATTGGTCCCCAATTCACAACCATTTTTATTAATCATCTTCTTTTAAATAAAATACCAATGTTGGGGTTTTTGCTAGTGCAAGTTAATGGATTTCTTACTTTTCAGAACATTAATGCCTCATATACAAATGGCAAATCCCTGTAGCATTCTTGGCTATTTTTGCTTTTGGTACTCTTTTTTTTTCTAATTTTTTTAAGACGCTGTGATTAATCATTGTGAACTAATGCTAAAAATGATTTGTAAGAGATGTTAACATAAAACTTCCTTCCAAGTGGTCATAGCCATTTCATAGCAACACTGGCCTAAAGAATCAGTCATGGATAGTCACCAGGATTGTGCCATTCCTGCACCTTTCTGACTCAGACTGTCACCTCTCGCTCTTGCAGTCACGTTCTCTTCTGCCCGTGATCCCCTCTGTTGGTTGGATGATGTTAAAATCAACTTCCAAATGAAGTTAAAACCAGCAGATAAAAATGATCCTCTCCAGTTTCCATTTCTCTCTGTGCTTCTTGCAGCTTTCTATGGGAGCCATCCTTCCATCATCCTTCCGTGGCAGCCTGTCAGGTATGCTGGGACATTTCAGCAGTCTTCCAGCAGTTTCCATTATTCATGGATAATTGTGACACTTCCACCACAAAACTCCCAAGACCCTCATTGCCTAGTATTTCACAAGGGCCTTAAAAACTTCTTCAAATGTAATAAGACATTTGCTCAGACATCCATTTGATATGAAAAAAAAAAAAAAATTGAACTACTGGGTGCATAAATTCTGGGGCTTTTCACCTCAGAGCCCAGTTCTGTCTTCTGAAGGAGGTCAGCATAGTATATGCTGGATTAGGCTCCTCAGAGCGAGTCCCAGTCTTCCCTCTGAGCCTCTGGGAAGAGAACAGGTGAGACTGCTCATGACTTTTATACCATAACACAGCAAGATTGGGAGGGGGAAGAGAAAAAGGTGCGAAATGCAGTAGTCTGTGAGATACTGGCCACAACATGATCACCAAACAACTATATACATCTGGAAAGTCAGAGGCTCTTGGGCACAGTCGAGTCACTGCACTAGTACCTTCTGCTGGAGCAGGGGGGCAAAACCCACCCTTGCAGGTCTTTTTCCATCTCAGTCAGATGTAATAAAAGACACATACTATCTCTTGGCATACACATGGTCATGCTATATCTTGGAACGTGGAAAGATAATACAGCAGTGGCAAAACATAAGCCAGATTCATACAGTGTTCAGCAAAATGCAGTACTCCCCTATTACTATGTCTTCTATGTGAGCTTAAGCTTGTGGTTGTTAAATCAGCATCTCAGTTCCGTTTGCCTTGATTGCTCTCTCCATTAATCAGGTTCTTCTCTTGCTGTTCAGCTAAGGCTTGCCATTTCTGCCTGTTCTTTTTACAGCCATCCAGTAAAGGGGAGCAGGCCTCTGACACATGTGTTAGGGCCTGAAATAGATTAAGAACACGTAAAACAGATTGCATTTAATTTTTAATTAAAGATGAAAAGAACGAAACACATTTCTCGTATTTTTTCAGATTTCTGAACTCAGAGGATCGACCTGTAGATCATTCAGTTGAACTGCACCGGTTACTCAGCTAACACAAGCCACAAAGCTTCAGTTCACTGGGATCTGACCTGCTCTGAATAACATGGTAAGTCACATTCTTGCAGTGCTGGATTGAGAACTCATTTCTGTTTGCACTGTGTGTCAAGTTCCTTCTGACTGGATGAAAGCTACGAAAGCAGTGAAAAGGCTGCCATTACAAACCTGTTAATTGTTTGCTTTTATTGCGTTAGAACACTGGAGCGTGAACCCTGTGCTTGTTCATTTTCAAAGTGACACTGAAGTTGTTTGTATGTTTTATCATTTATTACTCCTTAAAAAAACCCCAAAATCTGTGTAAGCAGGTAATACCCCCTACTTGTACTCCAGTAAAAATAAACTCAAACCACAGCCCTTTCCTTGGATTTAGCATAGTCCTTTGGGTTTGTCACTACCTCAAAGGCTCCCCATCCTCTTCAGTGCTCTCTGCCCCTGCAGGTAAGTCACTCTCCCTTCTCTGTCAGCTTAGGACACGAGCCTAGATAAAGTCCCAGACACTGTCAGCCTGCTCTATGCTATTCCAGTTCAGGGGAGGCTTTAAAACAAGGTGACAAATAAAAGTGAGACACTGAAAGCTGAATCATAATTGAAAAGACCAGGAAAAAAAAAAAAAAGGTAAAGCTCTCTCCTAATAAGAAAAACTATAGAAGTTCAGGCTTTGGAACTGTGGGCCTTCAAACCTGCTCAGGTGTTCTGTTCAAAGAGTTTTCTGTCTGTACCTTTGCCACCTCCACCTACCTCCCCCTCAGGCTCCCCAGCAAAGGCTGCCTTATTTTCCTGACAAACAATTTCTACAGCACAAAAACATCTGACTTTCAGGGACAGTAGCTGGTAGCTCCCACTCCTTCCCCTATCCTTGTTTCCTTCCCATTAGTGGATGTGGAGTCTTTTTAGAAAATTTTATTGTTTAAGAGAGAAAAATGCAAGTAGTCACCTTCTTGCTCCCACTGGAAGATTGTTAAGAGTTAGGCTATCTGTTCTTCACCTCAGTTCCTGTAAAATGCTTTCTACAGTCCCAAATGAACAGACTTTCACTCTAAGGCTTTACTGGTTTAAAAAAAAAAAAATCAAAAATCATTATGCTGTGTTTCACGCTGTATTTGACCAAGCAGCTTTTCACACAGTTTGTGACCAGGACAAAAAACCATTTCAGTGGATTCTCTCATGCACTGCTTTTGTGTGAGATGAAAGAAAAAAAATGGGATGGGAAAAGTTAAACTTGGGTAAGTTTTCTGTACATAGCATATCACCTTTTGCATGAAGAATTCTGAATTGCTCAAAACTCTTAAACAGCATTTCTATCAATGCACTACCTGGATACCATTAGTTTTGTGAGTTTCCCTGATGATCACAGCAGCTCACTGGAGCTGCTGGAATCCAGACTATAACCCAGGGATATAACACCAGAGCACAGAGCACAGCAATTATCACTAGGTTTAATAAGATGATAACAAATTACATTAATCAGACAAATATACCACTAATTATAAATACTAAAATAATAATTTCTTCAACTGAATAATGAACAATATGTAATAAATAATAAAATATTTTTACCTCAGTGACTAGTTTTTTTATTTGATTGTTATTCTAATTTTAAATCTGTGTCTACTAGTGAGCAGTTCTGGTTTTAGGTATTTTGCAGTTCTTTCTTAGGCACCGTACCTCATACAGCTGCAAACAAACAGCATCTATGAATCCAACCTGCATGCTGGGAATTTTGTTTTTCTTCTCTCTGTTCATTAGATCCTGTAGGTAAGAAGTAAACAAGCTCTGTGTTTAAATGCATTCAATAAAAAACCCAACCAAAACCAAGGAGACAGGCTGCAATTAAAAAGCAGCACCTTAAACAGCACAGCAAGCTCAGCCCAGTGGGGTATCAGTAGAAGTGTTACAATGCAGGTAATTTGGCTGCATGACTTCCCTTAGGAGATTTGCTTTGGATTAACAGAGCCCAAATAACTAGAAGCACAGGCAAACTTACTGGGTTTGGATAGGCTGCAAATAGGTACCAATTCAGGAATGTATTTCCTAGACAATTTAGTAACACTGATTTGAAAGAAACAATAAAGTCTGTTGTTCCGGTTCAGAGTTAATGACACACACTGCTGCTGTGAAAGGGAAAGAGTTTGTCCTATATTCTGGTCAGTGGGAGAAATTGTGGATTTTGAAGTGCTGTTTCCAGAAGCCATTCTGCAAGAGGTGATTCTGCCACTTACTGTTGGTTCTATGTTGAGTTCCTTCCGCTCTTTATCTCCTTGATCAAAGAACTCAGTAGCTACAAGCTCAGCAATCTGTAAGAGATTTCACACATTGAGAGCTCTAATGTGGATATATCAGACTGGGGACTCCCCCCAGTGAGGCTCCAGCTCTGCATTCCACCACTGCCTTTGCAATAAGGGTTGGATGGAGGAAGCAGAAGCTGTTATGTAGTTTGTATTGATTAAATCTTAAAAATGAAGCACATACCCGTTGCTGGACTGGCCATGGTTTGGTTATAGCTGATAAATCACAAGCAGTCATCAGCATGGCTCTGTAGAACAAACAGAGAGAAATGCATGAGCTACTATATAGTGAAATGCATGGAGACACCAAGGCAAGTGATCAGTAAAACAGAATTTCAGGGAAGATCCAAGTCAGAAAAGCAACTGAAATTAAAGCAGAGTTATAAATGTAGCCCAGGCCTGATGCTGTGGTAGATGTCTCGATTCTCAGTCTTCTTTTTTCTTCATTGCCAGTAAGGAATCAGCTTCAAACCAAACTGCCTGTCCTGATTCTTCAGTTACAGGTTTCAGAAATTCACTATTTAAGCATAAAGTATCAAGAGCAAAACAACGTGGTTCCTAGACAGGTACCCTACACTCTCTAGGAAGAACAAAAATGCTCACATAACTTCATATGATACTTAGTAAAGTTTATTCCAGAGGTTGCAGACTTAGTAGTTCTGGCCCAGGGAGTTGTTCAGTGCCTATATGACAGTGCCAGTTGTACAGGCCCAGAGTGCACAGACCTGCTCACAGTAACATGGCATGGGAAATGGGTACCTAATAGTATCAGCTGACTTCTTAATCATTCTGCTTTTACTTACAAAAATAGCTCCTTCTGTGTGGGGTCTTCCCAATTAAACTGCTTCTTCCTTAGAAGTTCGAAAAATTCTCCTCTCCTCCTTTAAAAGAAGTTAAAAGATTTTGCAGCGTGATGACATGATCCAGACATCCAGCAATGACTACCCAGCCAAACTTTCCTCTGACTTACTTTATGTACAGTGCTAGGTCTGTGGCAAGAATGGCTTGTTTTATCATTTTCAGTGTAGCCTTGTATTCTTCAATGGAAAGGTTGCTGAGAATCTGATTTCCCTTCAGAAAAAAAGCCAAAAAGCAGTGTTATCAGCAAAATGGGCAGCAGCACACCAGTTTGCTAAAATGTCTCTTAAGCTACTAAATCATTTTGAATTGCTAGCTGATGTCATTCTTTTACCCTGCTTCCTTTTGCAGATTCCCCAATTTAAAAATAAAAATTCCAGTCTTCTTGAGTAATGGCAGAAAGTTGCACAGCAACAGCATCAAGATTGACTATTAAAAACGAAACTGTAAACAGAGCAACATCCAAGCTCTCAAGTCCATTTCATTCATCAAAATTAAATTTGCCACGAGCTCCTCCAAAGCATTTCTCTTTCCTCTTCCTCCCCCTCCCCGAAGCAGAGGAACTGTGACAGATCCCAGTACCTGTCTGTGCACCTCTAGTAAATAAAAATATTTTCCCGTTGTGAAGCAGCATAAATAACAAGCTGTTAGACAGAAATAAAAGCTCAGCAGCCTCCTGTTAAACCAAAGCTGGTGAAATGGCAACAACTTGCCTCCCCTTTTTTCCCATATTTGCCCATCTGAATAGGAAACAATCATCACAATACAGAGGATGCCAGAAGCACTGTACCTGTGGTGTGAAAGGAGCAGTGCTTTGAAATGATTGTGCACACTGAATAACTGGGCTTTGGAATTAGCTTAATAACATGAAACAAGAAGAATGTCATTTTATTTGCATATTTACTTAACTTAGGTTTGGCTTCACTTTGGAATGTCAACATTAGCAGTGTTTGGTTTGGTCTCATCAGGGCTGCTTTGTGTATGTGTAGGCTGGAATGTCTTTTGGAATGAGAGCAAGGACTTGGGTTTGTTTGGTGGTTCGTAAGAGGTCATGAAATGGCAACAAAGCCTTTTGTTTCCCTTGGTCCAAGGAAGCAGGTACCCAAAAGGATATTAGCAAGGCTTCCCTTATCAGGCAGCACTTGGAAAGGTTTGGTGGCGCCCAGCAGTGCAACTGGGATTTCGAAGCTGCTGCATTTGCTTTCTTTACCCAAAAAGGAATAAAGAGCACTTGAGAATGTATAAGGGTGGGATTCTATCCAGAAGCTAAAAATAGAAAGTAGAACAGTTTCCTTCAGCATACAGAAGAATGTGGCACTCACTGGGCTGTTCAGGATCATAAGGCATTGATCAAAATGATGATGCTCCATGATCGAGTGGCAGTACAGCTGGGCCAGCGGATGTTCGCTTCTGAGGAGTAAAAACACCCATTAGATGGAGAAATCAAATTAAACATCCAGAAATAACTTCCCTTTTGACATCCTCTTCACAGGAGCGTGGATAAAAAGACAGTGCTGTTACTCTGTCAGAGCACTGACAGCTCTAGTTTTCTGCCTTCTGTACCTGTTGAGATCAGCTGCACGCAGGGAGGGAGAATGTAATATAAGGTTTTATAAACAGTTCTTGTATGAGAAGCAAAGGTAACGAGAAGAGATCACTCACAAGCAAAGTTTAAGTGACAGTTTTGGTTTCTCTAACATCCTAAACACCTGTCTGGCATATTTAGTCAGCTCAACTGCTGGGCTTGTAAATAATAATGCAAATTTAATTGGAAACCCACTAATACCAATGGAAAAATTCCTGCTGACCTCAGTGTACTGCAGTGCAGGGGCCCAAAACGTTGATCAAGTAATTTCCTAGTGTTAGTAACTACTGGTGTTTCATCACCACTATCTTCCTGACCAAACTACTGCAACATCTTACCTACCCTTTGCCCAGGGTAAAATCCAAAAGGAAACAAGGTGTTGGTTGTACTACAGGCAGTGAAAAAACAGCATTAAACCTGCTGTGTAGATGTAGAATTTAAAAATATCTTAGTTTAGAAAATAGAATTTGCAGTTTGAGTAGCTTTAGACGAAGCACAGAAACTCCTCCTCTCTCAAGGATTTCTAATTTCTCCCTGTTGCATAACCCAGTTCTTAGTTTTTGCTGCTGTATCTTCATTTGCAGCCCCTGGTCCCACATTGCTCATACCATCTCTTCAACTAAATCTGCGTTCTTTTGGAAGTCTGTTTTGCTGCTGATCCTGAATCAATTACTCTATTTATAATCTGACCTACAAGTGTTGAATCATGTAAGAAATTCTTTTTTAGCATATAGTTCCATGTGACTTTCTGTACGGTTAAGGATCATTCACATGAACTAGTGGCTGCAGCATTGGGTCCCTCTGTGAGTGAGTGCACAGAGACTCAAATAAAAGTCATAAGAGGAGACCCTGGGGATTTAAGAAGCACAAAAATGTGGAGAGAAAGATGGAAAGACAAACAAAAATGCGGAAAGGGAGATTAAAGGATGCAAGCCCTTGAGGATTATGGGCTGGCTGCCCAGCACCTCCTCTGAGACCACCACAAGAGGAGTACAGAGCAAATCTGTTTGCCTGTTTCTGTAAGGAAACAAACTGTAGGATGGTGCCAACACATGCTGGGTGAAATTCCCATTGAGTTAAGTGGGATGTGTACTGTGTCTCCTAAAGTTCATCCTGACTGCAGAGAGAAATATGTGAGAAATATCTTAGGTTATCTTCCCAAGTACTGCACCAAACTAGAGCTTGCTCAGTACTTACAGACAAAGGACACCACTGCTCTCTGAAACATGCATATTTGGTTATCCAGCTTCCATACTTTACTTTATCCAGGCTTCCTACTTTACATGTAGGATTGGAGGAAAGAGAAAAGAACCCCCCAGCGCATCTACCAAAGGGCTTCTAAGCAGCCCCTTCCCTGTAATTTCCACCACCAGGACAATTTCAATTTTTGAAACCCTGCTGCTTAAGGAAATCATACACTAAGTATCCACTGTCCCTGCTTCAAAGGAAGAAACAAAGAGAATCCGTTCCTGGAAATAAAAACCTTTTCATTTAGATTTGAATGAGAGATTAAAAAAAAAAAAGTCACGGAAATTTCTATTGAAAAAGAATTATTAAGCTGTAATCATCTCTGCTTTACAGCATGTGCAAATGTTGGATTTTGCTGTCTATGACACTTTCCCAGGACATTTTTGAGAGGAGATGACGCATCTCCAGATGTCTTCCAGGAAATTTATTTTTAAATAAATAAAGCAAAAAATAGCTAACTGGTTCCAATCACTGCAAGGCTACAGTTACTGCTGGGATCCCCTATTAGAGAATTAGAAAAAAGTTACTCTTTCGGTTTTGTGGAGTTTTGGAGTTTGTTTGGGTTTTTTTCTCTTTACATCAGTCAGTGTTATTCTGAATGTATATGTGAAAGGCAGGAATTCTGCTTCAGCTTACTGATTTTCTGCCTTTCAGTATTCTCTGCCTCAAACAACCTTTTCCTCCCTTACTGTAGAACAGCAGACCACTTCTTCCAAAGGGCGCTTCAAAACCACTCTCTCAGACAACCCAAGCTCGGTGCAAAACAGTCATACGTTTTTAATGTGATTTTAACTATGCATCTTATCCAAATCTGCCTGGAATTCTCAAAGGACATGGCTAAACCACGAGGAAAACAATCCAAGTCCCAAATGGCCGGGAGACACCTCTGTGTCCGATGGCTGCAGATCCCAGCGCTGTGCTGGCCCACGGCATCAAATCCGTCCGGTTGTCCATCATTTATCCGGGATTTTGTCACTCGCTTGTTTTTATCTCACTTGTCTCAGCCTTGCTTACCTTTGTATGTAAGAGTTGTTCACTCCCCTGTGATCCAAATCGTGGCTCAGGGTGGCGATCAGCAAAGCCAGCGTTTCTAGGTCAGTCAGTTTGCTCTGGGTGGAAAGAGCAAGGCAAGAAGTGAGCTGGGGCTTTATTTTGCGCAGTGGGTTTTATATCTACTTTCTAGCTAATGAAACCTGTCCTCAGTCTAGTCAAAAGACAGTTTGGAAAGGCTTGATTTTATGTTTCTCCCAGGAAGATGTGTTCCCCAGTGCTTGCTCTCCCCCTGGAACTAGGAAAATTTGAGAGGTTTTATGTTCAGTGCCGTTCAGACTCCGGAATCTAGGACATGAGAATCAGCGTGGAGTGAATCCAGGGTAGTTAGGAATAAACAATTTATGGAAATTGGAGTGGAGACTGACAGGATTCCAAAAATAGCAAGCAAACTATCCGGATCCTCAGAGGTTGCTTGACTGCACACAGAGCAAAACTACCCTGGCCATTCCAGCACAGAAGGAAGAGGAATGCCCTTGCCTTTGTCTCTTCCAGCAGCTTTTGTCTTTTTTATTAGGGAAACAAAATTTGTAGGGGAAAGAAATGCCTCTTCCTTCTTGGTATTGGGTTTTGACCTAAAAATAGGATTTATTTATGCTCTCAGAAGTGTATAAAGCAATTAATAGCAACTGTCTGTAATCAAACTGAAGAAACACCTTAATTCTGAATGAACAGAAACATTCTGTTTCCTTCATGAATGTAAAACTGAAACCTAAAAACATACTTTGGATGAATCCTGAATCAGTAGGGATTCTAGCCCTTCAGTAGGGATCATCTAGTCCTTCAATCCAGCCCTAATCAGAATGATTAGGTTGGTTTTTTTCAATTATTATGTGTCTTTTAAGTGGAAGGTTGAAAATTTGTTCAGAAGCATCGAAATGAACATTTAAATCTTTATTTCTGTATTTTTATCTTCTGTTGGTTGTCTAAAGCTGTACTCAGCTTTGAACTTAAAAAAATTTTTCCTGTTGAATATTTTATGGAAACGTCCAGAAATAGGGTCAGGCTTTTCTCCCCCACCTTTATGACTTGCCTGCAGTGTAAGTGTTAACTTTAAAGGACATAACCATGTACGTGCCTTATTTGGGATATTCCCATTGGGAACATCCAGCCGACCATTTCCAGAGAATTTACTGAAACTGGGTACAAAACAACATGTCAACAGTTTCACAAACTAAGCCCTTAAAGCCAGAAGTCTTCAGCAGACATATTTTGATTTCTGGCAGTACCGTGGAATGATGAACATCTTACTGACGTGACAGTCAGAACTATGCATCATTATATAATTTGCTTAGCCAAAAGATTCTTAATGCAGAAAATGTACCTGAATTTTACCAGATTTCAGAGCAGCAAACATGCACTGGGCAGTATTAAAGGCATGTCTCCAATTGTGGTAGGCAACGTTCTTCCGATAATTTTTCTTTACACTTAAAATCCATCTGCAGAGAACCTTGAAGAAACAGCATCAGATAGTTTAAATGTATTACAAATCCATTCTCTTTATGAAAACCAATCTTTCTCTAATCCCACTAGGAAACTCTCTTACAGAAAAAAAAATGTTTTAAACTCAATTGAAACTTCAAATTCAACCTACTTTTAACTGTGAACATAGATAAGAACACGCTTACAACCACTAGTGCAGCCTCTCAGTGAGTTTGTGATACTTGTGGGTTTAGTTTTTTGTTACTAATGGCTAAATGCTAGTGTCAGAAGCACTGCTGCTAATTCAGAAACTGAGGTGTGCTGAGCTCTAACTGGGAGAGAAAAAAAATCCTTCTTTACAGTGACATATTTGATAGAGAAGATATATTATTTAGTTATAGAGTCCTCTCAAGAGCTGTTCTGAAAATGAACATGTGGCTTTTGCCTCCTATCAGCTTGCCAAAAAACAAGCAGAATTGGACTTTGGAAAGCACATAACTATGAGAGAAAGATTACTATATTGCTGGGTAGTTTCTTTTCTATGCTGGAAGAAAGCATGTCCTGGGTGTTTTACTCAACAGTTATCAGATGTTGTGGGTTGTACTTTACTTGAAAAAAAGTGACAGGTAAGTAGGTCAGATAATAATTTAATGTTCCCTAGAACAGGGTCCTTGGTTTAAAGCCAGGATACTGGATACAGAATATTGCTCCATGTTAAATGCTGGCTGAGAATCCAGGCCCTGGTTTGCTCAAAATTTTGAGTGTTCCTAGTGAAAGATGTTGTGCTGACAGAAAATCCAATGTCATTCACCCACAAAAAGGACTCCACTCAGACAGAGGCAGCAGTAATAGGCTACTGGCAGTTTTCTTTAGCTCTCCTGTGGGAAGTTTAAATGGTACCTTCAAAGCTGTCAATGTTCTCCTGCTTCTACTGACACGTGGACTTGCCTGTCTATTCCCGCAGTGTTCTTTTGGTTTTGCTAATCCATTGCAATTGCTCCACTAGGAACTTGAAGCCCTCCCATTTTTAGCCTCCCTGACTCCCTCTCTTCTGTTGGGACATATTCCTTAAGGAAGTACAAGTGTTTGACCTTACTACAAAGGTAAACTAAGTACTGGGATATTCCAGAGGTCAGACTAGGTAATACAGTGATCCTTTTGGTCCTTGAACACTACTAATCTAAATTGGTCTATAAACCACTGATATAGAAAATAAATACATGTTCTATTTAACTAATTTGTTTGCCTATGAATCCCTCCAAATTAACTTTGCATTTGGATAGTGAACTTTGAAAGTTTTCTTGGAAAAGGTATAAAGCAAAAATAAAGTATAAAAAGGAAGGTTTTTACAAATAGATATTGTGTGCATTGACTGAAGAGGCTGAAGAGATTATCTATTTTACCTCAGGACTATAAGCAAAGTAAGAATACCTGTCTCAATCACCTCTGACAGGTGCACATCTACAACTAGATCTGTTGGTTAAAACCTGCAGGGACATTTCCACAGCCCACATAAGGAATCTGTTTCAGTCTCTGTTATCTCCACAACTATGAATTTCCCTCTAAAATCTAATCTAATCTTATGTAGGGAAAGACTAAGATAGTTCCTGCCTTATATGGACAAAGTGAACAATGTCCTCTTCATAACAGCCTTTCCCTTACTGAGAAGTTGCATCTCCCTCCTCAGTGTTCTGTTTTCCAGTCCATTAATCATAGACTGTAAAATTATTCATCATTCAGCAGAAAACTGAGGACAGACCCCAACACTTTATATACCTTCCTAGTTTGCTAACTGCTCTGTAATACAGCTTCCCAGTTCTCTTTCCTGGGGTCATTTCACTATTGTCCCGAATTTCTAAGAATTCCTGGTGTGTGAAGCAGTGTTTGGCAGCATTCATACCTCGTGCTTCATTTGGAAATTCTGCACCAGGTTGAGGTCTGTGAACATGCGGATTGTGCACAGCGTCGTTTCAAAGTCTGACAGCTCAAAGTCACTGAAGTAGAAGTCAGTCAGGTTGAGGCATTGTGCAGATGGCACCACAGCAGCCTGGAGAAGAAGGAGAGGACACAGCTTAGCACTAGGGAAGAGAAAGGATAACAGAAACACCTGTTTTGTAAGAAGAGAAGGGGTGAGACACTAAATTTTACCTTCACGAAAGTGATGATTACCTCTCATTTACTTCCCTTAGCCTTCCATGTTTAATATTATCTTATTACCTTAGATTTAACACATACTTTTCCGTAGATCAAGAGGATAAAGGAAGAATTACCTGGTCAGTCTGTTATCTAAGTCACCTGAGGCAAATTGCAACCAAGAGTATGTGTGCAATTGGGAGAATGAGAAAATAAGGCAGTGGAGTTGTGTGTTTGTTTTTATGAATGTGCAGATATCAAAATCTGTAACTGTTGCCATTTTGCTAAAAATGACAAGGAAAGAGATGTCAGTAAAACAGATTTCCTAACAGGATCCCCATTCAGAACAATTGTAGACAGAACATATTCACAGGCAGAGCTTTCTCAGGGCTGGAAACCTGAAAAATCAGGGTTCACCTGTGATCACTAATCTTTAAAACCTATGGACAATGTTCTTGGTGCAATTTGAGTATAATCATAAACTTTCACCATGAAATTTGAAATTACAAAGTACACAAAAAACCCCCAACTCTACTTTTTTTAATCTGTATTTTTAATTATCGGTAATATCTCCGTGTATTACATGTATTACAGCTCTATGTATTACAACTCTAATTTTCCTGGTGATAAAATGCAGAGTATAGGTCTTGGTTGCCCCGCAAAATACAGGTGTTAAGGTTATGCTAAGTCTTATCCTAACAAAATAAATGTCTACAATATAATAATATACAAAGATCAATGTCTTAGTCTACAGAAAAAAATTCAGTATCATTATTTTTCTGTAAAGGAGTTCTCAGTTCTTCACAGTTGTTTCACCTCAACTTGAGGGTGGATCAAAACAAATCAGGTAAATCTGAAATGGTGGAGGAAATAAATATCTGTGTTTATCTTCCTCTTTGTAATTCTAGGGGAAAACATTTCTCCTGGAAATGTTCCAGCATGGGGAACTGTGTCCCGGGAGCCTGAGGCACTGAAAAGGAAGCATGTGTCATAATCTACAGTATTTTTACATGTAGCATGCAAATCCCCATAACTACATCCAGCAGTCCCTGTTCCATAGAAGTTTGCTGTTACCTTTCTTGTGTGTCAGAATTGGAAAGTCATGAAAGATTATGAAAACCAGTATTTACACAGGGGGAAAAAAAATTCTTGTACCAGTAATTTTGTGTCCCTCAGCCTGGATTCATGTGGTATCTCACCTGTGAGCATGTGAAAGAGCTGTATGTTCAGTGGCAAATAATGCACCTGTTCAGGAACTCTACTGACATAACTGAAAATCTGCAGCTGCAGGCTGGTATTTCACAGGGAAAGGGGCTGGAAGGACACACTCGGAGCTGAACAGGGCACCTCATGCCTGTCTTCTCACTTCATTCATAATTTATCTTTCCCTTCCTTGATCTCCTGCCTTTGACTCCACAACAGTAAGTTTCACTTCACCTGAGACATAAAAACCCCTGCACTCTGTAGCTATTCAAGTGGTATTTAACCAGATTAGAGATTTCCTCTTTCCCTTACTGAAGCCAGAAGAGCTTTCAGCCCCCCATTTTATAGCATTTTAATTTCAAGTTATTGAGCTATGGTCAGCTTCTGTGAGCACTGACCAAGCAAACTGCAGCCTCTTGCCCAATTTCTCCACCTTGGGAATATTACAAAGAGCATGAAATAGTCAAGAAAAGAAGAAAATGTGCCAAAATTCCCCTCTTTGCATAACTGTGACTTTTCAATTCCTATTGCTTACTAGAAGCATCGTATTAATGATAATTAGTAGTGAATAATTAGTGACTGCATTTCATTGCCTGGTTAAGTGTAGAAAGTAATTTTTAAAACCTGTCTTCTATTGTGAGTGACAAACATACAGATCAAGCTTACAGCTTTGTGTAATACACCAAGGCACTCCCTTCAAGGATGCCTCAAACACAAGAATAGCCCATTCTGGAGTGTGCTGAAGTGAGCGTGGTAAAAGGCCAGCAGGGATGCACAGGGAATTCCTGATGGAGCTCAGACAGAAAACTGAAGTACAGAGAAGGAGGAAGTGGGGATGGGCTACCCGGGAAGAACACAGAGACACCACCAAAGTGTGCAGGGCTGGAGATGGGAAAACCAAAGCTCAGCTTGAGTCGGGACTAGTGAGGGATGCAAAGGGCAACAAAAATTTCTGGCAGCAAAAAGGTGGCTGTGGAAAACATGGGAGCACTGTGGTAACTGAGTGGCAACCAGGAACAGTTTTGCTTTGTTTCGTTTGCATTGCATGGTAAAACACAGGTTGTATCCAGGCTCAGAGGAGGTGACTGATGCAGCAGGACATTCTGTAATGTGAGGAAAGTGAGAAATTTTACTACAGCCTATTCCACAATGCAGATAATGAAACAGAATAGGACAGTTCCACTTGGAAGGGAACTACAATGATTTTCTAGCCCCACTGCCTGATGAAGCATCTGCTTTCTGTGCTGTCAGGTTATTTAGAAGCAAAACAGAGCAAATCACAGAAAGGTATATCCAGAAACATCACTTTAATCTATTTTGTCTGGCTTGACACAATGATATGAATGCAAAATGAAACAAATAAAAATTAGATGAGAGCAGAATAAAAAGGCCTGTGCTTGTGCTCTAGTCCTGTGTTGTCTGGTATGTCCTTAGAGAGTGGTGGCTGACACGGGCCAGGACTGTGCTAGGAAGCACATGGACAGGTAGGTGGAGGTGGACACTGGCCCAGTTCTAGGTTTGCTGTGGTTCTGTTTTATTTAGCAGTCAAGATGTGACCACAGAGATTACAACCCAAGCCTTGCAGAGAAACCCCAGGAGATGTGCTGCATTCTGCTCTTGTCCACGGCTCTTTATAGCTGGGCAGCAGCCTGGTAGGACTGAGGTTCAAAAGCCACGTGACACTTACTATTCTAGAAACACCTGTAGTCTTACACCTTGTTCCATGGCACCTTGCTTGTCCAGACCAATCCCATAATACCCAGCCTGTTGCCCCCCGTGTCTGCCTTCCTCTCCATCCCTCCCATTTGTTTTTGTGCAGCAGGGGTGATGCTTTTTCCCTGGAACACCTCCTCCAGCAGAGACCTGGAGAAACTAAGCCCATGCTGTGCTTTGAACTGTGCTTGAAATCACAGCTGTAGTTATTCCTCAGGCAGTGCTTTCCACACACAGAATTAAACATGAGCAGAGCAGGACACTGCACAGAAAAGCAGCCATAAAAATAATAAAAATAAAAAATCACTGCATTAAAAATTAAATACAGAACTTCTACCAAGGCCATAAAGCTGCACCCATCCTTGGGATGCTTGAAAGGGACCAAAGCTGTGAGACATGCAACATTCAGACTTAGCTGCAAAATGAAGAGTTCTCAGCATTTTTTCTGGTTCTTGCAGTGCTCTGGCCAGCCTGATCAGAAATTTCTTCTGATTGAGGCATTGTAATGTTTCCTTTTCATATGATCTACTGATTCAACTCAGGAACTAATCAGTATAACCCTCACTGTCAGTTTTATTTCGGGAAGATGTGCTTCTGTGTGTTTCGGGATCACGTCTGTGTGAAGGACTGCTCTTTGTTCTATTCATGGAACATTTCTATAGGAATAGTAAAAAATTCAATTACCACTGTTACCTGCAGCTCCCTCGTTTCCTCCTCAGCAGCAGAAGCATGGTATGAGAGAACCTACAGAAAGAAAGAAGCAGCCCTTAGTACAAACAAAAGAGCAGTGTGGTAAAAGAGTACTTTTCCTAAAGCAGATTTTTCAGCACTGCACTGCGTTTGCTGATGAAATCTATTGTCCATGCAGGGCCCACAAGGGCTTTAAGGGAGCTCTCTGAATGCATATGGGGAGATATCTGCAACTTGCACAAATCTCCCACAGCACAGAACCTTCTGGAGATAAGTAGGCCAGGAAAACGTAAATAGTTTCTATAAAAGAGCAAAGAACTCTGATTTTCTCTTTGGAAAGATTTCATGCCCCACTTTCAAAGACAAATAATACACGAAACAGCTATAATTATGAGCCTGACATTGTTGCCATAGGAATTCTTTCAGGAGTTTATTCAGACAGAGAAGAAAGTTTTGCCCTAACTGAAACTTGGCACTAAAGTCTGAAAGACAATATGTTTGTTTTAAATTAACTAAATAAGCTCATATTTTTTAGCTCTTGAGAACAAGGGTCATGAAAAGGTTATGGATTATTTTAGGCAACTAGAGACTGATTCTTTTTTAAAGAACCCATCCTATGTGTTAACATATAATCTGTCTGGACCTCCTGTATTGCCCATAAAGTGTTACAGTAGGAGAGAGAATTTCTAATTTGCAATATAAACCAATCATTCTGACAATAATTTTACCCCCTTTTTATTTAACATGACTTAATACGGGTTTATTTGAGAGTTGTAACGTTTCTTTTAGAGGCTATGGGGTACATAATCCCCATTTTAGGAATTCTGCAAATACTCTGTTTACATAATGAATGTCAGGAGATCCAAAGTCTATAAAGTTTTCACTTTCAGCTTCAAGTTATCGCCTCTGAGTAATTCAGCTTCTCAGACTAAAGCCCTCTTCAGCTGTTAAACTGAACAGGAACCAGCTCAAAGGCTGAGAGCAGATGATGTTCATCCTGACATGGTTTGCTGGAGTCTGAGGAAACTGCTGCAAGCCTACAATAACGCTGCTGTTACTCTGTGTGTCCAAAGGGCTGAGCCAAAATCATCACAGAAAACCTCAGACAAGAAAAGGAAGCCCCTAATCCGCCCAAGCGTTTCCTGTTCCTACGCGGCACAGCGTACCCGCTGAGCTGCCCCTGGGCAGCCTCAGGGAGAGGAAAAGATGGGCCCAGCTCACCACTGAATGTCATGAGCGAGGTTAAAACACAGCACCAAATGGAACAGTCTGCCAGCACATCCAGAAACAAGCGGGAAAATTCCCGAGCAACTCCGCAGGCCGAGTTCCCCGGGGGGAGTACTGTTTCTGTCCTGATGTGTAGAGCAGACAGGGTCTGGAGAAAATCACTTTGGGGCTAATTAAGGACCACCTAGTTGTGGAGCTCACCTCTAATGTCACCATCTGTTTGGCCATGGCTCGCTCCACAGCCTCGTACATCTGTGTGTTCTGGATCCCCAGGCCACAGAAGATGACGAATGCTTCCAGGAACTGCTCGTCATTTCTGTTGAAAGCCTTGATCTTTCCTGAGTTTTCTTCCATCTTGTTCACCAGCTGGCAAACACCTATGGCAGGGTACAGAAAGGAAAAGAAGTAATACAGAGAACTGCCACCATATTACCTGTTGTAAGGAACAGCAAGAATTAAGTCTGGGACAGTTTAGCCTGCAGTATGAACCATCACTGTACATAAAAGGGACACACAGGAGTGCTGTAGGATTTTCCCCTGTTTTTTTTTTTTTTTTTAAGAGTAATTTCAATGTATTATAGAATGAATGCTAAAACATATATGAAACAATTATATTTTACAAAGCAGATTCAAAAGTATTTATTGGGATTTGTAAACCAAAAATGTAGGGCTTTAGAGACTTGATTATCCTGTGAAATTCTAGGGTTGTTTTCATCCTAACTTTTATTATTAATAGTATTCTAGATTGATTTAATCCCTAAAGACAATTTGTCCTTTGGAGGCTAATTAAATTTTTGCAACCATGCCAAAAGAACATTTATGAAAGTCAGAACAGTGGTACACAGAGTTTTTGCTTCCTTATTTGAGTCAGTACTGGAATTTTTTTTAAGTAAATGAACTAAACAGAGAATACCCAAGTTGAGGTTCCAAGCTTAAGCAGAGTCACCCATTCCATGAAGATGTGATTGATTCCAGCCTGCCCAAAACACTGCTGAACTTCTTGAAAAGCATCTTACTGAATTCAGCTTGTTAGGCTCAAACCTGTTGGTAGCTGCATCTGTTTATTTTTCTCTTAAGAATTTCTGGACTTTTCCACGCCCAGGCCACTGAAAAGTCTGCCAGGTAACTTCTACCACACCTTGCTGCAGCTTAAGTCCCTGACACCATTTGAAGCAGAGGTACATTCAGACATACACCTCCCTTTAGTTTTGCCCAGCAGATGGTAATTTCTTCTAAAAAGCAGAATATTAATGAAAGCAGCTGCATTATAAGAACATGTTGTCTTTGGCCAAAACTGCTTTGGGGGTGATTATTGTCTTAAGTGAGTGCAAATGTTTTCTCCCTCCCATGAGTGTGAGTACTAACAGTTTGGAGCATAAAAGCCAGCATTTTCCTGGCCAACTGCAAATACATCTCAGGGATTGTGTAATCTTAATATTGCAAACAAGATTCTGAACCTTAATGGGATGAGAAGACTAGATCACAGGATCACAGTAAAAAACATAATCCCAGCAAATAAGGATTTAAATAAGGAAAAAGATTAACTTTCCCTGGGAAAAAAAGAAGCTGATTTATAAAACCCTGTAGGAAAATCCCATGAAACTCACTTTCAGATCTCTGTTTAGCATGGTTTATGACATTATAATTATTCCCATAGCAACTGTGATGTCATGAACACAAGATTAAGCCCCAACAGTGAGTATGCCACAAAAGTAAATGAATTCCTAAAAGACACAGCATTTGGATGCACAGAGATGTCTCTTAAAAAAAATAGAGAACTGCAGTGAATATACTATGTAGTACTTCAGACTCTTTAAATCCCTTTCAAATACTTCCCCAAAGCACTGAGATTCCCATATATTACAAATAAAGGAACTCCAAAGTCTTTTACTGGGACATAGTTACAAAACCACAGCAAAATTCTGTAAAGCTTTCACCACATACCTGAGAAATGCACAAGTCAGGAGAATAAAAAAGTTCTTTTCATCTTTCTTGCCAGTAAGATCTGCTTGGTTTTGCTGCGGACAGTTTTTCCCACCTCAATCCCACTTCCCAAATTCTGGTTTTGGCTATACCACTCTTAAAATAATTTTAAAAAGAAACCAGACTTATAATAATAATAATCATGGATGCTGTATAGTGTGGCAAAGGAGCTTCTGGATATTGTCCCAAAGACAACTTCTTGACCTTGCCCTATTAAATATCTGAACATTAGGCAGATGTGAAACCAGAAGAGACTTCAAAGAACATTTCCCAATGAGAATTACTCAGATTTGAAAAACCCACCTAAATGGGTGGCCTGACTGAAATTCTTGCACTTCCATAGAAAATCCCAATAGAAAAAAAAATCCATGAGATCAGTAGCTCACAGCATAGTGAAATATCTCTAATTAAAGCTCAACAGTTCAGTCTTCACCTTGGTCTACTAGGGTTTGCTAGAATATTTAAATAAAGTAATAAAAGAACTCAGGAAAGAAGCTAATACCAAAACTCCATTAGGTGAAGAGGATGCTTCTCTTTCTGCTTCAAAGGTTAAAAAAAATAATCTGTCTTCACAAAAAAAGGACCTCATATTTACTATAAAAATTGGGCTCTGCAGTTTTGCCATAATTCCCAAAGAAAATTATTTGAAGACCATTAAAAATGCATTCTCGGAACTCTTAATATTTACTGGCCAAATTTTGTAAAGCTGAGTAAGTTGGATTCATGCTACTGTCTAGGGATCAGTATGTTTTATTTTTTGTTTGCTTGTGGAACTTACTGATGCCAGGAACTCAGGCTGATACTCATTCTGCTCTTTGGTAACTTATTAGGTAAGCAACTTATACTCAGGGTGGTCTCAGAGGACTTATTAATTGAAAACATGAAAATTAAGGATCTTTTCTCCCGGCTTGAGATTCCATGTTGCTTGGATTTTACTGTGGAGCACATCAATATTTCTGTGAAATGTATAACGACATTTTTGTAGAGATACCTACCTATCACTTTATTCTTTTTCCCATTTTTTATTGGTGTACACAGCAAACTCTTTATGTGTTGGCTTACATTTTCTGCACTGTCATTCTGTTAGACAAACAAAAAAAATACAGTTACAATTTTAGAGACGAGTGTTCAGGTGGCTGAAGGTGGGTCTGCAACTATTCTTTGCTTACATACTCCTTCAAAAGGAACCATGTCTTCAAAGAGTTTGCACACAAACAACAAGTAGGAAAACTACTACCAGCTAGGGCAACATTCTACATCCTTCCAAAGATTTTCCATCGTGTCTCGTGCTCCAGTAGAAGGAGAATCAATTTATTTGGGGAGTGGAAGGTTGGATCAAGAAGGCAATGCCTCTTTTTCAAATACCTGGTGAGAAAAGGATGTAATTCTACTCTGACTGCTCCTGGAATAATGTGGCAGCTGCTGAGAAGTACATTTGGTCCAATCTCTAATTGTATGTGACACAAAAATTGGGCACACATTAATATTTCCAATCAAAAGGTTATCTTGGTGGTTTTTTTTTTAACTATTGTTGCTCTGCTCTCTGGTGCTGTGCAAAGACTGTAGATAAGATCTTGGCAGGTGAGTGCACAAACACTGTAATGCTTACAAGTGGCAATAGGAGATGTGATTCTTTAAAGAAATCATTAAAGGATTACATCATGCCACATACTTTACAGACTCCAGCCACTTAAGTACTATTACTTAATAGTAGCCCATTATCAAGAGGGTTATACAGAATAACTCAGGAGCATTGTTTTCTCAGCTGCAATACCTGTGCAATCAGCTGTAAAAAAAGGAGATAAGAATCAGCATCTCTCCCTAAAAGTCAAACAGGAGAGGACTGGAGATGAAACCACAGTGCACGGTGCTTAATAGAAGTGCCTGACCCAGTATTAGTGAAAAGGAAGGAGAGTAAGCCAAAACCAGGCTTAAATGCCTTAAGTGGAACTTTGTCTCCACTGCACTAACTTTGTTGGTTCGGGGAAGAACATGGACACCTGACAGCTGAAGCTTAGCATTTGGCTTCTGTGCTATCCTTGGAAATGGCCTGAACCTGAGGCAACTTCACAGCTCAACATCACAGCACAAATAAACCCAAGCTGCTCTTCTGCCTCGTGCCATTTCCTAGGCAGTTCAGGCCACCAAAGCGCAAAGGTATTTTCATGAGGTGACTACAGATGCTGTTGAATGTCCTCCAAAGAAAGAGGCAAGCCAGGGTTTCTAGGGCACTGGGAACACCTGGGATTTCCCTCACATCAGGGTTCATCAGCTTTCGAAACATTTAGCCTCCAGCCCTGCCTTGGGACTGCTCCTAAGCAGCGGTGCAGATGCAGTCACTGTGTGCCAAAAAACATTATCCAGAATTCTTTCTAACAGCACTGTTATTTTCTTTTTATGACTTCCTTCCATAAGGTGTATTCCAGGCAAAAATGCAAAATAACTCTACTGAACAGCCTGTTTCAGACAAACAGTTGTTTGGATGACTCTCAAGGTATTAATTTTATTTTTAAATGTCTTCCAAATAATCACCTCTTTCTTTATTGATCTATACAGTATATCCACCGGATTCTGTCTGTACTTCCAGTCCTGCAGTTAAGAGCTTTGGGCCCTGTACTGCAAAGTGCTGAGCACTTCTAGAAATCCACTCCAGAACATTCGTGAAACCTTGCACAGAAAAAAAAAAAGGGAAGCAACAGAGCTCCTCACCACAAGCCTGCCCCTTCTTTCCACTTACTGGAACAATCACACTGAACACTATATTTTCTGACCTCTTTGTTGTGTGTCTCAGAACAAATTTTGGTAAAAAGCCATCTGCTGACCATAGCAACTCATGTCCCTCTCATTACCCTCTCCCTGAGCCCCTCTGGGAAACAGGCTTAAATATAGTAAGAAGAGCAGACATCTTTCTAATTTCTAGAAGGACAGGAAAATACAGAATTACAAGTTTGCTTTTTGTTAATGACAACTCTGCAGGTAACCTGACTGGAATCTGAGTCCTGCCAGGTGACCTTCCCTCCTCACTCTCCATTATCCATGTGCTCAGTAGTACACCATACCACGAGATCACACTTGTGAAGCAAAAGCTCCCAAACAAAAGTGAATTTGTTCCATCTCCAAGCCAGCAAAGAACCTGCATCTATAACATTAATCTTTGCCAGAACAAGAAGGGAAAGGAAAGGATAAAAGGGAACGGGGAGCCTCCCAACGCTCTCTGTGTACCCTCCTTTGTGCTTTCATTATTCTAACCGGGGCCATTACATTGACAGAAACAATAAGGGGAAAACAAAAAAAGCCTTGAAAGGTAAACAGAGAAACATTTTCTGTTTCTGATTTCCAAATCTAAGCTTATTTTCCTTACCGTCCAGGGAAATCTTCTGTCTTTGCAGACATCTGGGATGTTGAGTGGCTCCATGGTGTTCTTGACGTACTGAGCATACATGTAATTGATTTGGTTTGTGTCGTAGTCCCTGAAGGACACAACAACACCATTGTTATGTGCGTGGCATGGAAATGAGGCATTGCATTTATGCCCAGCAGGTAGGAGTAATATCTCTCCTGTATGAGAAAAGGATCTGTAGATACAACTAATAGATATATAATGGGGTTGAGTTCAAACCCTGGATCCCAATCCAGCTGTCATCACAAAACTGCGGAGTGGACTGACGTGTGCATTCCACCATTTCTTATTCAACATTAACACTGAACACCAAGCTGAAAAAATAAACAAATCCCTACGGTTTACACAGATGAAGGACAGAGAATGAACAGCTGCGTTTATATAGAAATAAACAGAACCTTGTGAAAACCAACTCCATTCACAAATCTGACACACTTAAAGAGCCAATACTGGATGAAATTCCCATATTAGTTAAAGAGACAGCAGCAGGTATCACTTGGGAATTTTCTGCTTCTAAGTTCATTTCAAATTTGTTCTAAAACTAAAGGCCCAATCAGTCATATGGAGATTCTGTTACTGAAATAGAACTGTTTATTCCAAATTGGGACACAAAGGACATTTACAGAATCAGTCATCTCCACTCTTTTAGTCACAGCTTATTTAATTAAGGTATTTTAATTCTCTTACACCCTCAGACCCTCCTGCCTTCGAGGACGTACGCCCTCAAAATAAACCTATTGCCATCAAGCTCCCGGAGTTTCCCTCTGACATTTGACTTGACTTCAGTTATCCTCCTGCTCTAAGGATGTTCACAGGGCTGGAGGGGTCCTTGATTACATAACAAGACTGAATTTTATTATGTAAAGTAATAATTCCTATCTAATCCATGTCATTATTTCTGCTACTGCCCAAAAATCACGCCTTTCAAGCAGAGCAGAAGTTCTGACTCCAGTGGCTGACTCACAGTACAGTCCTCAGCATGTAGTTGTGCTGTCTCATGAACAAAATTCTGATAGGAAATTCAGCCTCCAAAATTCCTCCCCTATCAGTTATGAGAAATAATTTACTGATGGCCCATGCAAGCAGTAAATCACATTTTGAGTCCATTAAATAGTAACCATAAAAGGGATAATGAAGTGGAAGGGTCCATTCTCATAGTGTAGAAGAGCAAGTAAAGAGGAACTTTCTTTTTCACCTTATGATCTTATCAGACTGTTGTACCTCTCTACATTCTGGTTGTACAGTGTCTAGAACTGTAATACAGCTCAACAGTTTTTGGTTGCTTAACCCCCACACTTTGGACATAATTTTCTAATATATGGAATTAATTTTAATATAATAAATGTTTACTGCAAAAAAAGCATCAAAGGGGTACGGAAATCTCCGTTTTCTCTCTGCACACAATATCCACAGTGAACATTTTATATACAACTGTGTCTCTTTTTGACATTATTTGAAACAGCTGTCTTTGATGGCAGAGAAAAGTAATGGAGACAGTAATTTTCAAACTTCAATACGGAGGTTCAGGCTAAATTTGGAAACTATTTAATCTGGGTATTTTAATTCAGCTATTTCTACCTCTCCCTTCCTCCCAGTTGGTTTCTCAAAGATGACTGAAAGTTAGAACTTTAGGACTTCAGTCTTGATTTAGTCAGACTTGTTCTTTAAGCCAGCTTCCTTATCTATGAGATAAGGGTGATGATTAAAATAACTGATTAAAAATATTAATAGGATTATTATCTTCTACTCTACACCATAGTTGTCTACAGAGATTTCTTACAGATCGGTTTTAGAGCTGCTCACCAAGTTAGAATTTTACTTCTCCCATTTTGTACATGTCCATAGCTTAGCCTTGTGATACCAATGTGTACTTGGACCTGGCAAAGTGAAGAGATCGGGCTCTACTCTCCTGTTCTGCTCAGTGGGGCCTTTTCAAGGCAAGAGAGTTTGTCTGGGCACACTTCAGGGCAAAACCTGCTCTCTAAAAATAGCAGCAATACCTAGGACCCAGTAGAAATAAGGCCTGTTATTATGAAAAGAATATTAATAGCATAGTTTCTTCAGGATTCTCCTGGGATGAACAAAGGTCTGAATTCACTGGTTTACCTCTTCAGATTTTCAGCAGAATCTTCTAATTCCTCAGATTCCATGTGAAACACACTGGAAAATGTATCCTGGAATAGCGAGAGGATATTTTAATACACAGGTCTATAAGGCTGACACAAATTAGAATAGTATGATCCGTGAAAACCTTGTTGCAGTTACCAAGACCTATTCTGTAATAAACACAAGTGTAAAATTCTTTCCCTTCATTTCACATCTGTACAGGATCCTGCCACAAAGACATCTTTTGGTACAACTTCAGGTATCATTGAAGTGTCTCGAGTCTCTACTGATGACTCCAAGGAGAAATGCCAGTATTTACAAGCCATGCCAAATTTATCTGTCAGCACAGAAATTCTTTAACTACACAAAGACCAAAACCTCCTGAGTCAAGACCCAGCCTGAGCAGATGCCAGAAAATTAAAGACTGAGCATGAAAAGATGACAGAACATACTATGGGTCAGAAATCCTACAGAGTCAGGATGGAGGGAAACCCAAACCACTCCCAGGGAATAAGCCCTTCTGCCTTTAGCCAAAAAGCCACACTCACGGGACAGTCTTCATCCACTATGAAGATGGTACACCTCTGCACTTGCATGAAGGATATTATAGTGGCAGCTATCTTCTTCAGGATTACTTCCAAAGACTGCTGCTCCTCAAAGATCAGGCTGGCAAGGTCAAGAAGCACCTGGGGAAAAGGCCTTTTGTGAAATTTTGACTAGTTGTGATTTATGCAATAATTAGCATTACTACTGTCTTTGAGTCCTCTCTCCCCTGAATCAAGGAAGTCAGTGTGTGTGTCTGTGACCACAATTAAATATTGGCTCTCACACAGACTGCAAAGTAAGTGAATAACAGCCAGTTTGACGCTTTTGATGGAGGAAATAAATAGCACAGATGGCTGGCTGATGTTTTGGGTCAGAGAGGCAGAATAGATTTAGGCATTAACAGGTCATCAAATGAAACCTGAGAAGTCCAGACAACACAGTTACTTGTCCTTAGGAAACCTAATGATTTCCTATGGCTCATGTGTGCATTCTGAAACCAGTGATATCTACATTTCTTAAAACTTTGGAGCACAATTACTACCTGTTGTAATTATGAGCAGATCCCAATGAACTCATTTGGTGAGAGCATCATTTGGACACAGCACTTCAAAGCTGCTGCTGGAGGACTCGGCCGCTCAAATGTGCTCCTGTTCCTTTTTTTTGCCTCACAAGAAGCACGAAGGCAACTCGAAAAATTAGCCAAATTTGCACCAGTTTAGCAACCCTGAGGGTCACTTTGGAAACACAGACCCGCCGGGAAATGGTTCCGTACCTGATTCCGCCTGTTCTCCAGCAGAGACGTCTCGTACAACTGCGCGTTGTGAAGGACAATTCCGCAAAACGCCAAATAGGCGGCGAAGTCCTGCAGACAAAGGAACAGCAGCACCTCGTGGAGATGACGTCCCACAGTCAAAGATGAGCTGCTGCAATGTTTTGTTTCCACTTGGAAGTATTAATTGATATTTTTGTGGGTTTTGGCAACCACACATTCAGGGTCTGGGTTTTTTCGGTTGCTCCTAATTTGTTATTTCCTCAAGAATCCCTTCTCCTTTTGTTTAAACTAATGATCTTCGCAGGTTATCTTGGTGCAAGTAGGATTGATAAGACTGATATAAGAAGCAGCTCAAAGGAATCAAGTCATTTGGCAGCAATGCTTATTTTATTTAGAAAACCTGAGCGCAGACAACCAGCCTCTCTCATTTTGGGCTATTCCATCTCTTGGAAAGGGGAAATAAAATTCTGCTAACATAGCAACCCCACAATTTTCCCCCTCTCAGTGTGAGATTAATTCTGATATCCTGCAGATACTCAGGCTGCATTTTGTTTTAAAGGGGGAGTTTTCAAAGAGAAAGGGTGAATTCTGATTCTTTTACTGCTGAGGATTAAGTCACTTCTTCAGCCTGAGCACAGCCTGGCTTTTGCCAAACCAACCTGAATGTGAAGTCCGGAAATGTTTGGAAAGCAACTGCAATGGGAGAATTAGGAATCAGTTCTACTGTCTGCTCTACTGATTATCTTAGACATTGGTCATAATTTATCCAAAGCTTTTTCTTTTCCTGCAATTGCTATATTGAGAAGTGACACAGTATTTGAAAGAGAATCACTACACAAATTTTAATATTCAAAATATGTTTGTTGGCCATGCCAGGAGAGTCGGAACCATTGAATAAAAAATGATATCTCTTACAAGTTATGAAACTGTTTTACAATGCATTTCAGGAGAGTAAGCCTGTGTTTCAGAGATAAATGACAGATAACATCGTGATCCAGAAATCAAACTGTTTCACATCCACATTTCTCATGGCCTCATAAAGAAAGACATTTGCAGTATTAGCAGGAGTTTTTACTTTTTGAGAAAAATTAATTATTAACATATGCATCCCCCATCCCCCTGGGAAAACAGAGGAGACAGAAATGGATAAAGCTTTTATACCTTTTCATCTTGTTCAGTGAAGGTGCCACCAATTCCAGATTTCTTGTTGATTGCTTGAGCCACACCGACAACCTGGAGTGTTCAAAATGGAGCAATTAGGAGTCTGTCATCAGATTGTATTTCTAGGCATATGTATAGAAGATAATAAGTGATCATTACAGGTATTTGGTTGACTATTAAATCGAACTGTTAGTATAATAAATGTTTCCCACCTTAGCCTTCCTGTATGTTTTCCTTCCTTTTGAGACTTTGCAGAGTGTTATTAATCTGACATAAATATAGGCAAAGCTTTTACATTTTTTCAGATTTTTTGGCATGATTACATCAAGTGACAGAAAAACTGCAAAGAACTTCCTTTGTTTGAGTCCAAGCAGTGTAAAACCAATGCAAGGTGTTAATGATGGTATTTTTTCATCTCGCTTTTTTGGGGATAAGCAATATTAGAAGAAAACTGTGTGTGGTGGTTAAATGTTTAAAAAGTTAACTGTTAATCATTACATTTGTAACTGCTAAACTGATAGAAGGCATGTGGGTTTATTTTTGTAATGGAAAAGAAGACAATTTACTATCTCTCAGCCTCGCATTCCCCAAATACTGATGTTACAAGCAAGGTCATTGTTCTGCAGGATGAATCGCTGCCAACTGTGGGCTCAAAAATGTCTGTCTGAAATAAAGCTGAACTGTCAGCTCCCTTCCACACCACCCAGCTTTTCCCACAGTCACCCTCTCATTCACTTCAGGGAGGAATATTTGTTATCCAGTGAACTTCCTTTCTGTAGTAACAATTTACCACTAGTCTTATCTACTTCCATGGCAGACTTTGAATAAAAGCAAATCCTTTAAGCAGTCAATATGCTTTTATTTTAGCCTACACGTGCAGAGATTAATGGTGACACCTTTTCTCATACCACTGTCTTCTCTGGGTATTGATTTAATTTATTTTATTTTATTTCAGTTTTGATCCAGCATGAGCTAAGACAACTTTAATAAGGCCAGAGGCTTTTCAAGGCATCCAGAAGGTGAGTGCTTTCATCTTGTGTAAATACATCCCCTCCACAAAAACAAAGTCTGTGCTGCTTAAAAAAGCTATAAGAAAACAGTAAAAGGACCATATGTATATATATATATATATAAAGGACTATTTAAGCTCCTTTTATCAGCACTGCAGGCTTATGATACATGAACAAAGGCAGGTGTTCCAAGAGCAATGGTCGGTTTTAGAGCTTTGTAAAGGTCTTTCAATAAAAGGTTTTAACTGAGGAGGGAAGGAGTAATGAAAATAAACCTACTAAAAAGTCATAGTTGACTTGAATATGATAAAAAAAACATGCAAGTGCAAAACCTTTTTCTTTGTTGTTGCTGTTTCAGTGGCATTCTAAGCTTTTAGACAACTGTGTAATGTGTGCATTTTTTTTTCATACAAAATGAACAGTTTTAAAAATTAAACTGGTCCAAATTGTGGCCTCATTTATATCAGTACAAATTTCAGCGCTTCTCTACATTCTGTAGGATATGGTGTAGAGACAGTAATGAGAAAAACCTCAGATGGATATTTTTCAGCCATTGGAGTCTTGCCTGCAACCAGGTAATTAGGAGAAGATATAGGGAACTCAAGAGGATCTGTTCCTGTTACTAAAGTAATTTTGTAATTAGGACAAAAGTAAATCATGTAGTAACATTTTAGGCCATGGAGAACATATGCCTGCATTTTAGAGAATACCAAGCACAGTATGAAACCCAAATCTTCATTTTTAAAACTTATTACAAACAAATCAGCAATAACAATAGGCCTGACCAGTGATCTCTAGTTGGGAGTTATGTTTGCACCAGCAGAAAAATTGAATCCAAGGTGACTCTGAGCTCAGCTGCACAGGAAACTTTCTCAGATAACAGGTACATACAAAGCATGAAATGTTTGTGGCAATAAACAAGAGAAATCTGAGATAAAGCTTGGAGAATATTGGGAAAATATAACAGGTGAGTCATGCAGCAATAAAGCAAAGATGTGTATGTTTGAGTCCTTGTCATTCTCCTGCTGCAGCTCCAGAATTAGCCTGTGTATTTCTTGGTCACACAAGGCAAAACTAATAGGAAAGAAAGGGGTTAAAAATATTCTTGCTGGCAGCACAAGCAATCTTCCAGGGCTCCACTTGTCCTCTAACCTTTCTTCTCTATCTACTTTTCCCATTTAAGAAATCCTGATCCACATTACAAGAAGAGATTCCTTCTAATTCTTAGAGAACTTTATTTTTACTATTTTCTTGCCATAGCTGAGCCCTGCCTCTAAGAGTAGCAGCCTTCCTAGAGTGTTTCCCGGTAGGTGATGACTGATGACTGTGCTCTGGATTTTACCTCGATTGTTTCATGCTGCAGGTTTTTGCACATTAGGATTACAGACCTAACTCTGGAAAAGCTCTTCCAGCCCTACAGGCCATTGGTGCCCTTTTTAGTTGGTTCTTACTTCAGCTGACTCAAAAATACAATTAATTTTGCTTCCTAGGAAGATATATTTTTGATTTGCTTCTGCTGTCACCTGAAGAAAAATTACATTAAGCCAAAGAATGGTAACAGAAAGAGGGGAACTCAACTTTTATCTCATTTTCAGTAAGAGAACATACACACTTCAGGAGACAGACTAAGTGGTGTTAACCTTACTTCGCTCTCCTGGTCTTGTAGAGCTTTGATTCAGGCTTATAAAATTATCCTGCAGGGACAGAACTGTATTTACAGACTTCCATTTTTAATAAACTAAAATTTCACATCCTCTTCTATCATTCATGCCAGCAGCAGCCTGCGTGATTTCCAGCACTCCAGTGAATGTAACACGTGTCTCAGCATAAGCTGAAAATCCACCCAAGAAGCAAATTACTGATCTCCATAATCCTGCAGCAAGACTGCTACTGGAACTTGGGGGAGTTTGTTTAAAGTCAGCTTGGCTGGAGCTCCTCTATTCTGCAGCGACTGCGATATCTGAAGTGTTCACTGAGGGAGAAAATAACTTCCCTGGCTGGCAGGAACATGCCTGCTCACGTTTTACACAACAAAACGCAACAGGATGTTTTCTAAGGCTGTTGGAAATAGTAGCAAACAGGGCAAAGTGAACAACAAACTAAACAATTGCCAGAATAAAACATTTCCCTAGCCAGTTACTGGGAAGTTCAGTCTTAGTTGAAGCCTGGGAGAGAGGTCTCAGTTAATTCAGTTAAAAGTTCCATGTGAGAAAATCCTACAGATTTTAGTAGAAAACAAACTGAATTTGAATTTAATGCAAATTACTATGCACGGCTGAATGGAAAAAAATGCAGCAGTAACAGAAAGTTGTGTGATTCCCGTAGATGTTCTGTGGCAGCTGTGGTGTCTCTGTGCATCAGAGACCTTCCATTCTCCAGATACTCCAAGCCTGTCAGAGAGCTGTGCTGAGCCTGTGTCAGCCCTGCATAACTCCACAGGTTGGATTAAGCCAAGGAATGGAATAAGGACTGCTACTCCCTGTTGGTTCTGTTGAAATGGCAGTTTGTTGACAAGTGCCTACAAAACCAGGTGCAGACATCCAAGGTGATAGTTATTTGCCACAGCCTCTGCAATCCTTTCTCTGGGCCCCTGAATCCAAGCCCAAACGAAACCAGAAGACCTGTGCCACTGCATTTCCTGGCTTTCCAGGAGCCCTAGAAGGCAAATCAGCACCATTTGGAGCTTTCTTTCGTTGTTACTAGTTCCTGGGTCCTTTTCATGGGCTCTTTTGTGAATCAAACTGTTTGCTTTTCATCTGTGGAATTTCTTACTAGATGTTATTTTTAAATGAGGCTTTGGTTTCTCACATGCCTCATGGAAATATAGGCAAACGTGAAAAGCATCTACTGGAAAAATCTCCATACTTCAGCAGGCCCAGAGGATTTAATAATCAGCATGAGATTTTCTTCCTCTCAATTACTGACTCTTTTGTTTTTAAAAAACAGTCCTAATACTAAACAAACAAACAGAAAGCCCCAGTTGCTTCTCTTTCTCAGTGCTTATTTTTGGATGACCTCCAGAATCATCTTTTGACTGTGGTTGCTGACATCCTGGGCTAAGGCAGCATTCAGTAGCCTCAATATTAATAGAGGGGCTTTGGGGATTTTTTAAATTTTATCTATTTATTTTTTAACAGGGAGGAGTCAGCATTCTGGCTGTATTGTTCTGGGGATTTTTAAACAGACAAAGCAGCAGAATGGAAATGGAAAATTAAGGACTGATTCATTGCCTCCAACGATCTCTCCAGAAACATGCCAGTCATTTGTTGTGGTGAGAAGGAGAAAAACTTTCTGGTACAGACTGTAAAAATCAGAAAAAATTAAAGTTGCAATCCTTTCCTATAAGAACTCTTAGAGTTTAGCACCTTCAAATTATTGCATATGAGTATAACACTCTCCTCAAACTTCAGGTTGGCTGAACTTTTCCAAATAAACAAATTCCTGCTTCATTTCCCCTTGCTGATGCACTTAGGAGTAGAAAGCTGGCCCAGGACACGGCCCATTGCAGGTTTATTCAGCCCCTAAGTCATGGTGCACTGGACACACAGACTGCAGCTCTTATTTCTTCCTCCACCCACCAGTAGGACCTGGGGAGAAGTGGGCACTTCCACGCTCCCTGGCCAGCAGCAAGACTTTGTAACTCAGTTCTGTTCCCATCTACATGGGGCACAGCATTTTTTGCCACTCAGCTGTTCCCACCACATCTGCTTTGCTCATCTGCTGGCCCAAGGCCAGAGGTGGCTGCAGGGGAAGACTTTTAAGCAAGAGTAGGAAAGGATCAAGTGCTGTCCTTGGAAGAACTGAAAAAAAAAAATAGGCCAAAATTAGTAGTATGTGAAGAAAGGAAAAGCTGGCTGATCATCTGGGTCAGGTGCAGTAAGATTCAATAGACAAGTTAAATCAGGAGCTTAATCAATTTATTTAATGAAAGAAAGGTTCAGTGCAGTAAGAGCCAAGGTGAAAAACTCTGTAAGAGGAGTGAAAGATGGAAGAGCAAGAAGAAGAAGGTATGACGCCTTCAAACCAAGCCTGGCAGCCTTTCTTTTGGGGACTTTGAGCTCTCTGGAAGCAAACCACAAATGCTCTGAAAAATAAATGAATTTCAGGAGAGAAAATCTCCACCTCAAAGCTCGGACACACTCTATAGAGAGCCTTATCCTTTGTGAGTGTTCCTGGAACTGGTGCTGTGGCTGAAGGCTCCTACAGTCAGGATCAAAGGAAACCCAAATGTACTTCACTGACAGTAACTCTTAACTGCAGTCTCAGTGCTCTGGGATAGACCAGTAAGTGTGCAGAGAACTTTAATGCTCACAGATACTTGGTGCAGGAAGCAGGACTGGCACTTCTAGAGTTAAATCCATATATTCTACTGCTGCATCTGGGATTAAACACTGACAGTTCCCTTTGGCTTACATTACTGAACTGGATAAGATAAAATTAAAGTCCAAACAAACAAAAGCAGTCTTTTTTAAAAAGGAGATAGTTTTATAGTGGAAGATAATGACTGGCAGCTAATAGAAGTTTAAAGTGTCAGTGTGGTTGGAAACAGTATTACCTGAAGTGATCCTAAGACTGCAACTTACCTCTTCCCTGTGATTCTTTATTGGCATACAGAGGATGCTCTGAGTCTTATACCCTGTGATCTGGTCAACTTCTGCATTGAATCTTGGATCCTGAAAAAAATACAATTATTAGACTGCTTGCTGAAAGATCACTTCTTTTTCTTACTTGGTTTAAAGGTTAAGAAAAGCAGAATATTTGATTTAACTGTTACCCAGGATAACAAAGGTTCCATTACTAGATAATAATTATATGAAGTTGTTATTCTCAATGTGTTAAAACAAAAACCACGAAGAACAACAACAACAAACCCCCCACCCAAATCCTAGGAGAAGTCTTTTCTTGCACCCAGACCATCATTATCATGAACATGTACACAGACCAACCATCCCTCGTGGAGCTTTTATCATCAAGAAGAGGTTACAGAAACACACTGAAAGACACATGGCCACAGAGGAGCGAAGTTTCATGACTGTGGTCAGTGGTTTTGCTTTTATCAGAGATTGCTTGTTTCGTATTTTTCACCTCAATATTGTTACAAAACTCTGGTTCTTTCAGCCACAGCGCCGTGTGTCTGGGCACACATGTATCTACAGCACAGGTATTATAACCAAAACCACGGGGTGGGCTTTGCACCTTCGCCAGGTTAAGTGAACACAGGTCCTAATACAGGTACTGAAGTGGCAATATTTCAACAGCTGATCATAAGGCACCTTCTTCTGTCGGAGAATTGCTCAGGAGAAGTTTCCTCGACTCACCTCATAGGCGTTCTTGATGTTCAGGGGTTGGCCTATGGCTGCCACGTGCCCCACAATGCCCTTGTTCCACTCCAGGCGGATGCAGTTGTTGGAAGCTTCTTCCAGGGTGGAGCCTTCTGCCACATCAAACAGCCTGCTGACGAGGAACTTCTCATTGGAGCTGTCCTCACAGACCAGGAACAGGGAATAGCGGTCCGCTGCTATCAGCTCGTGGATATGCAGGAAGATCTTATGGCACAGCGCCGTGACATCCAAGTGACTGGAAATGTCTTTTACAAGTTCTAATAGTCTTGAGCACTGATCCCCTGCACTGGTCTCAATCCTTGGAGATGGCAGAGGCATCTGTTCCTTCTTTTCAGAGCCTGAGAGGAAGCTCACTGCTCCTACCGAGTCCGTGACAAAAATAGGCCTTAGGGGTCTGTCAAATTCCGAAGCAGAGATTTTCCTCGCCGGTGTCCCAGGGCTGGTGGTCTCGGCACAGGCAGGCTGGTGACAAGCACAGGATTCGCTCTGGGACTTGGTTCCCTCCTTGCAGACTGGGATGGTGTGAACTCTCTCAGCAAACCATGCATTAACCATTTCTCTGTCAAACAAAAATCCAAATACAGTGAGCGATGTGAACGGAAAACCCTTGGGCACTAGCACATATTGGAAGCCAATGCTGCAAAGAGGAGAACTGGAAACCTTTTCACCCAGAGGACACCGATGCACCTTTAGGCTCCTCTGTGTCAATGCTTTCCAATTTTATGAAGCACTCAGCCCAGATCAAGCAGTAACATTTTATGCCCCATAAAAAAGAAGCTATTTCTGCCTAAAGGAAATACCTGGGTAGGGCAGAGGGAGACCACTTACGCTGCGCCTTTCAGAATACAGATCAGAAGTTTACACCATCATTTTGTGCTTGAAAAGTTCCGGTCCTTCCCATTCCTGAGATCTGGATTTCTGTATAAGGTGTATATACAATTTGTATGAAGACAAAACCTTCTGCTTTAATTCTGTTTTTCAGACCATTTCTGACCTCTAAAAAGATAATTCCGAACTTTAATTCCCTCTGTCAAATCACCTGCCACCCCTCCTATTTTTATGTCGCCGATCTTCTATTTTTAAGTTAACTTCCTCTGCTCTCTGAGTTAATTAAAAATGCTGGTTTGACTCAAAGCATAGAAGTTTTGCTTAAAAACTGTCATAAAGAAACATGAATGTTTCTATTTC
The DNA here is from genome assembly GCF_025592945.1 of Manacus candei. NCBI lineage: Eukaryota > Metazoa > Chordata > Aves > Passeriformes > Pipridae > Manacus > Manacus candei. The sequence goes on from NW_026138110.1 coordinate 2,007,872, forward strand.
AGCCCCTTCAAAATAATGAAAGGACAGACTGTTTTCAAACATCTTTCCTATTTCCTTTCCTTGCAGATGAAACTCATTGTCTAACTCAACCCAAAGTACTGAATAACCCTAAAATTGTATTTTTTAAGAGTTCATCACCAATTAAAAAAATGTCATGCATCTCTAGTATTTAACTGTATTTCTCAAATTAATTAGCACTAGGAAGCCAACCCTAATAATGTCCTCACTAAATACAGCATGTCTTCAATTAGGCACAGGCAAACATATCATCAAGAACAGGAGGATACTTTTTCTTATCACCATAATATTTTCTTGTCCAAAATTGGGTTTGTTTGGTTGGGGGGTTGTTTGTTTGTTTGTTTTGGCTGGTTTTTTTTAAAATGCAGGGCTTTTTATTTCGTTTGCTCAGTGCCGAGGATCCCTCACAGCCCATGCCCTACTCTTAGAAGTAACGATCTTTTTGCTGCATTACATAACATACAGGCCTGTGAGCAGCAAAAAAAAAAAATCCCTGTTAGAAGTCTGATCTTTTGGAAACCTTTCCTGGTGGTCATGTTTTAAATTTGGGATATTTTTTATTTGCTCAGCAGCCCACAGGAATCCTGAGAGTGGAGCTGAATGAAGCCATGGAGATGAGTCAGGTTAGTCACCCGCTGATCGGTTACATGCCCCAGTGTACTTCAAATATGCCCTTTTTTTCTTCTGTTGGGGAGGTTTGAAAGAGTTTTCCAGATTTTGCAATCACGTATCATTTGGAGACCTCAACTGCAGGCAAACTTGGTATAAAACACTGAATTATTAAAACTACCCATGACCTGTATTATAGCAGTGATACCTATTTTTTGTGGAGTTACCTCATCCAAATGCTTCTTGTAGTGAAGCAGCATAAAGAACAATTAATTTATTATTAGAACTTTAACAGTATTACTTTACAGTACTTAAAAAGGATAAATGGGAGTCGTGACCATGCATTACTGAAACACATAATATGATTTGCATAGGACAATGTTACATTTGCAAAAGCTGTTTCAGTGAGAGTCAAAATAACAAGCTGGCATTTGGTAACATTTGGAATTTTCATTTATTGGACTGAATAAGAAAGAATAAAAATTTGGGATGAAAATGACCAAAAATATCCTTAAGGAAAATAAAAAGCTTAAGATGCAAAAGATTTGTAAGTAAATGGAGTACAACCTCTACAATCAGTGCTGGTAACTCCTGTCACCCTGTGTGTTATATGTGGGTTCTTTTTGTTTTACTCTGAATCTCCTCAAAAAAATAAATTACCTGGAAAATTTTAGCTTTTTCTAAACAAAATTATCATCTAGCACTAAGGCTGCAGAAAAGAACCTGAAAATGCCAGGTGGGTGGATTTAAACCTGAGACACAAGAAGGTAGGTGCAGAATAATCAGTAGTTTTAAAGAAGTGCCTTGACCTAGATTCACAATTGTACAATTGTTGGGTGAGAGCAATTTGCAGAGCAATCTGATTCACTGCTTATTTCCTCATGAGTAAAGGAGAATATAAAATGCTGTCATTTCACCTACTTCTGGTTTACACTGAATTTACATACGTGGACAAGTTGATACAAGATGCAAGGGCAGAGAAAGAATCTGGCAAAAGCTACAGCAAAAGTTTGATTTATCAGTTGAAACCTGTCATTTTATTTATTCTGGAGTGTTGTATGATGATGTCCCCTGGCCTGTAGCAGTGGCAATCAGTACTCTGAATTCTAATACCTGTTCTCAAACTGTGGCCATGAAATTATTCAGTTTTTACCATTTTGCCTTTTTACTGTGTAAAATAAGCTTTCATTTCTCTGTCTCGTGGAGGTTACCGAGGGATGTGGAACACAACTGTAAAACCTTTCACATGAAAGGAATTACATTTAGCAGGAACTGACTACTTGTTGGGTATCTGCACTGTTTATGAAGCGCTGCAGCATTGAACAGAACCTATATGTGGAGCTGCATAAATATGAGTAACTTATTCCTGTCCTTTCATGTCTCTTAGATGATGGTTCAGTAACTTGCCAACAAGGTGCGTGATTCTCAGAAAGCTCCTTAAGTTAACAACGACAGCAACAAATCCTTAACTAAACTGTTTAAAGCATGCTTTGCAACTTCAAACCATTTAAGCATTTTTATTTGGGCAACAGGAAAGCCATTCAAATTCGCTGGAAAAAGAACAGTGTTCGCTGACCTTTACTGAATGCCTCTTCCAACAAGGAAACTATTTAGCTCCTTTTACTCACCCAGTTACACACAGGGGTGGAAGAACTGGCATTTCTCATTAGCTGACGTATTCTAACTCTATTTAAAATCTATCAGGCAAAGTCCTGACATGCATTTGCTTGTTGACACTCAATCCTATTTAACAATGCCTGACAAGAGGAGTATTATGACTAACAGGAGTACTCTCACAGCACAGAACCAGCTCAACAGATATCTGATACCAGACACTGAACCACAAGTGAGGTAACTGGAAATTAGTAACAAGTGCTATGTAGGATTAAGATGTCGTTTTTAAAGGGCTACAGGAAGAAATAAACACTTGTGACTACTCTATTCATATGAATAGTTTGCATTAGGCATTGGCATTGTCAAGAGGCGACTGTAAGTACAAGAGCCTTGCTGTAGTTTAGAAGGTGCAGGAGCAGATTCTGATCCATGCAGACAGTTAAAATCAATGCAATGTCTCTATCCCAGCACAGCAATCACTGCCTGTTGAGGAGTTACAGCATCCATTCCTCATGACCTGGATGCATCCTTTACTGCAGTATGAGCCTTCACTCAGGAGAGCTGTGATTTATCCCAGAGTTCATAAATAGCAATTTTTTAGTCACTTCTATCAGCCAAACCCAGTCTTTCCTCTGTAAAGCACAGGACAGTAGTGACTGCTGAATTTGGCTGGTGACTCCATCAGCAGGTGACAAAACTGGAGAGGAATTTTGGAGAGATGGGGATGGGAAGGGGATGAAAATACAGTGGGAGGCAAAACATTTGAAGGAAAAAAGAAAAAAAGATTGTGTGATCCTCCCCTCTCTCATTGCTTATATACAAATACACATTATCTGCAGTACATGGGGACTTGGGAACTTCAGAGGAATTCTTTGGCCCTGATTTGTTAAATGCTGTATAGAAAGTCCTAGAAAGTAGGAAGTTTTCAATATGAATAGGCAACAAAAATAGATCACTTGGTAAGAAAACACAGGCACAAGGATGTGACATGGCTTGAGTCAGGTCATGCAGGAGGGCACAAGGAGAGCTGAAGACACCCTCAGGTCTAAGACCTGAGGAGAACCTTGCTGTATTTCCTGGGCCTGTGTGTTAAACCATGCTGACACAACACCAATCACTATTCTATTCATACACTGGGAATATTAAATAATTTACTGTACCCATCTTCATTGTGATTATCTTCAAAATACACAGCAGACTTCTCATAAAAAAACCCAACCCAGTGAAGATGTTTAAATATTAACAGCCAGATTATGATTGTCTTGCTCACATATATAACCACACTGCATATGTAAGACAGTACCAACATGACCATTCAGCAACTGTTTGGTATCTTTGGACAAAATGGGCAAAAACCAGAATGCAAAACTAATACCAAGATGCAACAATGACAGTAAACTGCATCTTGCTTGTCTTGCACAAAGAATGCTTAATAATCACAGTACCATAACAGAACCGAGTGATAAGTAGCTTTCAGTGAAACAACTAATAATTCCCCATTTTCTCTGTTGCTCATAAATCTTTCATATATACCATGTTTAATGTTTCAGTAGTTGTGTGGCCTGTTTTGCTAATTTTTCACTCAAACCAGCAGTTGCTGATAACACACTTCAGGAGAAGGATTCCAAACTTGCCTACTAGAAAATGCCAGCTTTCAGGTATCTGAATTCCTGGGGCCTAATCGTGCCAGTGTTGAAACCATCTATATTTCAAGCTAAGCTTCATAACTATTTTCTCAATTGCCTTCCTTAATATAACCACTAGATGTCTTCAAATTTCTCTCCCGCATCCTGGCATAATTTAAACATGGAGATCATTTAAAGCATTAGCAATAACTCAAAGCCTATTCAGTTTTAACAAATGAATTTGGAATTCAAAGCTACTAGGACATCACACTTGCCTTCCCACTTGCTATTTCACCCTCATGCTCTAAGTGGGTTTTTGCCTTTTCTGGCCGTAGAAAAGAGGCCTCGTTAGATGGAAAGAGCAAACTGACTGTAAAAGAAGTGTTTGCAAACTGGCTGAAAGAGTAGCTTGACAAAAACAACAGTTGTTTTTCCTTAAACCCTTTCCTATTATAGTTAGTGGAGATGCCATTTCTCACAGTGGTAGGCAAGCAGTTTTTCAGGATGAAGTATGACTTAAAGCGAGTGCCAATTTTTTAGCACATCTCAGTCCAATATATTAGCACACATTTAAGATTAAACATTTCCAGTGGCACAAATGACTTCTGTCAGAATACAGATCTAAATTAAGGACTCTAATTCTTGGTTCAAACCATGCTCATAAAAGACTGAATTAACTTTTCAGAACTATGAAATTTCGATCTTGTCTGAATGCACATTTTTTAAAATAGGAGCCAGAGGTTGCTTTATTATCTGTAACAAACGTATTCAAAGTGGAGAACTAACTCTAACTGGCTATTTTCAAGTTTTCTTTAACAACCAAACTGCAAGCTTAACTTTTTATAAGAAAGCTTTCTTCCACAGAAGGGACCTTCTAGTCACACTATAAAGGAAGACAGAATAAATCCTCTGGGACTGAAGGTCAGATTCTAAGACCTGACCTTTATTTCTTGTTCCAAACTCAAAATTTTAAAAATAATTATGTACATAATGATTTTATTGTGGAAAGCCACAGGACAATACCAGTAATTTTGGTGAAAGATGGATTAAGACTGAAGTTCACACCTACCTGGAGACCTCAGGCCCACTAAATTCCTAAAACAGGGGTTTAGTAGGACTTAAGTGGTGCAGAGGCTTAAGGATGGCTCTCTGTGCTAGGATGAGTTCACCATAATGCACAAATAAATGGGAAAAATATACATCTTTTACTAAGCAAATATATTTAGTGGCTGTATTTTCAGTGCCAGACCTGATGTGAAACTACAACCACTGAGTTCTCCACAAGGGCCGTTTGAGTAGGGCTTCTTTTCTGGCACTTCATAAATAGCTCATTTTGTATTTAATTCCCTTTTTTTTTTTTTATATTGTTTTCTTCGAGTCAATCATACAAATGAGAAAGCATTCCATATAAATTTAAGTATGTTTCTTTGCCAGTGGGGAAGAGAATTACTTTTATACTGCGGTTTTGTTAACTGTATTTTTTTCGTGGCAGAAGCAAAATGCTTCCGCTTTAACAGTGAAAATGAAAACAGGTGGTAAAATATTAGTTCAAGTCAGGAATGTATTGCCTGGAATTCCTTTGTTTGTAATCCTTGATCTCAGCCATGTATTCCCACACAATTCAGCTTTAATTCAGCATAAACATAGGCTGTGATGAACTTTATTGGGTCTGAGGACATCACAGGTGATTTATCATGAATATAATATGATAGTAAAGTTACCCCGAAACAAAAGAAGGCAGAAAGGGGTGTTAACTGTTAAAGTAGTTCCCCCCATCTTATTTTCTACCTAAGGTTTACCAGCAGTGTTTTAATTAGTGTATTGTGCACACCCGTTTGTTTCTTTGTCACCTGGGGCAAACTGTACGTAGTAAAAGCACGTTCTCCTTGGAGCTACTCAGAATCTTCTGCTGCCTAGTTCATCTTCACACCAAAACATTCTGTGTAGGAGTTCAGTTTAGAGCTTTTAGGGAATTTAAGATGTAAATTGCTAGTAAGTGGTTTCTTATAATTTCTCAAATGACAGTTTCTTCAGTCTACAGTAATAGCTGTTTTAGAGGTGGTTTCCAAGATACTCCAGCACACACCTACCTTTATTTCCAACAACAAATGCCAGAAATACTCAATCACATTTACAACTTCATGAATGTGGGTAACATTCCTTACCTTCCTGAGTGCTTTTGGAGTCAGGAGTTTAAAATAGTTTGAGATGATCTTAATGCTTTGCTGTTATCAAGAAAGGCATAAGGATATGGATACATTATTTATAAGTGGGATAACTACAAAGGTCATTAGACCAAGAAGAAAACCTTACAAAATTTCACAGAAATCAATTTTTTTTTCCTGTCCTTACTTCTCAGAAAAGCTCAGTAAACATCCAATAAAACCAAATAAGTGGAAGAAAATATTCTGATCCCTGCCTTAACACCACTGCTTCCTGTGGTTTTTCCAAGCCATGGTCCAAAGAATCAGTGGGTCTGCAGTCCTCTTGTTAATACTTCACACAGGGTAACTTAGAAAAAAGCAAGTCCCCCTTCAGCACATCCAAACAATGTGCACAGGATTCTGTGCCTCCCCTGGAAAGCTGTGAGGGGTCCTTCAATCATACAAGTTCAAAGCCCACTGTCTATTTACTGTGGTACACAGGGATGAATATGGCTCACACCTGTATATTTTTAGCATTATTATATTTTTATATGTCAGTGATACCTTTATAAGAAAAACATGGGCCAAAGCACATTTCGGTGCAGAAGACCTTCAACAGCTCTGTCTTTGAAAACCTGAATATTCCTTCAGAAAAAATTAAGCACACATGTGTTACCAAACAAAAACAGTGACATAACGCATATGACACCTAATATTTACGAGAGTTGACTTCAAATAACCAGCTCAAAATGAAAAGCCCTGGAGACGCAGAGACTAGAAGGCAAATGTCCCGAGTAATGCAGTGCTGCAGGCAGGACATCACAAATTGATTGTCCACCAGCCATGAAGACGGAAAAAAAACCCAAACAACTGTGCTTGGGTTTTTTCAAAGGAATAATTGTAATCGATATATTCAAGTCATGCAGTTTCTGGATTCCAGCGCAGTGTCCCAGTAACTGAGACTCCTGGAATCCTCAGTGAAGCACTATGAAGTACCATGCTGTTAGGGACATTTATTTTTCCAAATACAACCCCACCTTAATTCATTTGTAAATATTTCCCAACCCTGCTAATAAGCCATTTATTTATTTATAACAAAATAATCTTATTTCCAGTGAAAGGCATATAAAATTTGGGTCAATAATTTGTCTCCATCGTGCCGGACATTTAGGAGACCAGACAAAAACTGCCTGTAACAAAGCAGTTACCTCTAACCAAGAGGAGACCTTTTACTCTGGCTGTTTTGGCAGTCTGCTGCTTCTGACTGCAAAGAGCACCAAGGCAGAATCACTCCCATATTTTTAAAAGTAGGGACAAACAGGAAGTCAGAAATACAGAAGTATTCCATAGGGGGTTATAATAAGTATCATGTTTGAGCATGGCAATGTGTGGATTGCTTTTTTAAAAGAACATAAAAAGGTAAAACTTCAGGAAGACAAAAAGCCATAAATGTGATAAAAACCCCTGCAGATTATGCCTTCATAGAGTCTAGTTAGAACAATTACGGCTGTAGCAACAGGATGGGGAAACACAAGACACAATCTAAAAGAAGAATCATTTTACTTCAAAAGGTTTCTTCTTCTGGGAAGCCAGAATGTGACAGGCGATTCCAAAACTTTTGGAAGGGGAAAAATAACAAGAGGAGTTGGAAAAAAAAAAAAAATCTTAAATTTAGTAGGAGCTGGGCATTTAGAAACTCTTGATCTTTAAATGTGCAGTATAAAAAACTCTCCAGCCAGAAGGTTTGTTACCAGCACTGTGTATCACGGAGTGAACCAAATCCATCTCATCCCCAAGTGTGCTGGTGACACACTTCCCCTTTGTTGTTCTGCACTTTGATCCCACTGGAACAGCACTTCATGGATAATACCTATTTATACTGCCTCTGCACACCACTTGTCTGCCTGGTACAGGGTAAAGTAGTAAAAAACTGATTCCGTAGCTTCCTACTGGCGGGATGGCAGTTTATTCCCGGCCTCGAAGGAGGGATAATTCACAGCTATTCCCCGGGATGACACGCTGTGGGACTGCAGCCTCCCACGAGCACGGCTCTGTCGGAGGATATCCATGAAGCCGGCCCAGGCTCAAGGGAGGCAGTGAGGTGGCCTGCCTGCAGGCACTGCCCACCTCGGGGCATTGCACAGCAAAATACGAGGGGTAAGACATTCGAGTGTCCTCATCCTCTACAACCCGGTGTAGGGCAGGGACGAAAGCAGGTGCACGTTTGTTAAGCAGACGACCGGCAGCCCTTCCCTCCAAGAGCCCAGAACACAGACTGGGGAGCCCAGCGACTCCAGCAGTTGCTATGAACTAATTGTTAATAGAAAGAAATATCATCTTTTGAAGTGCTGCCTTGCCAGAAAAGGTAATTTTTATTTGAATCACGACAACAGACGCTAATATCAAACTGCCCTGTGCAAACGGGAGACAACTATTCAATGATTATATGAGATGATGTGACTCCCATACTTCAAAAAAACCCAACAAAACAAATATGCAGGCGTAAGACCACCCAAATAATTAGTTTTATAAGTATTAAGGCACCTAATTTATTTTTTTTGGTGGGAATTACCAAAAGAACTACTGTATAAAATGCTATGGGAATTAATTAATTGCAGAGGAAAATATTTAAATTATTTAATATCTATAATGAAATTCCTGTATTAGGCTCTGATTCAAAGCTCATTACTATCAGTGGCAAGGGCTCGTATGGCGCTGTCATAAATGGCTGAGCTGGTGATCTTTTCCTATTATTATGTAGAAATATTTGAGAAACAGATAGAGAAACTATCTCTATCCGTTAGCAATTGTGCCCGTGAAGTCAAATATATGAAGTCAAATATGCCTCTGTGCTCCTCAAGATACCAAATTAACTAACTTCTTGGTCTGTTGCTTTTAGGACCTGTGAGAACTGTGGCATATTATGAAGCAAAACAAAAAATGAGAGGCAGTAAATTATGATTAGGAAAGAGTTGAAACTAGTTCAAGGAACGCTGCTTTACTTGAGAGAGTAAATATAATGCTAAGTAGCAAAACATTAACAGCATAGTCTTTGTTCAGTGTGTGCTGCTCTACAAGGATTCAGCTAAAACAAAGCCTGGCATTAAATTTTAGGGTTTTCTCTTTTCAAGCTCTAAGTAACGCTACCACGTAGAACATTAAGCCTCTTTACAAAGTACATCAGTTCTTTCAAACCGCTCAGCTCTTCATGTCATCCTCTTTGAACCAATATACACTTAAGTAATTTGTCATTTGTCTTTTGGAGGTACAAACTTATATATAAAAAAGGTATTCCTTATTATATAGTAATAGTTTTCTATTCATACAGCAAGGACAAAAAAAAAAAACCAACCCAAAACATTCCATGCACGACAGCAGAGAAGAGAGTTTTGAGACAAATGCAATGTTTCCATCATTTCAAAAACATCACAGAATTGTTGCCAAGCAAGAACTCAAAAGTCAACAGTTTTTCTGCAGAGCCCTCTCTAAATCAGAGGCATGGCCATCACGGAGACACGACTGAATTGTATTTTCTGAACTACTGCCTATTTCAGAGCCGCACAAACACAAATCTGTGCCTCAGCATTAAAAAAAAAAAAGAGAAAAAAAAAAAAGGATTAACCAAACCTGTCCATGGGGAAAACAAATCTGGCACAGCGGTTACTATTAATTAGCATTCCTATTTGTTCAATACTACATCCAGTTTCCAAAGGAAGTGTGACAGGCTGAACTAATAAAATGCTACTTCTCAAAGCTGCTAACACCCTATTTCCTGGGCAAACAAGCTGCCCTTCAGTGACACACCATGCACTAGTGTTCTGGAGAGTATCAAGGTTAACTACTTCCACCTATGCATCCTGCACCTATGCACAGCCTGTTTTAAAACAAAATCAACATTTAAAAGACATCCTTAAAGGCATTTTTATTACTTTTTTTTTTTTTTTGTCAAATGAACCTAAGGAAGCAGCAGCAGAAGGGGACCGCCTGACAGATGGTCACAAGTAAGCAGGTGACCCCCGAAGCTTTCTAGCTCTCTGCGAGTCAATTATTAATGGGGATTTCTCCTCTTACCGCCCCATCCCATGCAGAGAGGAGCAGCAGCAAAACCTCATTCAGAATGCATCCATCCCTGCTAAGTGACTCGGGGCAGCAGTAAATCAGCAGCGGTGAGCAGATGGTGCGAGCGGCTCGGGAGCGGGAGGGCAGCGGAGAGGAGCAAAGCGAGCCCGCGGAGACGGCGTGTCCGAGGAGCCAAGCACAGCGCTCACTAACCCGAGCTCTCGCTGAGACAGACCGTGGGAGCCGCAGATCGCCCGTGCTCTGCATCCCCACTGCTTTGTTTATCGGAAAATATTCAAAATGGAAACCTGACTCCACTTCTAAAAATAGCCGAATTTAGTCCAATTCAACTCGAAGTCCCGCTGCCGAAGTGTGCGACAACGGTGAGCAAATACCTCGTCTTATCTCCAAAAGGCAGCATGTCAAGCCAAAGAGGGGAGAAAAGCCCCGACGAGCTCTTCAGGTCCTCGACATCGGGCTCTTCGCGAGGACCGACAGCCAGAAGGGGCGAGAGCCGAGCGGCCGCCCCCGAGCAGCGGCGGAGCCCGGCGGCCCCGCGCCGCCCTCTGCCGGCAGCCACCCCTCCCTGCCCGGGGCTGTGCCCCTGCTCCCCCCGGGCAGCAATCCCTCCCTGTCCGGGGTTGTGCCCGGGGCTGTGCCCCCGCTCCCCCCGGGCACCGATCCCTCCCTGCCCGGGGCTGTGCCCCCGCTCCCCCCGGGCAGCGACCCCTCCCTGCCTGCTGCCCTGCCCGGGGCTGCGCCCCCGCTCCCCTCCCGCAGTCCCGGGGTCAGCACGGCGTCCGTGAGGTGCTCGCCCCCCCTGCTCGGGCGGAGCTCCGCTCTCGAATGCACCGCGCACGGCTCGTCAGCTCCCTCGGCACTTAACCCGTGGCCCTCGCCCCGCCGGGGGCCGCCCAGATGTCAGAAGAGGTGACGAGCCCACAGGGTGACGGAGCTCTCGAAGAGCAGCGCTTTGTTTTGCGTTGACTAAGTACTGACATAACCCACCCTCCACAAGACAGATGCTGTCTGAGGCTACCACCTACTTCGCAGGGCTGGGAAATACGTACTTGCTTGCTACTCACGAGAAGTTGGCTATGGCTGTTTTAAAGCGAGAAAAAAACCCACAAAAATAAATAACTAGGAGTCCAGGGCACGGAGCTCCAGGCTGGGATCGCTTCGCTGACCGGCTCCCGGTGCCGGGCGGGCGCTTCCCAGCGGAGCGGCCGCGGGCCGGGGGCTGCAGGCGAGAGCCTGCGGGGGAGCGCCGCGTGTGCCCGTCGGTGGCAGCCGAACGGGGCTGCTGCGCCCTGCTTTCAGTTTTTGCTCTTTCGAGGGTGGGGGCGGCGGGAGGGGACCGGGGGGAGTCGCTTCTTTTTATTTTCTTTGGAGACAGCAAAGGGAAACGGGAAAGAGCGAGCTTTCGCTGGGAAGAAAGGAGCTGCCTCTATCCGCCTCCGCTCCGGTCTTACCTTGTAGCTTTCCTAACAAAGTAAGAGCGGGTAAAGTCGCCGTGATCGTCCAGCCACGCTTCCACCGCTTCCTGCTCGGGCGGGGGGGCAGAGCAGCGCTCCATGCTCCCGCCGCCGCTCTGCCGCCTCCTGCCGCGGCTGCCGGCGCTGCCTTCCCCCCGGCCCGGCCCAGCCCAGCCCGGCCCGGCCCTCCTGCGCTGCCGGTGCCCGGGGCTCCCACCCGTGCCTGCGCCGCGCTCCCAGGTGTGCGGCCGGCAGGAAGCCCGGTGCGCGGCACCTCAGCGCATCTCCGGCCCGGCCGCCGGTCCCGCCGCGGGCACAGCCGGCTCCACCTCCGCCGCGGCCCCGCCTGCCTCCAAAAAGTGGGAAATCGGGTGTCACTTCGGAGTGGTTCGCTGCGGGGTGTCAATATGTGATCTTTGACAGACCTCAGCCTGGGTACGAGTGCTAAAGCCCTGGCTTTTCAATCCTTCATGCCTACAGTGCGGCTCTTAGATGCCTTTCTGACATTTAATAAGCGCAGCCTAGCTCTGAAGATGCTCAACTCACAGCTCCTACTTTCTCTAAAATTAGACAGCTAGGACTGAATTTTTGGTTAACGTTGAGCATCACTTTCATGTATTCTAGTTCCATTCTAAGGTGTGCACATGCGCCCATTTATAATAATTTATACTCTGCATTCACAAAAGGCATTTCACAAAGTAGGATGCATATCCAAGGCTTCCTGTGTCATCACATGCAGTGTCTTTGAAGGTAAGATAACATGTATCATATGAAGTGTTCTCTGGAGCTCTTAACCCCTTTTCAGGCATATATAGACTCGATTTATAGAGAGGTGGGATTCTGCAGCCTGGGAAGGGTTATCAGCAGGAAAATCACAGCAAAGGGGTTAAGAGCCTGTCCATGAGCTCGGGGGAAAAGTTTTGTCTTCTGTGTCTTTATGTCACATCTGTGTATAGCACTCACTTGGACACGTGTGGGTTTTATCTTCTGTGTCTTTATGTCACATCTGTGCTCAGCACTCACTTGGACACGTGTGGGTTTTGGCTATGAGTGTCTGTGTGAAATATGAGGCACACAGAAAGGGGGGGTTTACATGTACATTGCTCTGCTATAAAGAGGATCTCACGACAAATAATGTGTGCACGGTGACCAGAGAGCAAAAATGAAGGTAAAGCATAAGCCGGTTACATGCTGCATGAGTCAAGCTGCTACTCAAGGCAGAGACAAATGTTTCAGCGGGGAAATACAGAATTACCAAGCAAACTGCATAAACAGACAACATGGCAATAAATGAAGCAGATGTTCAATGTCAAAACCTGGAAAGAGTAGTATATAGAAAAAAAAAGAAAAGAAACCTGTCTTGTAACTCATGGAATTCTACATTAACCACTTCATTTCAGGAAAAGGGTTTTGAGGCAATAAAAGCCCTTAAGCTAGGCAAAGCTTTTGGAAAATAACACTGTGTTAGAGTGCTAAAGTATAATAACAATGTAAAACATACAGTTATATGATGCAGATTTTATAAGTCTCTGAAATGCCATTCCCTGAAGGATCTCATGGAATATTGATCATCCCATCTCAAAAAGTAATTGCAGAATCATCAGAGGTGATCTAGACAGGAAAAACAAGGAAGACCAAACACATGGAAATATCTTTTTCTGTAAAGAGGCAGAAGGAGTTTGTTTACAAAAGGACAAATACAAAAATATAATTTAATTACTGGTATTTAAAAACTAAGATAAGATTTTCTCTCTGTCTCATAGGAGAATAACAAGGTAATGGTCAATGAAATTATGTCAGCTGCAATACATAGCGTCTCATTTCATGTAATTAGGAATAGCACTAATAGAAATAAGCATTTATACTGTAGTACCATCCAGTAAGCCACAGTCAGGAACAGAGGTTTTGCTGAGCACTGTAAACATATAATATTAAATACCAGGCCAGCTGAGACAGATACAGCATCCCTGTGCCTCCTGCCACAAGGAACTGGGACTGTGGGTGCTGGGGCTGTTATTTGCCTGCAGATAAGAATCAGTAAAGCCAATGCAAATGATTATCTTCCTGCGAAGGCAGTGGCGAAGCAGCAGTTCAAAGGATTGCTACCCAAGCAAAGAATAGCATAGTCTTTCCCAAAAGAAATAAAAATGGAACAGCTGGGGGGGAAAAAAGGGATACTTTCTCCGTATCCGATGAATTTCCATGAATAATAATGAACATGCTGTTTTCAATTTTAAGGTGACAGGAGGGGATGAAGGCCAAACATAACAAAGAATGAACGGTAAAAGTGGAAAAAGTCTTCTGTAATTTTGGCTTCCAAAGTGCTCTGAAAAAGCTCCGTGTACCTTAGCTCTCGCCCAGCTTTCCAGTTTGTTTCTGAACTCAGAGGACAGAATTGGTGTAGAGTAGCTATAAACCTGAAAAGGGGTTGGCATACAAATAAAAATGTCCAGTTCAGGTTTAGGAGCTGTTTGGGAGCTCAGTGTCAAAGCCAGGATGCTTTTCCATCAGTAGACCATGCTACAGCAGGACTGGTTGATGCAGAAGCTTTATAGCTGGAATGTTCCATTTGATCTTTCACAAATACTGTCATGTAAGGAGACAAGAAAGTGGTTTTTTTGTGTGTGTCCAAGGCACATACATTAGAAATGCTGCTAACTCATGATAATTACTAAGGACAAATATGGACGTATGTAACTGGAGAAAGAAGTGTTTATGTGATATTTTATGCTCAAAGAACTCTATATTTATTTAAACTTATTTGAAAGTAATGTGATTCTGTATCATTTCCCTTTAAAAGAGAAGAAAGTAAGGTTTCAGATGTCACCCATAGTTAACTTGTCTGACTTACTCATTAGATGAATTGGAGCAGCATTTAGCTTTGCTAAGAAGTGGGAATTGGCTGTCTTTATACTATCCCTTGAATCTGGAAAACAGTTGGTCCATTTTGGCTCCTAAATCAAGGTAAGGGCTGTACTATATTGCCAGTGAGGGTAGAATATGATAAGGTAGAGGAAAGTATTCCTCTTGTTTGTTAGCCAGCACTTCTACACACACATGCAAACACACACAGTGAAGAATCCCAGTACTAGTAAAGCAAGTTTGCATTTCCCTTCCATTATATAAGTTGCATAAAGAGAGTGCAACAGCAACCGAAAATCCAGTTAATTTAAAATCTAATTGTTATTTAGTGATGAAAATACTGACTGATGAGAATGTCTTATCAGTTTATGCTCTCAGTCCTTTCCAAATAATTGCTGGAAATGCTTCCCAAATAAACATGGCCATGCAGAGCTACTCACTCATTGCATAACCCGCCTTCCCCTCTGGGATAACAGTGCATATGTCCTGCAGGAAGCCATGGAAAACAGTAGCTTCCTCCTATTTTGATTTGGATGTGATTGAGCACTTGCGTCAATCAAAGGGCCGTGTGAGATTATTGTTAACCTCGGGAAAGGAGCAGCTTCTCAGAGCTGGTGGTGATACACGGGCATTTGGCTGGGAAGTACTAACTTCATCCCTGAAAAATGTCACTTAGGATTTCAGTTTAATGTATTAGCATTTCATATGCCAACCAACCAGTATGCTCAAATTTTAACCTTTTCCAGTTTCTGTTGGAACTCTCAGGATAAGTTGGAAACCTGTTACCAAGTCTCAGCCTTCTTTTCTTTAAGCTAAGTAGTGCCACATCTTTAAGTTCTTCCTTGAACATCACGTTTTCCAGCCCTCTGATCATTTTTTTCCACTTCTGATGTTTCCTTAGTTGTCTCTACCATTCCTGCAGTGTCTCCCCAGGCTGGGATCAAGTAATCCAGCTGAACACGTATCAGTGCTACATGAAGTGGAAGGGATATTTTGGGTACCTTGCAGGCTCTACTCCTGCTAATACAGTCACCCTTGGATATACCTTCTTGGCAACAGCCTGGTTTTGTTGACTTGTGGTCACCATCTATTCTCTCTGTTCCCTTTTTAAATATTTGCCTTGTATTTAAATATATTTATACCTTGTACTCAGGTGTTACCTGAGCACCTGTTTACCTCTGCCTAACTGTATTTTCTTGAAATGTCTACTTTTATGATCATCTCCTCATGTTTTCTCTGATAAAAGGCCATGGAACCTCACCCAGCAGTTCAGCATTAATGCAAGGTTTTAGAAAGACTATTGTTTTTACACAGGTATTCCAAATCCAGCATGTCCCCGAGTATGTTGCTCACAGTTTTCCTTGCTAATGGACATTTCTGCTGTTTTTCCTTTCTATCTATCTATCTATCTATCTATCTATCTATCTATCTATCTATCTAATCTTCAGTAGCATGTATGAAACCCATGATGTTTTTTCTCCAACAGATTAGAAAGCCATCCCCTCGCCCATTTCTGTACTCATACACCACGATTCCCTGTTAAACTTCTCACACCTTAACCTAAAAACTGAATTTCTGAAGGCTCCTTATCATCACAAATTATTAGTATTGTTTCTGTCAGTAAAGCCCTTGGTTTTCTGGAGATGTTCTTTCAGCACATTTTTCCAGGAATGGTCTTTCTGAGGTGTAGTAGCACCAACAACTCCATCTTGGCAATAAGAGTAATTTTGCCTACTCTTTGCTCTGAGAATGTGTGTCTGCTTGGGTCTACTAGTGCTGCTTCTTTCTTTTCACAGTAACTGCTTTTCACAAAATCATTTTCTGTCTTGAAATGTGACCGATTTTCTTTGTTCTTTTAATGAACAACTTGGATTTCTCTGTGTTAAAATATAGGCCAGACCTCCCTAAGTGATCGTAGTTGGTCTATATTAAGACCCTGTCCTTCCTATTATTTATATCTCTATAACTTTTTGCAATTTTCAGCTTTTTCCAACAATAATTTTATATTTTTATTTGGGTCATTCAGTATAGTTTGAGTCCATTTAGTATTGATCAGACTGATATTATACATTGGTGAGGTCTTTATCAAAACCCCTTTAGAGTTGTGAGCCAAAGCCCTGCAATAATCTTACAGGAGTTTACTTTATCAAACTAATTCACAGTCTCATGGGGAAATAGGAAGGGTTTTTTTTTTTTCCTGACAAAACTAATTTTCTCTGTTGACTGGCGTTAATTGTACTATCATCCTTTAATTGTGCACTGATTTCTTCCTGTTCCAGCCTTTCCATCAGTTTCTCTGACGTTGATGTCAGGCAAAATGATCTGCAATTTCCTTATTAAATAATGGAACAATGCTTGCTGCTCCTCTGTCTTCGGGATCTTAGGTGAAATTTCAAGGCATGTTTTTTTCTTAGTTTGGTTCTTTTTAGTTTTATCTTACTGAGGCTCAGGGTTAATACCTGTTAAACAGATACTATTTTACTTCTTGATATTTTGGAATCTTAGTAGTGAACATCTGAATTTCTGCTTTGGTAGATCACGTGAGGAGTACTTAGGCAGCACAGAGCTGGTTAATCTTTCTAGCACTGTTTGTTACTATCACTATGAAATATTTAGAGTAATAGAAGATTTGATCTTGTCCAGACCCCAAAATAATTAAACTGTTGAATGTTTCCTGTTGGTCTATGTGGAAGACATTTCTGAAAGACCCAGCTTGTGCTTTTAACTCTTCTTTTCCCATTAGGAGGAAACATAGTTCACTAAAACTATGATCTGATTTCCTCAGGAGAACGAGCAGCACTGGCATTCTCTGTGCAGCACTGGTTCTGGAAAAATAATTATGAATGAAAATCATGGCTATACTTTTTAGAGACCACAGCTGGAGTCAGGAAGGACTTCTTTGTACTGGAAGCTGTACCATGTGTATATCTCTTGCTTGGGTGGGTATGTCATCAAATATTCACTTCTTTTTTTTTAATTTATGAAAGTGGGGGTGGAGTGGAGGTCTGCACACAGTCCAGTAAGAACCCTGAAGGTAAACACAGAATATATTACTGGAGTATTACACAGTGAGGATAAAACTTGTTTTCAGGGCATTTTAGGAATGCACAGGCATATTCTGGTTGTGAAGTAAAGCATTAATCTGTGATTGTGAGAGAACAACCAAAAGATTGAACAGTAAGTAAGGTGAACAGAGAGATTACTTCTGGATAACATGTTGTAACCTAAAGGTATTATAACCACAAAATCTTCACTGTTCTGAACAAGCCAGGAAAATATGTAAGAGATTAGTTTGTACCTAAGGCTGACTGCAGCACTGCTAAATGAATATAGTGGGCTTGCTTGGCATTTTAATTAGACTCAAGAGCAAAATGTAGGAGAACGGTCAGGCTGAAAAGAGGTTGTTATACTTGAGTGTGGGTCTACTTCTGGATCCCATTTGATTTTTCTTGGAGGGCCATGGCACGCTTGGGATCCTTTCATTTTGCCCTTTAGTTTTCATGCCCATCCCTCAACACATCTGTGGTGTAGATGTTTGCTCAGCCATGGGAGTCTGAATGAGGGTGTTCCCAAGGTGCCGTTGCTGATCCCAAATCAGCAGCAGTCGGTGGAGAGATGTTACCCACACTGGCTGTTCATGCTGCCCTGTCTCTTTTTTTTTTTTCCAAGCTTTGGCTGCTGGGAGCACTTGGAGCTTTTAAAACCTTTTGATACTTGCTTACTGTTTTCTCTCTAGCAGATAAAAGAACTGTTAGACCAAATCAGTGAACTAGATCTCTAGACACTCCCATCAGACAGCTTGGGGTCAGCATCATCCTGCCTTCCTGAAGAAGCAAAGCTGCATTTCCCGGAAAATTAGTGAGCATTCCAGGAGCGACTGGGTCCAAATTGTCATGGCTGCATATCTTTTCAATACTGGGTGCTCCGTTTCTGAGATGGCTACTTACATTTCCTCCCTGGCAGGTTGCACCCCATGAGGTCTGTGAGGCAGGGGCTGTCCATGGCCACGTGTCCCTGCGGCATTCAGCATAGTTGGGACTCCACGTGCTGCTGGAAAACCAGTGCGAAGGACAAAGTAAACCCGGGTTTGTTGGAATACAAATACAATTTACATCGCTTGCAAGCTTTTCTATTAATCAGTGTCCCCCCACTAGATCAGTGAGGACAGCAATAGCAGTGCCCACAGCAAAATGGAAAGTTTATGGGATTTGACTGAGGCTGTAGAAAAAGTTTCTGTCATAGCGGAAATTACATCAAATGAGTCACTTGGTTTTAGTGTAATACTTAGACTTCTAAATCACCCAGTACAGAACAACAACATTAAGGAGACTCTTGATGAGCCTAAAACTCCTTCCAGCTGCTTGTGAGCTACCGGCTGTGCCTGACATTCCTGCTTTCTGGCTGCTAGGTCTGGTCTCTTTTTGGAAACTCTGAAAAAAAAGGTTTAACTTTTATTTGAGCTTATCGAATTTATTTGAATTTTATTTATTTCCAGAGTAGAATGTTTATGTGCAAACGAGTTTGCGTGGTGACCTCATGGCTCTCAAATAATAATAGGAGCACCCCTGAGGAAATGAGAAGTGACACAGCATGGGCCAGCCTGTGAGGACAGCTGAGTGCTCGCAGGCTGTGGCCTGGCTTCTCAGCTCATCCTGCTCTGAACACATACATATTCCCAGCTGTTTTCCTCCTTTGCAAGTGTGGCCGGGTGACAGAGGTGCACAATGGATGGAAAGGGAGGATTTTGTGTGTGTGGTATGTGGCCTTTTGCTGCCATTTTTTTTTCCTTTGTTAGTGATCTAGGACAGGGACTTTCTGTGTGTAATGAGAATTTTGTGCTCCCATATCAGCATGTGATGAACACTGCCAGTACAGTGATACTTGCACAGACAATTATCCAGACTTCGGGTTCATTTATACTGTGTTGTCTGAATTAACAGTGTGTGCATTTTGATTATAGTTGCCAAAATATATTTTATCTTTGATAGCTGACTTGTGGGTTTTGTAAAGAAAACCCCACTACTGATTAAGTTTGTATTGGCAGGATTGGATTCTGTATTTACAGGAAAATGGCTGCTTCAGGCCCCCTAAATCACATCTCTTCCTCTGTTCTCGCTTTAAGGTCCTAAAAACCCAGGGTAAATCAGGAAACATTTGCCACTGTAGGTTCTTTCAGTGTAAAGGAAACCAAACACGTTATTGATAATTGACCAGTATTGTTCTTTTGATAGAGTTATGTCTTCTTTCAGTCTGCTGTTTGTCTTTCAGGTGTGGATTGATTTGTCCTTCCAGCATTTCTGTCTCAGGTGAAATATTTTTGCTATTTTATAGGAGATAAATCACAGCTCTTCTTTTTAGATGCTTAGTGCTTGACTCCTAATTTCTTGATCTCTGTGTGAGAATAAAAGTCTGACCTTGTTTTACCACTTCAGAGTAGTTTGGAGAGGTAAGAGAATACAGAGTTGTATGGAAGGAAAACTAGCAAGAGGGAAAAAAAAGCCCAAACTCACAAAACAAATGTGTCTTCCTGATAGTTTTAATTTTTTAGTGAGGTTGAAAGATGTTAATTTTATATGGACTAATATTCAGTTTAACTGATGGCATGGAGTTTATTACAACCAGGTGAACCAATTTCGGCACTGCTGTAATCTTGTCATTCTGTTGCTTGCTATAGTATGAACTATTTAGGATGGAAAATGTATAACAAAAAGGGATACAAGTACACCTATATATAACATATCTATCTATAACAAAAGGAACAGGAATTGGAATTGTATGATGTTGATAGTTACTAATGGGGAAAGAAAATAAATGTAAGTTGTTCTTAAACCAGTCAGGGAACATGAAAGTGAATGCTGCAAGTCCTCCCAAGTCCTTTCCAGCCATAAAAACTTGTAGAATATAGATTTTAGCACAGATAGAGCCCAGCTGAGCGTTGAGCTGAAACATTCCCAGTACCATTGTTTCCATTTGCCAGCAGTCCTTACTTGCTTCGGGGGGTCCCTGCAGGTTCTGACTGGTTTTCATTCCAAGTGGCTCAAAGCATTAGGACAGATTGGTCACTTCACATCTCAGCAGGAAAGCCTTGGACTGAAACAGCCTCTCTCATTCAAAAACAGAGCTTCTTTCTTACTACTTTTTTTTCTTTTTTTTTTTTAATTCCCCTGGTATTCTTGCTGTTTCTGAAGAGAACAATAGCTCATGAATAGTAATATAAAATAATTTCTGAAGCTCTTACTGCAAGTTAATAAAAAGAGTGAGGCATCTTTTGAGTTTTTTGTTTATGTGTGCCTTTGAATATCTGTCAGTTCCTTTAACTCCAGGACCCTTCAAACTGACCAGCGATCATGAGGCAAACCCAGTGGAAACATAAAGATAACAAAACAGTGTGAACAGCTCAAAAAAGTAGGAGCCCTGTTGAAAAGAGACGCAGAGTTCCTGCCCCCATCAAGAGTCAGGGTGTCAGTGACCACCTCAGGAGGGGACAGCACCCAGGCAGCAGAGCTCAACATCCTGCTGGTGCTGGAGCTGGAGCTCTGTAAGGTCCCAGGTAGGTGTTAGACAGTGAGGACTCTCCCATGTGGATTCTTCCCTGCCTGCAGTGTTAGTGTGATTTGGTTAAGAACCTGGCAGCCACAAAATACAAATAGAAAAAACGCAGCTGGATTTATTCTGATGCTCCCAGAGCAAACGGCTCTCCTGCTTCAGGCTGGGCTCTGCCTGCTCTCTTGCTTCCTTTCCTCTGCTAAGGCTGAGCTTAAACAGGTCTCACCCACTACTTCAAAGAACAGGGTGGAGACAGCCTAACTCTCATTTGCCCTCCTAAGTTTAGTTTGTCTCTCTGCATATTGACCATCATACCCTTCACCTTCCAGACCAAGAGTAAAGTTCTTTTCTGGCATCTGTAGTGTTCTCAGCACGTGGCACCAAACCCCATTTCATTCATGCTCTCATCAGCACCAGCCCTTGAAAATACCTTGCGCTCTAATGCAAAAAGCACAATATCCTCTGCTGTTCAAACCCCCCTCAGAAAACTCTTCCTCCATAGCACTCAGAAACACCAGTCAGCAGCAGCAGAGAGCCATCGTTGTCTGACCACTCTCACTGGAGGTTCTGGTTTGCTGCTCCCCCTTTGATCTCTCTGTGTGCTGCTCACCCACCTGTGCTCCTTAGCAAAGGTCCCTGGGACACGGACCAGGCCTTTGCGTTTTGTACAGGGTGTTTCTGTTCCCTGCATGAATGTCTTGACCTTTAAAAGGCAACTCTAGGCCTGTCAAAATGTGGTTTATTTAATCAAGAACCTGATTGGGAGGTAGCAAATCTCTGTTACAGGCCCGGAATTCTCTCTGAGTACTGCTTGTGCCAACCCAGCTTTGCCCACACAAATGTTCATGAAGCTCAGTTAAAGAGAGCTGTAAATAGAGAAGGTGTTCAAAATGATGGGAAAAGCTTTCTTAATATTTACGTTCTTCCTTGTTGACAAAAAGGGTAGTTTGAATTCAACTCAAACTGTTTTTATTCCAAAAATGAGAAAAATACAAGCGATAATTTTATTCCCCAGCAGAGCAGATTAGTCAGCGAGCTAAGCTCGGCACAATGAAATGGAGCAATTTAAAGAGAGCCATTAAAGGTAAAAACATCTGAGTAATCAACAACAATGTTCCCTTCAGTTTAACAGGACGTTGGAAGAAAGCTGAGGCCTCGCTGAGTTTCACTGGCTACAAAGTAGAATAGAAACTTTCTCCATAAATCCCTGGGTGCAAATGCAGGAAGGTGGCTGTGTAATCTGAGCTGGCTGACCCTGCCAAAGGAGAAGGCTGTAAGCTCGCTGCCTAAAGAAATGATGAAAAAAATCAGTACTGGGAGGAGAACTTGCTCTTTTATGAACATTCATCAGATTAAAGAAGCGAAGTAACTGAGGCAATGTGAGCAGTGAGCAGAGGCAGGGGAGTGAGAGTTAAGAAATGCTTTTGAAGTGTGCCGTGGCCTCTCTCAGAGAGCCTCTCATCGCCCTGCCCTCCAGTCCCTCCTGCCAAACAGCTGGCACGGCACGAGCTCCACGGGCAGGCAGGCAGGCAGAGCCTTTCATCCAGCTGTGCCATCCGGAGCACAGGTGCTTTCCCTCGTGCCTGGCACTTCCTAGCTGGCTTCCAGAGTTTTGGCAGAGTCATTCACAGATGTTTGATACACAGGGATGAGACAGACATTCATTGAAAAGGGATGTGAACTTAATGCACGGTTAATACCGTTGTCTTTATCTCTGTAAAGTCCATCTGTGCATCTGATAGGAAATGATAGATGCACATTGAATTGAAATTCCTTCTTGAAAGTTATATATCCCAGAAATAAAGGAAATAAGCCCTTTCTGCTTAAGTTGCATGTAGGAGTTTGGATGTGCTTTGAAAGGCACTGACCTATCAGGGCCAGGGCTGAGATCCTTACCCACAGAGCGTGGTGCACAGCTCACTCCTCAGAGAGAGCTTTTCCCCTCTGGACAGTTCCACAGAATACTGCCATGTCCCTGATCCTCCTCAGGATTGCTGTGGGAGTGGGAGGAAACTTGCTGGGGATTAATGCCAGTGCATGAGAGCACAGAACTTAGACCAAAGACCTTCCTCGTTATTCCTGAATCCCTGCAGAAGTGAGCAGAAACTGAGGTGGCCCTAAGTGTACATTTATAGGAAAAGTGAAAAACAGCCTAGTGACAGGCGACAAGTATTTTAACAGGAGAATCTAATTTTTCCCTTTTCACCACGTCATGCAGAGCACGGTGAGCGCTGTATTTGCTGGCAGAGGAGGGAAGTCTGGGGAATCTATTCATTTTCCTCCCCATTTAAACAAACAGTTTCTCATAACCATGACCAAGAAAGGAAGCAAAAGCACTTAGCAAACTTATATTAAGTGTTCTAACTCAGTGTTTGTGTTTTGTGCCCGAGAAATATACTGACTGTATTGATAGCATGGTAACGTCCTGCAGCTCCTGCAGTCTGATGTGGGAGAGGGCTCAGGGAATATTTTTAACCTTCTATGGAAACTTAATTTTGTTTTCAAAATACCTGCAGCTCAGAATAGTCTGAGCCATTCTGAAGCAAAAAATTGAGGCCCTTCAAAGAAAGTTCACAGGAGTCCCACAGGGTAATCCTGTCTGGGAGAAAAAGATGGTAGTGCCCAGAGACAGGACTCCCTGGGAGGAATTCTATCCCTTTCCCTAACTCTCTAGTACTTGGTA
The DNA here is from genome assembly GCF_025592945.1 of Manacus candei. Classification (NCBI taxonomy): domain Eukaryota; kingdom Metazoa; phylum Chordata; class Aves; order Passeriformes; family Pipridae; genus Manacus; species Manacus candei. Next base: position 2,031,507 of record NW_026138110.1, read on the forward strand.
ATGTAATTTTAAGGCAGAGATCTGGTGCACACCAAGGATACTCCTGTAGGGAGGTGGTTTCTTTCAAGCAGAGAGCTGTCTTGGATTAACTCCAGCTGTCTGCATAATCTCACTACTACCTAAGGCTTTATAGAATTGAATTTGATGGGTAAAGCAATGACTTTTCTTACTAATCTGGAAGCTCCTGCAATTTCATACAATTTATGAAGTTGTGATCTCTTCCTACAAGTCTGTATTTTTGGTAATCAAGCCAGAAGTTCTCACTTTGGGAAAAGTAAAGCAGATTTTAAATATGTGATTGAAAAGATAATTTGGTCTCGAGAAACCGAAATACTTAATTTTTTTTTTTACTTTTTTATTCTCATTTCGTAATTTTGAACATTTCATGCTACAGTTCCCTCATGTGTAAGTAAACTTTTATTAGTTAAGGATGGGCTGCAACTTCCAAATGCAATCTCCAACGAAAAAGGAAACTTAGTGAAGAACTGTTGGGTTTTTTTGAAGAATACATCTGAAAGGCTTGGATAAAAGATTTTAATTTCTTTCTAGAATTTATCATCCCAATTATCAAAACAATTGGCCCTCCTGCCACAGAAGGCACGAGTCAGAAATTGCATTGCTTGGCAGATCTTGTGTTTTTAATGAGCAGTGCTGTCATTGCGTGGCTTGGTTTTCCCCAGGAAAATCCCACATCTTTTGCAGAGCTGAAACAAAATGTTTTGTACTTATTAGCTGCCTTGAAAGAAATTAATCATAATGTTGGAAAAAAAAGGTGGAATTGTGAAATACAGGTGTTTTATGGCAAGGAGTGGCTCCTTGTTTGATATTCCTGAGGTAAGGACAGGATAGGATGCAGTGATTCGTGCCCCTCAGAAACTTCACCAAGTAGGGAATGCAGGAGAAATATCCCAGGCTCAGGCTCAGGAATGGATGCAGGGATGCCTGGAGTCGTCTTTGCTGTCCTCTTCACCATCTCATTCTAATCACTCATGGAAAACTAATTAAATTTAAGAAGTACAGTCACTCTTTATGCAGTGGGTCAAATTGTCCTCTTTACCCTGTACTGTATGTTTGGAGTGACTCAAAAGAGAAGCTTGTAGATGATGACATTTTGTCCTCTTTGGGAGTGGTGTTTCTCTCAGAACTTAAAGGAAGCAGCAAATCTGAATGATGGCAATGTGTAATTCCACCTTGGTAATTTTGCTTTAAAAGCTGTCACTCTTTTTCCTTACACCCCCAGGCTCAGCTTTTTCTAAAATAACATTTTTTCTGCTTGTGTCCCACTGTAGTTTACAGTAATGGTCTTGTCTCTGTCTCCAGTGCTCTCGTGGGAGTGCTTAGAAGTGTCCATCAGTCTGAATATCTCTGAGTGGATTCTATGGAGTATGAGCCAGACCAGCCCTGTGAACTTTGCTACCCCACAGGAAGTGCAGCAATGTCAGTGAGAGCCCAGTGTACATATGGGTTATCTGTGTGATCAAATGAAGCAGACAAATATCCTCTGGAATCAAGAGGATTTGTCCTGATGCCTGAAGAACCATATTCTCCACAAGTCTGTGAACTTAAATCTGATTTACATCGATAAGGAGAGGAGATTCAGGTCATTTTTTTTTATTTTTTTTTTGCTCAGAAATAACAGGTATAAAAAGGAAAACAACAAAGGGTCTTGACAATCATTTCTTGGCAATTCCCACTTCCCGTCAGAGGCAAACACAGATGCTTTTTGCAAAGTGACGCAGATGTCACCGCGCGTCCATGGCTTGGGAAGGCGCAGATGGACTCGTGTTTGGAGAAAAAACAACAGTTTGGAGAGGAAAAACAGCCTTTGATATTCTGTGGCTGTTCCTTTCTGATAGAGGCACCGCAGACACCGAGTAGCTCAGGCTCTCAGCTCTGAGAGCGGGCCTCCCAGCACGGTGATTCTCCCCTGGCACGAGCAAGGGTTTGGTTATGATTCCTTCTGACTTTCTGCCATTTTCGTCTAATTGGTTAATTTTACTGACATGATACGGAGTCAGAATTCCTTATTTCCATTTGTACTGACTGGCATTATTTTTGTTATAACTGTCTGTTAGTTATAACTAGTTACTAAGTTATTTCTAGACATAAATAAATAAAAAAAACCAGTTTCTGACCAAAGTAGTTCATAATTCAACATGAGCAATAATTTAAATTATTTAGTTATCTTTGTTTCAGGTTACTCCAGCTGCAAACCAGGTATAAAATATTTATTTTAACTTCCCAGGGCACTGCGAGCTTTCCTTCATTAACACTTACAGAAATGGTTACATATGAGAAATAAGAACTGCTGTATCATGTCAAAATATTACTGAGAAATATGTTGATTCACAATAAATATTCAGAATCCTGTATGGAGCAGTGCATTAAACTTGGGCTTGAAACATCAGCCTGCCAATGTCATCCAATTTGGCCAGAAGGTGCCCCATAAATACCTGGGGTCTGCTTTGTCATAGGTTACATTTTGCTTACCTTCTACACTACACTGATCTCTGCTTTCAAATTAGTATTTTTCCATGTATTTTCATTTGATATATGGAAGTGTGTCAGTGACTGGAAGTGGAGAAAGTTGCCAATTTGTCTTTTCTGAGAGATCATGTGGGAATCAGTGTTAGTGTGATTTGGTTAAAAACCTGTCAGCCATAAAATACAATCAGCAAACTGTCAAACAAGGGTTTTTTCCTATTGCTGAAATAAGAAGGGTTGCACTGCCTGCTTTGCCATTCCCAGCAAGGACAATTAAAAGTCTGTCATCCACCTGTGGCTCGTACAGGAAAGAATTTTGTTTCCTTTACTAATTTAAGTGTAAAAGTGTATAAGGGGCATCAGAGAAAGAAGAAAGTGAGTTGATCTGTGTCAATTATAAACAGCAGGAGAAGAGAGGCTGTTATTTCATCCCCAGTGAGTAGATACTACTGCATGTGATCTTTGAAAGACTCCTTCAGTCTTTTATCCAACCAGACTGAAGAAACTCATATCTGTATCTATGTCTGTATCTGTATCTCAGAAGTTTTCACACACTACCAAAAAGTACTAATTCCTTTTACCACTGCAAGAAGGAAGCTGTTACTTTGGAACTTGTCTTCTATGAAAAGGGAAAAAAGCTATAATTCTTTCCAGGAACTTGACCAGAAAAAGTTTTCAGAGAAAATTTTCTTTTTGGGAGCAAACACCCACCATAAAGCTCCACGTGGCACAGACTTGCAGGACTCGTTTCTGTCAGCCAGTCCTTTGTGAGGCTGCTGAGCTCAGGCTCCAGCTGTGGGGTTAATGCCCCCCCCCATGCATTAGTTCAAGTTTCTCATCAAGACTTGCCCATCCTCCAGCAGAGGTTACTGATCTCTAAAGTTTGGTGGTGAAACTGTTCATGAAATTCATGCTTAACTCCATTTATTCAGAGGGGGGAAAAAAGCAGCAAATCAAGCTACTCTTAATAATACTTGAAGTAACCTGGCTTATCTTGAAATATCTGTTATAAGGGCTTGCCTACCTGTGAATTATGCCAATATATATAAAGAGATGGCAATCTATAAGTATGATCATGACAGAAACCTTTTCATCCAGTTGATTTTCAGCCAAAAGTAGACCAGTGGCTTATCCCTATGTCTTATTTTCCAAGGCCTTCTGGTACTGTTTGTTTGGGAAGTATGGCCTTCTTGAAACCAAAGATAGCCGTAAAAAAAAACCCCGAACAATTTAATTCACATTATAATTTGCAATTTAATTTAAGGCTGAGAAGGCATTCTGAGAAGCATGGCAGTAACACAACAGAGGGAGAGTGAGACAAATAAGCTTGCACTAATGTCAGCACTAATAAGGATCCTGTTTTCAGCAGCTGAGGTGGTGTGGTCAGGACTAGCTCAATTATGTCAGTGCTGTACTACAGCTGGTGGTGCAGATAAAACCAGACAAACATGGCAGTGTCTGTGCTGGGAGGCCTCCTCTGATGGCAGCAAAATATTGGAGGCTCTTCCACACGTGCTCATGGGGAATTTTCACAAATGCTTATTTCCAACTTGCAAGGAGACACAAAGCTTTCTTTTAGTGACTCAGGAGAGAGTTTTAAACAATGGCACACAAGCACCTGAGTCTCACTTCAGAGCCTGCTACAGTTTTTTTTACAGCGATAATTTAGGAGTTGTCAATTCTGCCGTGTAATTTGCTGGATTGGAAGTCAACAGAGCTGTAACATTTCAGCTCTTGGAGCTTGTTTCTCCCCTTCCCTCTAGTCTGTTAGCAGCTAACAATCTAAATCTCCAAGGCAGCCTCATATTACAGATATTGCACAGTTCTAAGTACAGGGGAAACAGTCACTCAGGTTCTCAAGTGCTGTTGTAAGACATAAATAATATGAAATGTTACCTTGAGAGGTCATTTTCATTTTTGTGGTGAGAACGGAGATGCAGGTGTAGAACTCATCTGTGTGGGTGAAGACTCTGGGGGCTTTAGAAATGCTTTAAAGCTGTAACTTCATCTGTGAGCTTGCAGGCATTTCAAATAAAATGCTTTATTCTTTGAGGGGGCTTGTGCATGGACATAATTGGCCAAGTATGTACAAAACCTAACTACAGAACTTGCCTCTGTACATATTTAGGGAAACAGAGAGATTGTTTCCATAAATTATAGTAGACCATACAAATTATATAGCAAATCACAAACACTGTTAAAATGCTGTCTGAAAAGTTCAACCAAGCACTAGATACAAATTGACTTTGAATTCCAAGATTCCAAATAAACGTATTTTCGCCTCTCTAGATTTATATGAGCTGTTGTAGTTTTCCACTGATTTCCTCTTAGTTCTGGGAGGTGTGTTTATATTTCATTCATTTGGCCCTACTTGAGCATCCTTTTCTGCACTAGTCCCCTAAGTTTGATTTTCCAGTCAAGTACTCTTCTGGGGACACGCAGCACATCAATCCCTCGGGGGCTAAATTTGGAAAGCGCAGCATCAACTGTTATCATTAACTGCCTTTAGAGTACATTGGAGTAGTGAGATAAATGATGGATTTCCCAAAGCTTCCCAAAGAACCATTTCCCACTTCAGACCAGGGCACATGCTCTGCTATCTGTTTAATCAAGTAACAGAAGGAGCAGTCGTAGTCAAAAGCCAGAAGAGGAACAATTATCTAGTCAGATAACTTGAACATCTCTAAAAATTGACTCCACGGCGCTGTAAAGGATAATTTAATTTTCCTCCAGACATTAAAAATATTAATAAGGAGTCACTATAAATTATGAACAGTACAAAGTGTTCAAACCAACTCAGCTGTAAATTTCTTTTGGCCAAATTCCAGAGGTCTACTTTAGCCTTGCAGAGAAGATTTTTGGCCTGATACCGTGCTGCCTTTGCAGTTCCTTTGTTTCAGCACCAGCAAAGAGATGCAGAAGGCTGGACCAGCCATTCTTCTTCTGAAGAGGCTGAAAAGATCAAGAAGGACTCCTGATATTATCTTGAAAAAAGCAGACTACTGGCTAAGGTCAGGAGTAATGGGGAGGCGAATCATTTCATAATTAAGTTTAGAGAAAAATGATATAATTCTGAAGCGATAGCAGAGAGAGCACAAATAGCAAATTGTTCTAATGAAAGCTTTTGTAGGCAAAGCCTTTCATTATAGCTGTTCAAAATGTGCAAAAGGGCAAAGTAACAAGTGTAAATACATTTTGTTTTTTAATTAAGCAGTGCCCAGTGCCACTCGAGCTCCATTTGTTCAAGTAGGAATATGGTGATCCAAAGGCAGATGGTGTTTGCCGTTATTGGGTGACAGATGTCCCCTCATCCTTGAGATGATGCAGTTCAGTGTAATGCATTTAGAGCTGAGTTATGCAAAATATTGAGCACCCTCAGCTCCCACTAATGGCTGGGGCAGCTGGAGGGGCTCAGGCCCTGCCAGGAGGTGATGCACGGCTCTGAGGAGGCAGTTTCTTTTTGCAACATCAAGTAGCATTTTTGAATTTATCAATATGGAGTCTGAGATGTGGCTGGCAAGTCTATAAAAGTCAGAGTCGGATTTAAGGAGCCACCGTAGGAGTATAAGGGGAATATCCTGTTAATGGGAATTTCGTTAAAACTCTTTAGGAGGAATTTCTCCATGGCCATCGCTTATCAGTTTAAAGCCAGTGAGAAAACAGCCTCTTTCTTAATTCAGGACTGATTGTATAGTCCAAAGTACAATCACCCATTCTTAACTTCTGGAGGTTGCTGCAGACTTTAGGTAGATATGGTTACAAAGCAATAATTTAGGAAAACGTGCCCTGTGGATTCATTCATCCTTGCCTTAAAAGTTCCTGGATTCCTGCTGAACCTCAGCTTTGACCTTCCCTGAACAGAACCAGGAGACAGTGACTTCAGAGTTGATACATTTCCTGGGTAACAGGGTATGTGACCAAGTTTCTATTAGCACATATTAAAACAAATTTTCAGCAGTTGATTCCAGTAATATTTCATTTTATATTTTGGTGCTACAAATATGAGGATTCCTTTGTATAAAATTGTAGATTTTATTTCACAGGACGGTTCTCTGCATTTTGAACTGCAGATTTTTCTTCGTAGCCAATGAAATACCATCATTTGAAAAAAAAAAAATAATCTCCAAGGAATTTCTGGTTTTAAAAAAATGGGTATCTTATACCAACTCCCTCTGAATTCTCCTCTTTTTTAAACAATGCTGTATTTTTATGTAAGCAACATGCATGCCAGACTCTTGCATGAAAAATATCATTTGTGTAGTGCACTTGGTTTATTCCTCAACATAACAACATAAGTTGAAAAAACACAGCGGTTTGTAGGAATTAAGTTGTGACATGAAGCAGACTACTCGTGTCGAGAGGAGGAGACAATTTGCATTAAAAGCAGGGCGACACATGGTTCATGCAAATCTGCTGTGAGCTGTGTTAAAATGTGAAAGAGACTCCGTGCACCCATGTGACAAAATGCAGGGCATCGTCACCCCAGGCTCACACTGACAGGAGTTGTGTTTCACTGCAGAGGAACCCAAACACTACATCTAGGCAGGGCACAACCCCCCTTGCTTACGGAAATCCTGGATTTAAAATGCCTGCTCACCTCCTGTGACCCGGGAAAGGTCTCGGGCAGCAACTCGCTGGCAACACGGTTTCTTTCCCACTGTCTCCAAAGGGAGGAACTCGGTTGCTGCAGGACTTCAGCAGGCACTGGGAGGGGTTCCAGCATCGTGCTGAACAAAACATATTGTCTGCCTGAAATTGCTGCACGGTTTCAGGAGGAGCAGGCTGGCATCAGTCAGGTTCAGTCCACTTCAGGCAATTTGCCCAAAATAATAGATGGTGGTTAAAAATGATATTCAGGTTCCAGATACCCATCCAAGTGCATTCCACTTGGCAGCTTGACAGAGCAGTCTTTTTTACAGTTTTATGCCATTAAAATCAGAGGTCACATAAAGTGTAACTATCCAAACATGAGACTTAATTATTGCTGCCCTGTGTCTGTAAAGGGCTTTGTTCCTTGTCAAGATGCCTGGACACTTTAGCATAAATTCTGTAACTCTGTTCCCCTACCATCCCTCTCTTCCTCCATCCCAACCCACACACAAAGTGGCATTTAAATGAGACTCTTCACACTGTGTCATAAATATTAATGACATGAAACTCAGAGCTTGGCATTTTTCATTACTGGCCCTCTTCACCACTGTTTCACACCTGGACTGCAGCCAGCCCCTATGCAATGGGCTGACATTATTTTTTCAAGCAGTGCTATTATCGAAGTGAAACAAAATACTGACACAATTTTGCACAAATTAAAATTGTTGGCAAGCCCTCTTTCCACATGGTGTGCTTGGGATGTCATTTGGCATGGCTCCTTGAACAGTGCCCGTGTTGGCTTGGCATAGTTTGTCTTATAATTGCAATTTATGCCTTCCACCTAATCCCTGTAATACCTACAAGTTATCAGGGTGGACATTTGATGTAACACCTGGGCTGGTTTTGAAAAAATTAATGCATTTTTCCCTCCACTCCAGCTTCTCTAGTCATCCCCACAGAAATATTAATGCCTTGTTGGCATTTCTTAGTTCCTGTGGTTACTTGCATCATTTCTGTCCTTTCAGTTCGAGCTGTACCAGTTGTTTGAGATTGTAAATTAAACAACAAACAATGTTTTGGAGATATTTGTGTCAGTGTTCAAGATTTAGTTTTCTGTTTTCTCTCTGCCTGGATGATATACATACAGCTCAGTCTCTCTATCCAAGACAATGAGCCTTCTGAACAAGCTGCCAGATACTGACACCCTTTTTTAAACAGCAAGTCTGTGTTTGGCTCTTCTTGACCTTCACTGTGTATCTGGGTAAGGACCACAATGTTCACATCTCATAGGCTTGAGCCTTCTAGTTTCATCTCTGAGAAGCTGATGTTTCATTAAAACAATTGGGTCAATTAGAACAATAATAGTTTGTGTTTTGCCTTCTTCAGAAACTGAAAGTAGAAGGTAGAGAAGCAGAAACATCCTCTGGGCTCACTGAAATAAAATGCATTTCACAGTGTGGTGTCAGGCCCTTCAGTGCTTTGAATTAACCAGGATCAAGAGCAAGCAGAAACTGTGGGATCATAGGGCTGGGAGGAATATGAAGTCACCTAACACAAGGCAAAAGCAACAACCTTTGGGTCCTTCCTGACAGGCCCTTGTCAACCTGCCTTGAAATCTTCACTAGGGATGCAAAAAATCTCAGTTAAACTCTTCTGCTGTTCATGGCCCTTTCATTATAAAATGTTTCTGATGATGTAACCTGAATCTTGCTTAAATCCTGTTACTTCTGTAGACATAAAATAGCCTTCTACATGTCTGAAAGACTGTTATCAAGCTTTCCCTCAGTCTTTTCGGCTAAATATCCCACTTTTCCAATATTGTACCATAATTAATATTTTATAGATCATTTATCATTTTTATTGCTGTCTTTGGGGCTGTCTTTGATGAGTTCACAGATTTCTTGAAGTGTGGTCCCTGAGCTAGACACAGTAATCCAGTTAAAGCCTTATCAGTGCTGGGTAGAGCAAAAGAGTTTTCCAAAAACTTGCATGTTATCCACATACCAGAATGACACAATGTCATGGAATCCTATTCTTGACCTCCAAAGTATTTGCAGTGTAACAGATTTCATTTGTTTCTAAATCTTAACAAGCCTATTCTATGATCTGCTATTTGGGTCAGTAGTGAAAATACTGAATAGCACAGGACAGACCCCAGTGGAACATCCATTTGATACATCCTGCCATTTGGATGAGGAACACAACTATTCAGCTTTGCACTGACATTTGAGATCCTTTTTCCCTAACTGTCACATGAGACAGTATTAGAGATATAACACTGATGAATTCTAAATATCTGAGATTCATAGTTTTACTTTCCTCTTTTTTTCCTCGGGAATACAGTTGTGAAAAATTTGGCTTGATGTGCAAACTGAGGAACCTTTGAAAGCACACATTAAAACTGACATATTTTGTATTGCTTTGTTTCTCCTTCAACATACAGAATTAAAATATTGATAAATACTCTTTTGATCTGAATGTTCTTGATGTGCCTGCTGCAAACCTGCACGTTTTAAAAGTCTGCATAATTTAATTGGTGTGTGTCAGATACAACATAAATTGCCTCCACTGTACAAAGAGAAACTCATGTCATATTTCAAATTCAGATAAGCATTCGAGTTTTAGAAACTTTGAGCATTTGGGGACTGCATTTCATCTACTCTGAAGTCTCCAACCATTCAGGAAACTGAAAAGGCTGTTTCATTGCTGACACCATTAGTGTTTTCTGTACAACAGTAGGTGAAGTGTGAAGTGTAAAACTCGGAGTGTTCTGTAGTTTGAAGGCAGAACCATCACTGCACTCAGTTGTTTTCCAAGCAGAGGGAGTGGAGAATTGCCTGGCTGAAATAAGAAATGCAAGGAAAAACCTGTGGTGTCCATTTTGAGGATATTATGGAATAAAAGTGAAACGAAGTTTGACTTCTAAGGAAATTGCCACTTTAGGGTGACAAAATATTCCATTATAAAGGGATCACAGCACCCTTCATTTCCATGGTGCTTATTTTCCTGAAACCCTAAACCCTTTCTAAGTGTTAACTAGTTCATGTTATATTGCTCCCTGCAGGGAAAATAGTAGTTTCAGACCTTTTACAACAGATGTTGAAACTTTGCCTCTGGAGGATTAAGTTGCTTACCCCAATTCAAAGTAGGAATGGGGATTTGAGCTCCAGGTTGTGTCCTGTATGAATATCAGGTTTAATCCTACAAGTTGGCAAGCACTTAGGAGGGCCAAGAAGGGAAGGAGTCCCAGACTTTGTACAAACAGTCCTTGTCTTTCTGTCCTACAGAGAAATCTTGAAGTGATATTGGGTGATTTGAACAGCACCCGTTTAAATCTGGGCAGAACTTGATCCTCTTCTTCACAACATGTTTTCCCGGTGTTCCCCCAGGAAAATCCTTTTGCAAATGTATAGATTAAGAGTACTGTTCACACACAGACCTGTGACCCTAAAGCCACTGCTCTGGGGTCCACACAGACCTGGGTTTAGAGGAAGGCGTGTGTGTGTCGGGAGTCAGGCCTTGGTGTCGTGCCAGAGTTACTTCCACAAGTAAAGATGAGATCTTCTTGTGTGGCTGGATAAAACACATATCCTGCCCTACAGCTGAGGGCATGTGCAAAGTCTTAGTCTCAAATCAAAGCTGTTTCTAAATAAGTGGATAAGTGTTGGCCAATTGTTTATTCCTTCTTTTACTGCTGGTGTGGTTTGCAGGAGACCGGATGGTCAGAGCAACGCAACAGCATTACAGGAAAATGTCCACCCTTTTTCCAGCAAATGCTTGCACTCATTTTTTATTTGCTTGTTGTGACAGTATGCTTGCAGAAAGTGAATGTTGGGCTTGAAGCTGAGATTAATTTGACGATGAGATAGAGTTTATTTGAAGCAAATTCAGTCCGGAAGGCTATCCGGTCAGGAAGGGGAAACAATATCAAGGAACTGAGTTGAGCAAACAGCTCAGATACTGAATTGTGAATTTTAAGCACTCAGGAAAATTTTATATGGGTTGACATTGGTTATCTTGTTGAAAGAAATAGTAAACTTTCTGAATTAAAAAAGCTGGGTGGTACATTGCCCAATAAATCCTCAATATGAAGTTCAGCTGACTGCACTGCCTCTCTGGTCCCACTCATGCTTATTAGTGCTATACTTCACAGAGTATTCCACTAAAAACAATTGTTTTTGTGAAAAAGACTGCCTGGCTAAGTGAAGAATGAAGAACATGGTTTGACACTACTTTCATTCTAGCTCTAACCGTAGAAATGTCCTATTTTTTCATTTTTTTTTGTAAAGGAAACTCAAATAAACAGTCTGCAGGTTGCATATTCCCTTGCTCTGTCTTGCAGAAACCGTTAGGGGCTGACTTTTCCACAAAAAGGAATGCAGAATGCTGTCTGCTTGTAAGTTTGTGATTCATGCCTCCTGTCAAGGCTACCAAACCAGTAAAAACACTGGAATGTAAAAAAAATAAGCATGATTATGTATTTCAGGAAAACAATTTTCTCAAGAATGTTTCTGGAACAAATCTTCGGTGTTTAGCTATTTCTAGTTGATATTTCAGTGATGGAATGCCTACTGGCACCAATTTGTACTATGGAATTGTCCCACAGGACAATACTTTCCTTTAATGTGTGTTTAAGGTGTCTTTTTTCGGATTCTTGTAGCAGCAAATCCTTTAGCAGCTCATTACTTAATGGAAACTAAACAAAGCTTCTTCCAGGAAAAAAAAAAAAAAAGTTGATCTCTATCACCCCACAGTGAACCTCTCTTAAATACATAACACATGCTTTTGGAAAATATCTTCAGTTTAATCTGGACACTGTAAACTCCAAAGACAAGAGTATGTCCTCATTCATCCATCTTACACGACTCAGAAGTCCAGACTTTCTGGGCAAAAGAAAAGGAAAGGCAGAAGATACTTCTCGTGTATACAAATCTACTTGTATGATAGGACTAGATTTTTGTCTGTCCTTCCCATTAAAAATAACCACCTACACAACTGAGAACTCAAGGGTAGGCTCTTACAAATAGGGCTTCTAAGGGCCCTGATGGATGCTTTGCTATCTTTGGGTGTTTTTCTATTTCTTATGGGAAGTCATTCTGGTTTTTTCTTGTTCAGAAATCTCCATGCTGGCTGCTCCCTCCCTACATGGTGACCTTATTGCTATGTCTGGTTCCGCCAGACTTGCTCTTCCACAGCTTTTCCATTCCACTGGAGCTGGACTGGAACACCAGCACTGATTGTGCCAGAAGTAGTACAGAGTGTAATTCAGATGCAAAAGTCTCTAGCAGCTGATAAGTTATTCACAGGTTTGGAAAAATATATAAAAACACTCCTGAGCTTTGACCATGAGTATCATGTACTTCATGTACAACCTCAATTCATTTGGAGCAGCACTGGGTCAGGAGGAAAGATGTGTATCAGGTTTTACAGCTGCTGTCATTTGCAGAGATGCAGTGCTCTGTTTTAATGGATCCACGCTGGAGAATCCATCCCACACTGCCTTTGGCTTATGCTTTTGCAGGAAAATGTTTCTGCCTGGAGTTGAGCAACCGTAAAACATAACACCCTGGCTCTCATGGCTAAAAGAAAATGGCAAGCTATTATTTTGCAGATGTATTTTGGAAACATGCTTTCAAAATATTTGTCCTTTCGAAGCATTCAATTGCGAGTCTTTTCTGTCTAGTCATTGCTGTTCTGACTTCACACTGCAGGAAGGTGTTTTGCTCCAGTTGTCCTCACTTGTGTCTGTGAGCTGTTCCCACTGGAGAAGTCTCAGCATGTGGAAAAGAAAGTATTCCTGAAATCAGTGAGCTCTATTTTAAACTGCCAAAGCAAGTTGCTCCTTTTTCTCCTCCAGCTTAACCCATAATTCCTGAAAGTATACAGTTCCCAGATGTAAATGTAGAAAACCTAAAATTAAAACCAGATCACTTGCCTTTTCTTTGGAGGATTGTGAACTTGCATACTTTGTGTTTATAGTACAGCTGCTATGAAAATGCAGAATAGAGAGCAAGATACTGCTCAGGCCTTATGCCACATTTATGTTTGGGCCTTTTTTTTCTTTAAAGCAATCACTTGTGATTTATAACAATATGATAATAAAATAGGACACAATATCGTCTTGTCTAAGGAACTGTGCTCTGAAATAGGTGAGTGAAGCAAGTTCACAGATTGATAATGCACAAGAAGTTTGCTATCCAAAGTTCTGTACTGGTTCTTGGGTTACATTCAGATAACTGAAGAACCATTTTCTCGGCACCTCAAGCATCTGCTTGTTTTTTTAGAAGAGACATTTTTCTTTTTTTTTAAGCATTACCACCATATAAACCTGGTTTTCTCTAGAGCTTGTGTAAATATTGGATGCTGGTTTTGATTACACTTCTTTCACTGGTGTAACATTGATAGGTTTTGACTTCATCAAATTTAAATATAACATGAAATTCGTGCTGTGATTATTTGTAACTCGTGAGATGTGCAGAAAATAAATTAGTCCTCATTTTGGTTATATGGAATTACAAGGTTTCATGAACATAGGAAAGTCATGGGGACATGAATAGGAAGACAAGCACTCAGCACACAAAGTCATAAAACACCCCCCCCCGCCAAACTCAGAGGATCTGATCCCTTTTCCATAATTTGTCTGCAGCATCATTCATGAAGGTCTTATTGCTGCCTATGCCATGTTATCATTGGAAAAATCCTATGGGTAAAGAGCCAGGAATAAACTGTTTTAGTTGAGTAGCTCTACTTTATAATTAAAGCATAGCTGTTTTCTTTTGAATTCCTATTCCTTCCTTGTTTTCTCCCCTGGTTTTCTCACCCCTCACGTTGCTCCTTTGACCCTCTTGCCCCTTTACTACACCCAAACAAACCTCTCGGTGTAAGGTCTCAGCACCATTGCAAGATCACTCCCACTGCCTTCTTTTTTAAAGGAAAACTTTTTCCCCGGGGCACATTTTCACTAAACAGCAAAGACAGCCCTCGCAGAATAGCTGGAAATTCCAAATAAAAAAGAATACTATGGGGAAAACGGTGGCTTGTCTGGCAATGTCAAGGTTGTAGCCATCCGCTAAGAGTATGAGCACTGAGAGTCCAGTTTGCATATTTAATCTGCCAGAACATAACTTAATAGTAACTTCTTGCTTTTTTCATAGCTTTCAGTAATAGAAGGTGTTGAAAACTATGCTAAATTGGGTTCATTTCACATAGATTTCCTGCCTGGTCCTGTCCACTGACATGACCTGGATTCACTATTTCATACTCACTCTTATGGCCTTGGGCACAGATTTAATGCCACAGTCATGTGGACTAATGAGGCATGAAGACATGGGAAAATACCATGAAAAATTAACCAAATAGTCAATTCTGTTTTATAAATTTTTTAGCTGTTTGCATTCTATTCTATTTCTTGGCAGAAATCTTCCATAATCAGGATCATTCCATAATTTCTGATAGAGGATTATTATGTTGGGGTTGTAGATTTTTCAGTATTATGGTGAATTATTTAGGATTTGTAATAAAAGGCACTTTGAATGATGGTCAGGCACAGGAGGCAGCCCCAACAGAATAACAACTGTTCAAAGCATCCCAAGGGAAAGGCATTTTTCATGAATATTTCAATATTTTTTCTAGACCTCTATGACAATAGTACATTTTAATAAAGTAAGGGCATAGACTGGTTTTTTGCTATCCCAAACAGCTTTTTTTAATTGTGAGGCTGCTTTGTTGAATGCTCCCTGATAGCTGGTGATGAGGGACAAACTGGCAGGAATGTGAGCTTAGAAGATCCCTTATCAAATCTAGGGCTAATTAGTTAGTTGGTGGCCTAAAATATTAGCTTGTGGCCTAAAATATAAAGAAAAGTAACACAGCACACAAAGATAGATTAATAAATCAAGAAAGAAATAATTATTACTTTTCTGTTAAGGGTGAATGCCTTTTGTTTTTGCCACCTCCATCCTTCCACAGTGGATATTTTTCAGAACCCTCTGAAGATGGGTACAGAAGCAATGCCATTCAGGCACCATTAAAGGAAAGGCAGAAGCTGTAAGGCTGATTAGAGCTTTTAGCTAAATGATCCCATTACCCAACAGGCATCACATTGGAAAAAAGGTCAGACTAATCCAAGGGAAATAATGTGAGGGGAACACTGTAGGTGTTCAGTGCTGTGGGGGTGAGGATGCACACCCATCCTTGTGTCCTCTGGCTCTCTGAAGGACTTTCCAGCGTGTGCCATAACACATGGCTGTGCCTGCACAAGCTGCACAAGCTGTACAGACCCCAGTGACCCCTCTCTCTTCCATCGCACTTCCCGGCAACGGCCGAAATTGGAGAACTTTAATTAAATCTCTGCAATGTCAGGTGGAAGTTAATAAGAACCACATGGCAGCCTACTCTTCTTTTACACTGTTTATCTTTTTCAGGTCTTTGCCAGATCTCAAAACTCATGATCACTCAGGCCCATCAGCAGCAAAGCCGGAGAAGCTCCAGGGTAGGAGCACAGGGTTTGCTTAGGAAAGCCAGGACAGCAGGGAGCTCTTCAGTCACTAGGGGGGCACCAGCCACCTGCCCTAAGGACTAGTCCCCCTTTTTGAAAACAGCAATAAATACAGAAGAAAAGTCTTAGGATTCGAGCCCCAGCTTATCCTTTTTCCCTTCTTATATCTTGATCAAAAGAAGGAAGGAAGCGGAAAGGGGAAGGAAAAAGCAGCACAGCTGTGGGAGTTAGAGATCAAAGGGACTGATGCAAAAGCTCTTTCTCTTTAAGAACTTGCTAGGCTCAGGCCTTGGTCCCAAAAGTATCTTCAACAGCCCCTGATTCATAAAAATCCTGGTAGGGTTAGTGGTGGATATTTGTGTTCTCACATTCCCTGATTTTCAGGGTTTATGGCTTCTGAAGGGCACTGTAATGTATCAAAGTCCAACTCTACAGAAATAGTTCATGTATGTGGCGGTGTCCAGATTTTGTGGAAAAGCAGGCAAGAAACCTAAGGATCCAGGTCACTTGTCTCACCGTGTTTAGCCATGTCAGTCATCCACTTCAACACTAAGTGCATTTAGGGTGGAACTGACACTGCGTTAGTAGCAAAAATATTGATTCCAATTATGAGTGATTTTCTATTTGCTGCAAAAGTAAGCCTTCTCTAGTAGACAATCAAAGTAGTACCTAATCCTTTACCCAGATTTGATTTTATTATAGAACTCTGTAGGTTTGGACTAGTTTAAATATTAAATTTCCAGCTCAAAGGCTTCTTTACCCAGGTTGGGCCAGACGTGCATCTGGTATAAATTAGCATTGCTCTGGTGGTGCTGTGAGAGACAGGAAGATTTCTATCAAGCAGTGGTCAGTTCCTGTATGATTAAACATATATTATGTCAGTCATTTGGGTATAAAATGCTTTTGAATCAGGGTTGCCTTCCTTTCTTTGCCCTGTATGTAGTGATGGTTATAGCAGGGGTAAAACACTGACTTGGTCTGTATGATCTTAGTGATACTCGGCTGGAATGAAGCTTTAAATCTTCTCTTACTGATGCTGTTGAAGCACCTAAATTAAGTGAAACTAAACAGTTTGTTCAAAAAGAGGGAAAACTGAGAAATAACCCGTGTTGTTTTTTCCCCTCTTCTGTAGCACTTTTAAAACATACATTTATTGCAAGTGTTTAGCACATGGCAAACTGAGTAGAAAGAAAAGTCTAATATGTCAGGCTACAAACCAAAATCAGAGTTAAACAGGAAAGTCACAGCCTTACCTATTATAAATTTCTGTCAGTTAATTCATGAGCTTGCTACTCTGACCTATCATAAAGTTCATCCCTATGGAAGTTATGACATTATGTTCTTCCTAAGTATCTGATGCAAAGAAGAAAAAGGTCAAATAATTCTTATTATTGTCTTAAGATAAGTAGTCTTTCCAGTGTTATTATTTCCCATTTTTATTAGTTTCTCTTTCTAATTTAGGCCTTTTAATACATTACTGTCACCACCTGTAATATTCCAAACTGTCAGAAGAAGAAGCTAAAGCTGTGAATGCAATAATTGCCCTTTAGATCTGAGGTCTGTGCATAGAAATGTTACTCTGGAATTAATAACAGATAAGTTAATTTGCAGTTTTGTGTTCTCTGGCTAACCTGCTATTGATGTTGCTTGGCTTAAAGAGTAAATAATAATTTTCACTTTTTTTTTTTTTAGTGCTTCATTGTAGGATCCCTTGACAGATAAGCTCCTGTGAAGTACACAAAGTGTAGAGAAACACATCCCAATCACCAAATACTTTTATAGAGACTTCACACACTTTCAGACTTTACAGTTAACAATTTGTAGACTCTCTAGTGAGTTTGGGAATTCTTAAACCATGGCTTAAAATGCAGATCTGGGGTTTTAGAGCAATCAGAAGTATATGTTTGGAAATATTTTCAAATATATGCACCAAAAAAGTGCAGGGCAGTGAAACTATTAAATAACCCAAGGCTGTTTATTCAAATAGTTTTCACCCAGGAAAGTAGATTTCACCGAGACTGGTCAAAATGTTTTGTTCCAATGTTTACAAACTGCAATTTTTAATTGCAAAGTATGCTTGAGATGAAGTTTAGCTATATTCACTTTATGCTTCAGTATCACTGAGTGACATAAAATGTAATCAGTTGGCCAAAAATTCAATTAATTACACAGTTGTACTCAAGTTGTTAAAAAAAAATGTTTACTTGGATAGTAATTTCTCCATCTTTTATAGATCATCTGCTCAGTGGAGATAAATGGGCATTTCTCAGCTGAGATCCTGAGCCCACAAGTTTTGGTTCTGATGTAGAGCAGGGATTTCAATCCACAGCAAAAAGACAAAGTCTTTGTTTAGGGTTCAGTTCACAGGGATTTCATATTACCCTGGGGCTGGAGAAGAGCACTGGAAAACATGGCACAGCTGGGCATATGAGACGGACAGATTTCTTGAGATCCCATTTCTGACTAATCTTGAAGTGAAGGAAATTTCACCTGATTTCTGGATTTCTAAGAAAACGTTGAGGAATTCCTCAGTCCACACCCCTCCACTGATTTGACATCAGACTTCTGAGGCCTTTCAGAGCATCAGTAGTCCTTTTATTTGAGCAATCTCTGGCGATAGTTCAGCACTGAACTTTTCCTCTGAAATGACTAAATATAATTTTATAAATACACGTCATAAATAAACGTTATACTACTCTTATAAAATAGCTTTTAAAAATGTTGTCTCTCTCCCTCTTTTGGTCTTATAGACCTTGATTTAATCTTCTTCTCCTGTTTTTCGTTAAACAATACTTACTTCTGCTTCATTCCTTGTTTTCCCAAACGTGCCTGGTGCCATAGCACATCAAGGGTTCCCCTGGCAACACAAAAACACACTTTTTCCTCAGAGCTGCATCTCCATGGTCTAGAGCACTTAAATTATGACCTTTTAGCCACAGCTTGTTCTGAGTTTAATTAAGAGCATTTAAAAATAATAGTGACAAAGTTCAGCGCAACCTTTGATCTGCAGCAGACTGAGCTGAGGGGGGCAGATCTTCAGCTTTCTGCGCCTAGATAAGAGTTTATATAAAGTACATTAAAATGGAATTAGATCCTTGGTTTGGACTTTACATTTAGTTTAGTTAAGTGCTGTCTTTACTGAGGCCGACACTGTGTGGATGCACGAAAGCTTTAGCTGAGGGCTCCCAATTGCAGTGAGATCTGTTTCTCCCATTTTGTATTTATTCCCTGTCAGCTCTCCCGGAGTCATTACACTCTCCACAAACAGAAGGATGTGTGTATGCACACACTTCAATTTGCTCAAGTTTCCCCAAGCCTGACTGCAAGGAAACATAAAGAGAATGAATTGACATTTAAGATCTGTTTCTTTTGCTACCAGCCCTTTCCAACAACTTTAATGCCTGCACTAAATCCTCCTCAGGACATTCATCTCTTTCCCCCTTAATGGAAAAAATTTCCCGAGAAAAATATCTCATCAGAATCATTTGCCTTAAAATATTAAAACCACAATGAGAGGCTGCAAACAGAGAAATGCAGTTTTTCTTCAGCATGATAAATTCCCAAGAAGTACCTTCTCAAAACATTTTCAGCACAGATTAAAGCTCACGGCTTTGCTCCTTGCAGCTTTCCTCGAGTTCATAGTGGGAGAACTTCGGTGTGCTTGTGCCAACCTGTGATGGGACTCTCTAAACCCTAGGAGAACACTTGTCTTTCATTACTTCCCTTCGTCCTTCTTCCTGGCACGTCATGCTATTTATATACAATAACCTGGGCATATCCTACCATTAAAACTTAAGCACCAGATTTGGTAAATGTCTCCAAGCCGAATTTCAAAGCACTGGTTTCAGACAGAGGCCTCAAACCCATAAAATAACAAGCAACAGTTGTTTGTCAAACTTTCCAGGATGGGGAAAGGGCACCGACTATCAGATAGCTCTGAACCACTTTCTCCCTTTTTTATCTCCTTAGCCTTGTCCGGTATTACCAGGCAGTAAAAATTCAAAGCTCTGGATTATAAATAGTCTCTGATTTCCTCCCAAAGCAAGGCAGATAGATTTGTGGTGATCTCATTGTTTGAGGTGGGTAAGTGTAGCTGAAAGATAAGTTTTCCTACACAAAAAATGTAAAACTTCCCAGTATGGTCAACTTTTATCTTTGGTCCCTCTCTGCAGGCAAGCCCAGTTCATTCAAGGCCACCTGACAAAAGAGGCTCCTATAATCTTACACATTTGGGAGCTTTTTTGAATTTGGGAGAGGTATGTTTATCTGAGTGCCTGGTAGCATTTAGCTTGTAAATACCCCTTGTGTTTCTGATGGATATGAGTTAATTTTAGAATAATCAATTGCAAAAACAGAGAACATTTTCTTTAAAAAGTTAGGTAACATTTGTTTTTGTTTTGCCTTTCTGTAACAGGTTTTTCTATGTAAAGTTTTTAAACGTAACTGACTGAATTTCAAGAAAATTCATTCCTTTTGGAATAAATCTCTTTGAGAACTCTGTCTGGAACGTAGGTTTAGTATCAGAGGAGTCAGTAGAAATAACTGGATGTACTTACTCATCTCTGACAAATATGACAAATATTGCTTTTAAATCCTCCATCCATTTCTGTTTACCATTCTTCAGACTCCCCAGTAAATGTTTTTGCGATGTTCTGTTGCAATTTGGTTAAAAGAGGATGAATGAGTACATTAGAATAACTTCAGAGAAGAGTAAACTAAACTTTTTTATTGTATTAAAAATAGACAACAAGTTACCATGGCGTGGAGAGAGAAAAAATAAATGAAGGTTTCTAATATTAATTCACCAAGTCTGTTCTGCAGGCAAACAGCATTCCCAGTTTGGTTCAATTTGTTATGGATATTTCCCTGAACACTCTTTCATTATGATGCTGAGTCTTTCAGAGATGAAAGGAGCAATGACAAGCACTCATCATTCTCACCCCTGTCAGTGTTGGGTTTGTAGGTGTGGAGCTGATTATGTGATGCTGATTCTTTCCTTCAGCCTGCACTCATCGAAAAATCAGTCCTACTTCTGCTCTTGTACATTTAATTCTTCAGTGAAACCTCAATTAAATTGCTCCACAAGTACCAAAGCAGGCCATTCCACCTCCAAAAGGATAAACTGAGGTGGAACACAAGTCAGGAAAGTTTCCAGGAGAGGAAGCAAAAAGCTGGCTGTTTATTCCCAGCCAGAGGTCCTTGTCTCTCTCCCTGCCTGTTTGCATTAGTCCTGGCTCAGCTCGCTCCTTGTTTGTGCTTTGCAAGTATGAATGGATATTTTGACATGCTCTCTCCTGGTGGTTCCATGGAAATAATTGTGAGGAAAGGAGAGGTAGATGGAGTTACATGCCCAGTTTGGATTTTAGCAGATATTCTGTAATTTTCTTCCCGGACAAAATGTGGCACACTGCTTAATCCTGTCACTCCCTTCATTTATTCTCCTAAATTTCTGCTGTGTATAATGGGATTGCAGCAAGGAGTTCCCAGCTGGAAATGAGAGATTATATCCTGGTGGGCAGTATGAATGTTTGGTAACTGTTTAGTAAAACCAGAAGATGCAATTCCAGTTGCTCAGTGCAAAAGGAAGGAATGAAAGGCTACGATCAGGAAAAGGACAAGTTATGCAGGAGCTCATAGTTAGACAATCAATATTTTAATGAATCAGTAGAGAATGTCAAGCTTTTAATTAGGAGCTCTGCAAGGTACCTGAGAGATAAATGACAAAGAGCAGTGAACTTTAGACACCAATAGGCTCTTTACCTTCCTGTAATATCCTGGAGTAGAAGCAGCTCCAATCGAAAGTGAAATGCCAGTTATGCAATTATGGCCACATCACATGCCAAGGACTTCCAGTGGGAACTAAGGGACAATAACCCCTGCACACACCTGGTGAATTTGCAGAGGCAGCCCCTACACACCCCTTTCTTCAAAACCTGGGGAGTATTTGAATTCATGCTTCTCACACCTCTGGGTTGTAAAGAAACACCTTTTTCATATAAGAAATGCAAGTACAGCTTGCAGAGTACTCCTCCAGAGTTAGTGGAGGAGTTCAGCCTAATCAGAAGAGAACAAGGCCCATGAATGTTCAGGAACTTTGCAAACTGATGGCAAGTAGCAATCCTCATGGGCTGATCTGGGAACAGGATGCTGCTTTGGTACTGCGCGGTGTCTTACTCACAGTGAATTTCCACCAACACAAAATGAGCCTCAGGCGGTGATTGGGGAAAAAAATGGTTCCTTTATTCAACAGATTTCAAAACTGATTATGTTTATGTTTGACTGAATTATTTATCCACCTCTGGAAACTCAGGGATGACTGAAAAATAGCTCAGTAGGTAGTGGGACTGAAACAATTCAGTGAGATTTCATCGAAGTCAGGGACATTTGGGTCATGTTCTCAGAATCCAGTTTCTTCCAAAACTGCTTCTGGGACCTAATGTCCCTGAAACTGAAATGGTTGAATGACAGGAAAATGAGTTAAAATGTCTTAGCAGATCTCAGACTTTCCCCTGACAGTATTGGCAGGGAGAGGACCAGCTGTAAATCAAGGTTGGATTTGAAGTCAGGGGAATAAAGAACTATTTGCCCTTCCCTCGGAGTGGCCCTGCCTCCCCTGGGTGCCATCTCTTCAGCCAGTGTGAGTGAGTGAAGTAATGATATTGGAAGAGTCTTGGCTGATTTCACAAGGTAACAATATAGTCCACAATTGCCTCAAATCTTATTATTTGACACAGGAACCGTGTACTTCACATCTGATGAGCTATAAAATGGTTCTCCCGAGGAGAATCAGAGCACAATTTTACCCAGTTGGAATGATAATAATTAAAAATGTCACACACTGATTGCATTGCAGCAACATGGAAAACATGTTATATTAGAGGGGGCAGCTGTGCATGTTACTGTGAGTATTTTGCACTTCCAGTACAGGGTAGCTGGATAATGTTAAATAGAATGTATTTTGATGCAAACCTGTGCTCATTTTACCTCGTAACTGATTCATCAGGTAAAATAATTTAAAACCTGTGTTAATTTTTAAAGCTTGCTTATACAACTCAAGTGTATTTGAACAACTCTGAGATAAAACACCTCTGTACACAAAAGGAACAAAAGTATCCTTAGAGCACACCCAGACTTCATTTACTATGCCTGCAAACCAAACTTTTCCTCTCTGCAGAGCTGTGTAGCTCCACACGGCCACGCTAACAGTGTTATTAATCGTTCCTGCAGTAATCTCAGCCTCTCAGCTTTTACGCATTCAGCACCTGGGGCAGATTTGACCTGACAAGTTTGTCCTTGAGCACTCTCATTTACAAAGTCCGAGTTAAAAAAACCCTGGTGTATTATCAGAACCGCTGCGTTTTATCAAATAACTGCCACCAGCTCCCCCCTGAAATAGCTCATTTACAAAGCTGTTGCCACCAAACTGTGGAAACCAACCATCAGTCAAAGGCTTGTTTTGGTCTTTTTTTTTTTTTTTTATATACTGATAGCAAATGAACTGCAGATGGAGCACTGTTTATACTTTCCCATCATGTCTGGGGTGCCGGGAACGGTCGCTGTGATGTCACTGCGTTTGGGCAGGATATAGAGAAAGCAGCAGGACTGGAAAGGTTTGTTTAGTGGGTTAGGGCCAGTTTGATTTGTGCTATAGGAGTGACATCAAGGTGCTTGAAATGGAAGGGTGTGTGACCTCACTTTTCATGTAGACCTATAGGGGAAACACCACACGGGGAAAAAGTTTTATATGTCTACTGATCAATAAGAAAATAGGAAGGACTTGTTCTTAGATTTTATGTAGCTGAGAGAAGCAATGCCTTAAAACATGATACCTAAATCTATCAGTGCCCCCCCAAGACAGGGATGGAGAGAGCAGATGTAGATTCAAACACGATCTTCTGTTATTCCTGCAATGTGTGACTGGATTACAACTGTCCAACAAACCACTGCGATTGGCCTGTGCAGGGGAGGAGGCAGGGAGGATAAAGCATAGCTAAACAGGCTGGTACAGCAACCAAACTGTCCAAGCAGCCAGAATGATGCAGCACCACTTCTCACCAGCACAGCCTCCCTGTTGGCCTCGAGGCAGGTGTAAAAGTCAGGCAGAAATCCACCTATTAGCACCTGCCCAGGGGTGAGCCGCAGCACCGCAAACCAGGACGGCAGAGGGGCTGGGATGGAGCTGGCCATCCTGGATCTGCGTTGTTAGGGGACTCTTCCCCCTCTGGAGAGCTTGGAAGTAGTCATTTAAGCCAGCTGGAGTGTGTTGTGCATGAAGCAAAGCAGCATTAATTAGGAAAATTAACCATAGACTTTTCCTCTTCCTAAACTAGGCTTTATCCATTAGCCCGTGGTTGCAGCAGGAACGCT
This sequence comes from Manacus candei, assembly GCF_025592945.1. Lineage (NCBI taxonomy): Eukaryota > Metazoa > Chordata > Aves > Passeriformes > Pipridae > Manacus > Manacus candei. Next base: position 2,055,445 of record NW_026138110.1, read on the forward strand.
GTAAGTCACAGCAGTGACTGGGACAGCCATTGTAAAAGCCTGATAACAGAGAGCTGCAAAGCACACAGGCAGTGATAAAGAAAACAAATCAAAGTTATGGTATCACAAAAGGAACTTTGCCTGCCTGGCCACAAAGCAGGGTTTCTTTCCAATATTACTTCCTCATTGTCTAGCGAGTGTTTTGTACTAATAATTGTAAAAGCTGCAAACAAACCATGGCAGCCTGTTGCAATATCCTCTAGCAAACAAAGGCCTCTCTAGCAACTTCGAAGGAGCTTTATATGTAACTCTGCTTTCCTAAGCACAGAGTTCATCTCAGCTAAACCAGTGTCTAGCAGAAATGTGGGAATGAGTTCTTCATATGGCAACCTATGCAGGGAGAAAAAATGTCCTCTGTTTTTATTTTAATAATGAATTTTCAAGGCTTCTGTGCTAAATGATTTTGTTCTGACTGTAGTGTTTAGTGCTCAATTTCATTGCTGTCTGTAGGAAAGTGCATTATTATGTGTTTAATAGTCACTTAAGGCTCACTTAAAGTTTTTATTACACTATGCTTATTAATAGTGCACAGCTTATTTCTGGAGAGGCTCCATTCTTCTATTTATGTTTAACTAATGTTTAAAAAAAATGTGAAATTTTAAAGATGTTGGTAGTATCTCTGAGTATTTATGTTGGAAGGGATTTCAGGAAGTGATTTAGTCCCATTCCTCTGCTCATGTCGACATTAGAACAGGATGCTCGTGGCGATTTGCAGTTCATATTCCTGGTGTCTGGGACTTGAGGTGTCCCAGCCTGTTCAGTGCCTCTCAACAGGAGCCACAGGGAAATGTGCTCAGTGCAGCCACTCAGTTCAGCCCCCAGGCAGCCTTGGAAAAAGCTTGTGCTGTGCCAGTGTGTGTCTGAAAACCTTTCTCAGCGTTCTCAAGCTTTCCTGAACTGAGCTTGTGCTCTGAGGCAGAGGAAAGTAAATGTTCAGTTTAGTTCCATAGGGAGAAAAAAATTTGGGATATAATTTACTAAAGGTCAGAAAGGGGAGATATGGGAAGATATTTTGGCAGCCAGAACCAGTAATGGGCTTGCTTTCTGTTCACTTGATCTAGGCTTTTCCCTGCTCCTACTTCATCACCCTTTCTGTCCCTAATACAGTGTCTCCTTCCCTGAATAGTTAGACTTCTATTCATCCCTCTGTTTGGCAGGAGAATCCTGTTTTTAAAGAACACCAAAGTATATACAACTTGTATTTTCATCTCTCATATTTTTTTACTTCACAACTACCCACTGACTTTGAAGGCTTGGAGAAAATGTAGGTTATCCTGCCCAATTGGTTTCTGCCGAGCTGGAGATGGTAAATAATCAGAAGACAGTGCAGATAGATGGGAACATATGAGAAATGTGGGAGAAAAGTTCCCTTCATTGAGCAATGTCCCAGGATAACTCTGACCCTGAGAATCTCTCCTATGCTGTGGCCAGAAGGAAACAATGCAATACTCCAAGTCGCAGGAATGGGTGACAGGAGGAGAACAGCCACAAACCTGCACAGGGAAGGACTAGCCTGGGGGATTTAAAAGATGTTTTTACCCCTGGGCTGCATTCTAATTTTGGTTATGATGGGGTAAATCAGGCCTAACTTTACTGACATCAAAGGCCCTGCTCAGTATGATCTAGCTTCATCTCTTAAAACCGAGGTCAAACCCACTAACTTTTGTAGGCGAGTTCTACCCGAAATGAATGGGTGGGGCAAGGCCAAGCCTGTGATTTTGTTATTTTCAGCTGGGCACTTGCACAGTTTGGTATTCACATCTGGCTTTGTCTTTTAAAGGGCCTATTTTTTGTTTGGCGTCTGAACTGGAAATTGCCTGGCCACAACTATTCAGCTGCCCAATTTGGGCGGGATGGGCTAGGGCTAGGCCAGCTTGAGAAATCCAGATGCAGAGGGGTGGGTGGTAATTTTTATGATCCTGTAAGAAAGCTGCATTGGATTCTCGGGGTCGAGGTTCAGGCTGTAATTAAAACAGAGCTTGTTTTTAGCCTGTACCAACGTTATTCCCACCCTTTAAGTTAGTGAGCTGTACGCAGAGCAGAGATGGAAGTCTCAAAGCAAACGCCTGTGACCTTATTTTGAATAATCTGTAACATTTTTCTATATGATAAGACATAGGCATCGTGCAAATGCTGAGGTGCAGATCCCAGTTCAGGTGGTTGTGCTTAGCTACATATCATTCTTCAGCTGGAAGCTGAAGGATGCCTTTTCTCAAATTAACACTCACTCTTTCAACTAACAGTATTTCTGGTCATAACTGTATCGCATCTTGTAGCCAGAGGAGAAAAACTAAGTGTTTTGCCTCGAGGCAAAACCAGTGTCAGTGCAAGTACCAACTTTATGTGTGCTTCAATCCTTTTGTACCACACGTCTTTCTTGTGTGTCTCAAAGCCCCGCCTGCCTGCCGTGAGGAGCTGTGCTGAATCTTTCAGGCATTCCCTCGGAGGAGTAATGCCCTCTGACGTGTCTTATTTATGAGTGATTTCATGTTGCTGTGATTCCACATTGCTTTAGAACCAGGGACTTGCTTTGGGTGCATGCTACATTAGACTTTTCTAGAAAATAGAAATTTAGCTGCAGTAGAAGCTGCTGGTGTGGGTGTTCGCCGCATTCCCGTGCAATTCCATGGTAAGGGGCTGGTCTGAAAGAGTGAGTAAATTAAAAATACACCCTCCTGGAACTATTTACATCCCACGACTAGAGGTGGGATGCATTAAATATTCTTAGCCGCCAGGTGGCAATAAGCTGTGGGACCGTAGCTGGGGACAGGGGAGAGCCATCGGCTGTGATATCGGGAACTGGATGCGAGAAGCCATATCCCTATGGAGCACGTGCCTTAGGGCTTCTGACGGATCCCAGCTTGCAGACAGCGGCTGCGCTTTCATTTAAGACCCGCTTGGTACGAATCGGTTTTCATTCCCCTGGTTGCCTTTTGTCATTTGCCACTTAGCAACGTCGCCTGCAGTGCTCGAGCATTCTCTGTGTCCCTTGGCAAGCGCCCGTGGTCTGTTATTTCAGCTGTGAGCCTGCTAGTCTATTGAAGTGATGATGGCTTTTTTAAGGAAGAGGGCAATTATCCTGTGCAGTTATGCTGAGCCCGAAATCTGCTCCATCAGTGTATCCTGTTTTCAGCAATCGGAGCATGTGGGGCTCTGCGCTTACCTAGCAAAGAGCTCCTGATAATTTAAGTTCTGAGAGAAATGTTTGCTTCTGGCCTATCATGTGGCCTTAACTTTTACAGAGAAAAGGGGCAAATTTATTCTCTCATGATTTTTTGCTACTGAGGCAAGAAGATAACCCTTAAGGACACCAGCAAAGCTCAGAAGCACTTTTCCCAAGTTGCAGGAAATCTTCATTTTAAGGGATGCTCTGGGAACCCTTTCTCTGTTTGCACCAAGGCATTTCTCTGTAGGTGTCACACTTCAACTGGAGCAGATTCCTTAGCAGTATAACACTACTTCAACAGCAATAAGGGCTCCACGGGCATTTCCTTAACATCCAAGAAGGAGCAGCTTCTGAAGCAGCCCCATGTCGAGTGCTTCTCTCTCAGTTCCTGACGGGGCAATCTGAGCCCACAGAAGTGACAAACGCGTTCTGCAGGAGGTCTGGTGTTTGGTGGTGTGTGCTGCAAACGCCTCTTACAAAAATTAGACCGAAGAGGAAGTTGCTGTAGCAAAGCCAAACACCGCAGACACGAAGCAGCGGTGTTGTAGACACTCATGAAGATTTAATATCTTCTGTGTGTATTATGGTATCACTCTTTAGTTACATGGCAGCACTACAGCTTTCTCCCGTTTTCTGCTCATTTCTTTGTGCAGGAAGCAAAATTATATCCAGCTAAAGCTCTGACTAAAACACTTTATGACATAATTCCTTGTGTGCTCAAATTCAGCTCCGACCATCATTTTGTAAGTACATACAATAACAATATACTGCCTTTGGTAAAGCAGTGTGATCTAACCAGGTAAAGATAAGAAAACCCCATATAAAGTTCAAAAAGGGCAGGGAATTAGAAGCCAGAGAGAGCCATGGTAACAGTGGGAAGATTGAATTTCATGTAACACTCAGCAGTCTCAGTGTGCAAGTTGCCTGGCCAAGGTAAACCACACAATAAGTTACTGTATAAACAGGGAATCACAAAGTGTGTGATCCTTTAATCTTGAAGTAGCATCAGTGCAGTTCTGTTCTAATTACCTTATTATGGATAGGAGAAGCTAATGTGCTTTCAGCTCTTGAAGAGGCATGGGAGCTTCTAATCATTGGAAAATAGAGACATTTCTATGGTTTCACATGCATGCTTGAAATCCAGCTGTCAGGCATATTTCTGTTTAGCTATGGTTTGGGAGGTGTTTGAGGGGAACAGCAGTTTAATGGAGCATCTGGATCTCATTGGAGACCTGTTCTTTGTTTTTGTGTTTCTTAATTTATTATTACACTTTCCAGCTGGGCTGATAGAGGCACAAAGAGGACAAGACATGGCTCAAAGTCACAAGGCAGATTTGTATTTCAGCTTAAATTCAAAAGTTTTCTTTTGCCTTTTGCTTTAAACGTTAAATGTAAGAGCTTGTAATACTATGTGATGATATTTTTGCTTGTCACTTGAAGTGTAACTTGTGAAATGTAATAGCATTCCTTGTTTTGAAAACAAAAAAAGATATCATGGAGAGCTTTATTTTTTTTCACCTTTGTTTTTGGTCCACTGATGTTGTTTTATAGAAACAGTTTCTATCCATTTTCTTACCCAAGAGCATATGGGGGGTGTGTCTGTGATTTGATAAGACTCCTGGCTGTCTGCAGGACACCTCTCTGTGTGTCAAGCATGTCAGCACTTGCCCCACTTTGTTGCAGATGTCCTTGTGCTGGAAACAAAAAAATAACCCCCCAAAGCTGGAGCTACACTGTAAAACGTGCTGTATGTTGTGGGTAATCAATACGTGATTCTTAATATGGATAAAGAAATCATAGAACGTGACAGCTGTTGACTGTATTGTATTGTTTATCCTAGTCATGAATCCTCCTGCTGGCTCTTCATCCTCTCAGTATCCATTTTCCAATTATTCCTGACAAGCTTTCAAAACAAAGCAAAGAGCTGCGGTGACATCCATGTTCTGATGGTTGCCTGCTGCATTCCTCCCTCACAGGACACAAGTTTGTTGTCCTCCCACCCCATTAAACTGTGCCAAAATGCAGAATTGTAATTGAGAAATAATGCATTCGTCCTCTGGTAAGGAAACAAGGAAATCCAAAAGGAAATTCCACTTGTAAGTCTCTTCGATTCTGTTAAGGCAAACTGTATTTTTGGGTGGCTGCTTGGAGGGGAAAACCCAAGCCCAGACATTAAGTTGAAGGTGTCAGTAACCTTGGCTGGCTGTTTACCACTTAGGGAAGTTCATGCCGTGTCTCATATTTGTAGATCACGTCCTTGATGTGTAACCCAGCCAAGTCCTTTCCATGGGCATGAAGTGGAAAGACAAGGAACTTATCCCAGAGCTTAATCTGAATGTGATACATAATTTTACAGGAGATTGAAGAGGGCTCTTGAGACAATGAATAGAAATACATCGAGAAGCAGCCATTTGGGTGTCAGATCTTTGGATTTATGTTCATGCCCACAGATCTAATTACTGCTAGTGAGCTGGAAATATCCATATTGACTCTGCTGTTCCTGCTGCTGATCGCAGCTGGATAAGCCAGCAAGTGAAAAACCAGAAAGTGCTTGGCAAACTTCAAATACTGGTCCAATTTCTTTTTGCTTGTGATCCATGCAGAGAAAAGCATGGGTGATTCCATTTACTTTTTATCACATCAGCGAAACCAGATCATCTCTCTGACTTCTGTGGAACAAGACATCACCTAATTCAAATTACAGCAGCCACGTGGGTGTTTTATGAGAGGAGCTGTTCTTCTAGCTGGGACCACTGGAATTGTCTCTGCACCCTTTCCTCCTGCCTTGCCTTTGAACTGCTCCTGTGCTCAAGTGATGTGGAGGTAAAGCCACAAACCTACTGGAGCACAGAGGAGACTTGTGAGGGCTGTGGATTTTATCCACTGTATTGCTGACAAATCCTGAAAGATGGATAGTGCCTCATTGTAAAAGTGATCCATAACCTGTGGTACTCTACAGGCAGCTGCAAGTGATGGTTCCTCCTCAAATCCCTGCATTTATTACTGCAGCTCTAAACATTACAATATAATCCCTTTTCCCTGTATGTCTTTGCTGTGTTGACTAAAATTCTCATGCCCTAACCACGGACTCACATGTTTCTCACTCACCTGGCAATACTGACAGCACTGCCAGGATTTGAAACTCTCCAAATCATTGGACAGCCTCGAGTAAATGCACAAGTTCTTGCTTTGGAGAACTCCTTGAACACTTTTGGGATGGATGTCAGCGATTCTGTCTCTGTCAGCCAAAAGGGCAGCAGACAAATACAGAGAGAAGAGCAGGATGACTAGCGTTGGAAAGCAGTGGGCTGGCAAATGAGAGCATGCAGAGCTTTAAAAAGGGGTGGAATTTGTTACATTCTTCTAATTTCCTGTGTTTTGAGGGTTTTTCTGGAGCTGTGATGGTACTGGAGACAGTAGCGATGAGGAGCTGGAGGGAAACACGAGCTTGCGTGCGCTCCTCAGTCACAGAAACTTCTGAAACCTGAATCATTTTCTTCTGGGAAAACTTTTAGTGCCAGTTATGTTCCAAAAGAATTTCCGGGGCAGCCTGCCCATCCAATTTCTCTCTTTCCAAGCTTATAAAACAGCAAGCTGATAGCCTGAATCTGTCCTTTTGACCCTGAGGAGGATAAGGCAATTGAGAAGTCATGGGGCTGCCCCTGGAAGCTGGGTTATGGATTCTGGCCAGAAGCATGGGAGCTGTAATTGGTGTGGAAGATTTTTCTTCTCTTAATCATGCCTTCATATTTGATCTCTTTCCAGTGTTCCCAAAGAACAAGTCATTAGGCACTCCTTTGGAAGCAGAAAGGCTTGAGGCAGCATAGCTTGAGATTTGTTTGACCTTTCAGCTCTGCTTTCCTTTGAGCCCAGGATTACCTCTGCTGTATGCAATTCGGATTATGTAGGGATTCCAAACATCTGAGAGAGTGAGGGAAATCGTAATTTTAGGGTCAGGTTTTCAAAGGAGCCTGGCCCCAGTGACTGAGACAAGGAATGAGAATTTTGGGGAGCTCCCGTGTCTTGGCTGGTGTGTTTTTTCGAGAAGTTTGGTAAAGTGTTATCAGGGTAGATGCTAAAGCTGCTTGCATGGAAATCTGAGGGGCTTGAGTGGCAGCTGAAAGTCTGAAAATTCCTGCTGCTAAGAACAGGTCTTACCCTGTGTTGCATGTTGAAGGCCTGCTGACATTGGAAAATATATGAGAAAAAAATCAGTGTGGAAAAGGAAAGAGTTAAATGATCAAAAAACCTCAAGAAATGGGTTATGGTTATCTGCCTTGACTGTCCAACAGGCCCAAAAAGGGTTTGCAGGACTGACCTTTGAGAGAAAAGCTGGCCCAACATGTCTGGAAAGAAAAGATTCCTGAAGGAGCTGCCTCTGCCAGCAGAGCTGCTGCAGAGATGTTTCCTCTTAGATAAACCATACCAAGGAAATCCATTTAAATAGAACCCCTTCTAGCCATACTATAGAATGGTTAACAGTTTGAATATTCAACCCATTTGTAAGCTATTATTAACAGAGCTAATCCGTGTTTTATATAAACACACTGCGTCAATTAGTATGTTTGTATTTATTAAATAGTGGAAATAACTGTTGTGCTTCTCCTTGAAGGCTTGGGGGCATTTCTGTTTTGCTCACAACTCCTTTTGTCCTCAGTAACATCTCCCTCTGACTCAAATCCCTAAGGGTATGGAAAATATTCCCAAACCTGCACTATGCTGTTCTGCATGCAGCTGCTTCAGAATATCCCAGAGACCAGATGCACATCAGGAGCAAACTTAAAGCCAATGATACCAATTCAGTAGGTGTATAATATCTTCCAGTGTGTGGAAGGAAACTCAGGACAGCTGATTTGTTCCACAGAAAATACTGAATTTGGTTAGTGCCCTTCAGTAATTGTAACCCTGGGTTACTATGATTCCCACTCTCCCCCCGGGCAGGGGAATTTGGGTTTGATCTTGAGTAACTGAGACAGACATCCCAAAGAACAGTAAATCCAACATAATACTTCCTTACCCCAAAATACACATTCCGAGACACTGGAAGAACACAGCTTTTTTTTTTTTTTTTTTTTCCTGAATTATTTACTCAGGAAAACAGATAAAATATAATACAGTTCAGGAAGCTCGTGAGCGATTAAATGAGTGTACTGTGCATACATCTTAATATGCAACATACATTTAGTTCCAACTGTATTAGTGCATGGAGTCAGAGGAGAGGAGATTTCTAAAGGCAAAGCAGGGGTTGCTCCAGCAGCCTAGGAATCAAGAGGAAGATAGTCTAAAAAGTAACTTAGCTTGGATTTTATTTCTACTTTGCATACAAGGCATCTGTGTAACTGTTGGGGTGCGTTTATTGAATTCCCTGTCTTCAGCTGACATTATCAGGTTCCTTTTCTTCCAGAGGCCTGTATGAGAGAACGTGCCTCTGCCCAGGGCCAATTATGAGGGCAAAGAAAGGCCTTTTTGTTTGGGTTTGCCTTTGATGTGTGTGGAGGGGAAGCACAAAACCTCACTGCTGGTTCATCTGACCCCTCTGCGGTGAGTTCCAATTGCATTTAGTCTCCAAATGACTATAAAAAGGGAAGGCTTTTCAAAGCTGTAATTCCAAATTATTCCCAGCACAACCCCCAAGCAGCTGCACTTTGTGCTGGGAAATGCCCTGAAGGCTGAAGGGGGAAGCTTCTTTCCAGGCCATGGAGATGTTTTACAGCTGTGAGTGAAAGTAACTTCCTTGGAGATCCCCTCCACAGGCAGGCTGGCCAAGCAGTTCTGTGGTTGTGAGGCATGACCTGGAGCTGTTCTCCCCAGCGCTGGGGGAAGAATGTGATGACTGGGGGTCTGCACATCCTCACCTCCTGAGGCCCCGCTTTCAACACTTTCCCCTCTCTTTGCACACACTCCCTGCATTTTGGAGCCCCACTAGCTTGTCTGGCCAGGTTTGGCTAAGCCAAAGGGAGCTGCCTGTGTCTGGGAAGCCGTTCCTGCCTGGCTGTGAGGTGCTGAATGCTCTTATTAATTGCATGAGGAAGCAGAGGAGTCCTGGGCTGGAAACGGTGCTGACACTGGGGCCATGTTTTGGTAATTCCAGTAGTGTTTGTTTTATGTACCCAAAACTTTCTCCAGCGGCTCTGAAAGCCCTAACTCCGAGGCCTGCCTTACAATTATCTGACAGCTAATTTAATCAAAACCCTGCAATTAACAAGCTCATGTTCTTCAGGGCCTCGTCTGAAGGCTTTGCAATTACTGACGGGCAGAACTCTGCAGACGCTGCACTGATCCACTAAGCTCGGCTCTAATGTTGTTTTAAAGTAATTACCCTCACTCACCGCCTTGTTTCTGCTTTGCTGTCCCTAAACTATGCAAATTCAGGAAGCTGCCTCTTGCACATGATTATAAATTGCTGGTTGGGGTAAGGTATCTTAACAGGCAGCTAAAATAGAATAAAATATTTAATGCATTTTCACATTGTGCACGTTCTGTTTGCGTGTTATTCACCAGGGACTCTGCATTTGGTTCACAACAATAAACATGAAGGGGAAAAGCTCTTTTCTCAGTAATGAGCAGATACAGCAGAAGGGTTTTGGCCTACAGTTCTTCCCTTGAGGAGCTTTGCCTGAAAAGAGTATGAAGAAAAACTCCATAACATATTAAGATTCGACCTGTTGCTGATTATATGAGAAATGCACAGGAGAAGGTCATGGCAGAGATTTAATAGGAGGGAGAAGGAAAGTAAGGTGCAAAATGTATCTTTAAAAATTAAAATTTTCCAATTTGTTATTAAAAAGAACAGCAGGTTTTATTAGTGGCTTATAAACATTGAAACCTGGAAGTGACAATTAACAGCAGCCCACGGCTTGTTAAGTCCATGATGGAAGGTTATAACTCATATGCCATCTGGATGTGGAAATTTTGTTGAAAGCAGCTTTTATAATGAGCTCATCATGCGGTGCAGAAAATTCTCCTGCAGGAACATGTCTCAAAGAACAGCAAGAGAAATGGGGGGGACACAACAGTTTTCAGAGACAGAATGACTAAATTCTGTGGGGGAAGGAGATTACTTTATTTTCACCTTTGAATTATCACTGTTATTCTGAATTCAAGAGGTGCAATCAGATCCTGAAGTCTGAGTTTCGTGTTTCTTTCTGAGTGGGACTGGTGATCTAGTTAGACTGTGCCATGTACCACAGAGAAAAAATCCCTGCCACAGACTTTCCTACAAAACTTACTCTGAACACCTGGCAGGGAACTGAAAATGGGAGAGGAACATAAACATAAATTATTAAAGATGGCTTGGCCCGATCCATCAGCTGACCTGACACATGCAAAAAAGATGGGGAAACTTGTTATGTTTAGGCTGGCAAAGTAGAAGACAGGTAATGCGTCATACATATTACATGACAGAAGGTAAATGCTAGTTAGAAGAGGTTATTTAAGTGATAACATTGACACACCAACAGATTCATGGTGACTTAAAGCCATTTTAGACTGGAAGAGGCTCTTAATTTTTAAAGCCCCGGGAATTGCCTGAAGCGAATCAGTTTTATTTAGCATTTAACACAGAGGAAATGCATATACAAGCAGCAGCAGTAATTAAACTTTCAAGAGTAGTTACAAGTAAAACTGAAATCACATATGATAAGCTCAGTTTGTTAAACACAGCTCATCACTTTAAGGAATATTAAGATGCATGTCATGGACCCAGAGTAATCCGATGTAGATGCTAGTTGTTTGAGCAGTTCCATAATTAAAACCAGACTTTTCTGATAGCTGTGGCTGTGTCCACACTCCTTTGAAGTGCTTGACCTTGAAAAATATTTGCTGCACTAAATGGCCACGCCCACAGTCACCCATGGCATGTTTTGGAGCTGTGGCAAGAGGAGCTCACCGAGGGCACACAGCAGCCCACAGCCTGATCCAGGGGCAGCGACTGCTCTGAGCCCAGACAACCAGTTTGATTTTTGGATGTGCTGAACACACTCTCTGCTTGCATTTACATTCAGAGACGCTTCTGACAAAGTAAATCATCAGTTTTCCAGTCATTTTTACAGTGGCACTTCGCAAAGATGTGTTCTCAGCTGAGATTTCACACCATTAGTCATGTTGTTGATTCAGCCACTCATCCCGAAGCCTGGGCTATGTCTCCTATCAGCTTCTGCCTTGCATATCCTTTGCTTTGAATTATTGCTGGTAGCACTGTGTTGAAATCAGCCTGTGCATATAGAATGTGTTTTATACTAACATACATATTTGCTTATTTTGCTAAAGACCTTCAGGAATAATGTTTAGTTTAAGAAAATACTGTATTAAAGTGGTACTTGCCACCGAAAACACTGGGACTTTCCTGACAGACCATTCAGCTGTATGAGACTAAGGTACTATGGGATCCTTCTCTTAGCATGGGAAAGATGTTAAAGAAGCAGTTTAAGCCCAGTTCAAAATGAGACTCACTACTACACCACATCCATAGTGTTGTTTATAGAATAAAAAAAACCTATTAAAATCAGAACTATAAGGGCTCAAAGTCAGTGAAACCACTCTTGAATCATTGCATATATTTGGAACACTGACATTATTAGACTTATGAGCATCTATTGTTAGAATCACAGCTTCAGTCATACCTAAACTGAAACCTTATAGAAGTACTCTTTAAAATCTTAAAGCCATGTAGCAAATGGATTTGAAATTGGGATAATTTTTTTTTTAAAGAAAGTCTCAAAAACAAGTTTTCTTCTTAAATTTGACAAGAAAATGGCAAAGTGTGTTAAAAATATTATTCTGGTTAGTACTTTGTTCCACTTTATTTTCTGTTTTATATGGTACATGATAAAACACAGTCTGCACAGAGAAACTCAGTTGCAGGGACCTTGATTTTAAGTGGGAAGCTGAGGCTTTCTGAGAAGCTGCAAAGAGTGACCTCTGGTATCTTCTCCTGAATGAAAAAGAACATGTCTCTTTTGACATGTGTTCTTGCTATCTGCTGACCTCAGCATTTGAGAATGTTTCAGAATGGGACAGGACTGAATTAAGAGAACTTGGATGAGTAAATCCTCCTGTGGCTCTTTAGGAAGTCATAATCTGCAGAAGGACTTTTAGTTGCAAGGAGTCTCTTCTACTTAGAAGACAAAAAGGGGAAATTAAAAGCCCCTATCACACGCAGCTCGCTGTCTGATTTTTCCCCTCATGTGCAGCCAGGTTTCTCTGAGGAAAAAATCTTTAGTGATAATTGCTATTTTCCATAACAGTGCAGGAATTTTGGGAACAGATGCTGACTGATTCCGCTCTGTGCAGTTGGACTGCCAAGTTATGAAATGTTTGATGTACAAGCGGAGTGTGAATAAAGGTTTTATTACTTTGAACAAGACATCTCGGCTCAAAATTCCCTTGCTTACATTTGCGTGGATATTAATGACCTGTTAGTTAAATGTGGATATAAAAATGTCAGATGGACTCAAATGGATCAGATTATATCCCTTCTCAGCTTTGCCCTTTAAATGTTTTATGGTTCCTATCCCTGGGCTTCCCTCCTCTTCTCCTCTTGTGTTTACTGGTTGTTACATGGTCACCTTTTTAGATACAAATAAACCCACAAATCAGCAGCTGCTTTTATTGTCATTTACATCAGCAGGGTCGTTGTCTGTGCTTTCATAGATGAAGGAATAGTTTCTAAATGGGATGTGTGCGGAACTCCTTATGTTCCTCTTTATATTTAAGATGATATCTCTGAAAAATATCAAATTTTCAGATATGCTAGGAGAAATTTGAATTAATCCTCTTTAGGTCTGTCTCGAGTCTTAAAATACTACTGTTGTTAGTCAGTAGTATTTTGCCCATCTTTCATTTTTGTAATGAAAGCTTTATCACTTAATCTGACAACGGTTAAAAAAAATGAGTGATATGACCAGTTTTTAAATTTCCTTACGTTCTTTTTCTCTTCTCTCATGGCTTTGTAAGTGAGGACAAACAGGAAAGGCGAGTATGAAGAACTGTGCGTTTCAGGAATGGGACCGATGTGTTTAAATACATTGAAAGAGAAGATGAATTTCAGCGTTTAATGTTACACCACTGTACAGTTTCCAACAGGATCTGTCTATTAATCCTGGTATTAAGTAGCTGTGTAGCATTTCAGAAATGATAACTGATGCTAGCAATGAAGCAGTGAGCTCCCAGCTTGCTGCCTCTCTGGTGCTGCAGTGCGAGTGTGATCTGGCCGAGGCCCAAGGCAGTGCTGCTGAGCAAGTGAAGTTACAACAGCACTGGCTTTTGTTCTTCTTGTCACTGCAGCTTCCAAAGGCTGTAAAGTTCTCCTGTGGTGCTGATCCTTCTCCTAATATTGTTGTGTGATACTGTAGTTGTGCAGGAGTTGTGTCAGCACCCTCCAAGCCAACATCTGGAAACTGTTAATTCTTCACAGTGCACGGGATGGCACAGACACAGCTGGTGCATCTTGCAGTGGTATCTTAAATCCTCGTGAGAGGATTTGTGCAAGACCAGTTGTGTCTGGTTAGTACGTGTTTTCCACAGAAATTAGGAAAGCTCACTTGAAAAGTCAAGGTGAACTGTAGCTTTTCATTACTGCTTTTTTATCTGGACTCTTTCTTTGTTTTAATAATATCAATACTGGCAACACTCATCAAGCTCCTTTGATTCTCATGGGTCCACTAAGAGCTGGGACTGTTCAGCACGGAGGGAAGTGCAGAAGACAAAAGCAGAAGTGATCTTGCCTTTTAATTTATTTTTTTCCCCCAGAATGCCTGCAGCTATGATTTTCCACTCAGTAAAGATTTCTGACCTAAAGGAACAAAGAGTAGGCAGATGCTCAGAGAACAAGAGATAGGGATCTAGGAAGATTTTAAGACCTGAAGCTCAAGGCAAACTAAAAATCCATCACAAACAGATTAACAATTAGCTGCTTAGCTGTGTTCTGACGAGATTTCTGAGGGCTCAGAGAATTCTTGGTGGTTCAGAAAGAGAACTTAACCTTCTCCTAACATGCCTCATGTTCTGTCAGCTGTGCAGAGGCAATGGAAAACTCTGTCGAAACAGATGGCAGGGTTAGCCCCCCGCCACTGAATAAAAATGGGAACTTCAAGGTCCAGTTAATGGCTGGAGAGCCAAGAAACATTTGGAAACTTAGTTCAATATTGAATACACCCCAAAGAATACACTGTTACAATTCCAGGACTTCTTGGCTATGGCCAAACTCTGGATGCTGCAAGAACAGTCATTTCCCAGCTTACGCTTCCAGCCAGAACGAGGAACTGCTGAGGTGCACGAAAAATAAGATGTAGCACTTAACATGGGTTTAGGGCTTTTGAAAAAAGACATGTTCAACAGCTGGGTCAGTCCAGCAGAATATGTTTTTGCCCGGTGCTTCCTGATAATCTACTATGCCGTTCAATACTAACTTTTCATATACTAAAACAAATATTATGTTAAAAGCAATCACGTGCATAAAGTATACCAAGAAACGACATGCAAAAATATCTGGTTTTTCTATTAAAAACATGCTGGCATGTCACGCTGACGAAAGTTTCACAGAACAGTTTGGTAAAATGTGGAAACTGTGATCTGTGTAGCTGAAAGGGTTTCAGATGCTGGTGGCATGACTACTAAAAGCTAAACAAAGTCACAGAGATGTTGCTTTACGTGCATCCAATGAAACAGATAGTGGGTGCCAGTTAATGCTGATCAATAACATTGCGCTGATTAATAATGAAAAACAGTCTTGCTATGATCTAAAGAATGCACTGTTAAATAAGCAGATCTTACTTGCCTGAGTTTGGAATAAGAACATAAAGAAAGCTCCTACAAAGTGTTTTCAGTAGTGATCAGTGCTTTATATCAACCCCAATCAAGATACTAGTTGTTTAATCATAACTGTAAAGGTCTGCAAAGGTGTTTTTTTCCTATGGAATGAGTCCAATGGAAGGGCAGTGCTCCTCCCTGCAATGCAGTAGGTGCAATCTTACACTGCTCCATGTCTGTCTCTACCTTTGCACCTTTTGCCTGTACATTAGGAATTCAGCATGGAAGACCAGAAGTGTAGTGCTGTTGGAAACATAACTGACCTCTTAGTCTTGCACACAAGTGACTGTAATCAGGTTCAGAACGTCACTTCCCAGTCGTGTCCTGCTGCACTCCCTTCTTCCTTCTGCAGGGAATGCACAGCCTCCACTTAAAATCAAGGGCAAGGGCTGAAAGATAACTGTGATGCCTGATAATTGTCAGACTACCCCTATTTGTTGTCCTCAGCTTAACATAAATGACTTCCTAAGGATTAGTGAAGGCCACCAGACCTACTCTACTTTTTTTTTTTCCTTCTAGAATTTCATGAACCTACTGGATGGATGTGAGGAGCTAAAGCCAGGTTGCTGTTAAACTATATCTTAAGGTAAGCTGTTAAACACCCGGTGTTATTGCTTGTTTTGTTTGTTTGGGGTTTTGAAGAAGCATTCACATGTCCAAGGAAGCTGTGGGAGCTAATCATTAGATTCTAAGGATCTTGAGGATCTTCTTGACAGATCCCAGCTTGCTGTGGTGGCTCTCTTGGGGCAGCTGCTGTTACTTGGGAGCAACACATTTCGGTGCCTCTTTTCTTGACAGTACTTGGGATTAATTTAATCTGCTGTTACCTGAATATCTCTATAGACAAGAATCTATCTTGAAGGAAATGGCTGCAGAGATCCAAACTGAATTATGGTTGCCACATTTGTTTACAGAGATGGGGTGTTTTTATAGCTGAGATTTTCACTCAGTGTTAGTTTTGATAAATTGACACAAGCAAAAGTCATTCCTTAACTGAAGTATTTGGAAACAGTATAAGGGAATAAAAACAGATGTTCAAAACTAGAAAACAACTCTTTTAAACATATCCATCATTTAAAACAGGAAACATCCCTAAGTGAATTGCGTTTTCTGAAGTCTGACTAAGGACAAAGGTATCTCTTCTTGTTTGTGAATGTGTTCAGTACTGTACAAACAAAAGAAATGCCCTTTTCCCTTAATACCTCTACAAACAGACATTCTGCCGCTTTAATCTTACAGTGACAATAATGCAACAGTTTATTTCCTGATTTGTTGTGGCTATTCAACCTATGAGCTCGGATCATTTTGTTAAAACACAATTAAAATTTAGCATCTTGCCTAGTTTACCCTCCTAGTCAAATTTGTCCTCATTTGGCAGGGCTCCTTTCTAATTTTGACTTATTAAATTCTGTGAGAAAGATCAAAGGTGCCCTCCTGTTTCTCATTACACAGGATCAACGGATCAGATAATTCAAGGTCTGATAAAATGGCACAGGGAATTCAGCTGTGTGCAGCATTACTGTTATCAGGCCATTTTTAAGTAAGAGTTAAATTCCCAGTTCTTTCGTAAGCAGCATCAATAAGCTGTGCTTAGCAAGTACCTCTTTCCTGTAGAACAGGGTTTTATTTTTGTTTGGAGTTTTAAAATGTTCCATGTCATTTTAGGTTGGTAAGTGGAGTGATTTACTGACTGTGCTCGATGGATTGTATTGGCATCCTGGGACGACTGCACTGGAGCGTTCCTCCCTAAAATACAGCCAGTTCTGAGAAAACAGCACTATTCTCGTGAAAACAGCGTTTATATATTTCTCTTGCGTGTTTATCCTCAGCATCATCTTACTGGGAACTTGTTTAACCTGCCAAAAACCCTTCTGCACTCTGACTGCAAACCGTTCTGCAGCCCAGACTTGTCATGCAAACGCCACACGACTTCAGGCAGGTAGAGAACTTCAGTCCTCTGAGCACTGAGCACTGAGTTATCCCCCCCTTACGACTGCTGCACACTCAAAGCACTGCTCCCTCACTGGCCCTGTCGTCTGTCAGGCTGCACAACTTTGATCTAGGCAGTTGGCTTCCGGTCTTACCTCGGCGTTCACAACCTCATCTCGCTGAGAAGTCTTACCCAGGCGCCTTATCCTGAAAACTGAGGGCTTTCTATTTGTTTGGTTAACTCCCAGGGCTTGCCAGCGATCCAGCTCCTGCTCAGTCGGTGCTCAGAAGGCTGGTGCATGCCTCTGCACTGCTTGGGTTTTCCTTAATCAACATATGGACTATAATACATTGTTTGTTTGGAATCTGATGTCATGGGAAAAAGTGTTGCTTCGGTCAGTATGGAAACTTGCCCAGATACGTTCAAGTTGTTTCTTCCTTGCCTGTAGTGTCTGCTTGAAACCTTTCACTTGCCTTCTGACGGTTATTCCTGCTCATCCACAGGCTGTTTCCAGTCCAAATATAGTGCTGCTTGATTGAAAAAGTCCAAGAGGCAGTTCTCTTTCTGGCACATGTTTAACAATCCCGACTAAATCCCTTCTGAAATTCCATGGTCCGGTTTGTCACAGCAGGTCACAGGCTTGCTAAGGCTGTCCCTCCGGACATTTCAGCGACTCCTGCGTCTGCACAGCTACAAAAACTCTGCTGAAATCTGGAATGTTTTTCAAACCCTTTTCTCCCCTCCCTCTGAGGTCGCTGTGAGGAAGCAGTGACCGAGGGTATCCTTGTGAAACTCCTGTTGACCCGCGATCTGGAATGTGCAGCCGGTTCAGGGCTGTGCCCTGCATTGGGGTCTTGTGTTTGGGGTTTGTTTTTTGTGCCGAAGAAGCCTTTCAGTTGATATTTGAGAATGACTTCAAAAGCACGGCTAATAAAGTGATTTTGTTTGCTTGGCTGCTTAACTAAAGACTATTAGTCAGGGCAAACTAATGTAACTCCACTGATATTAATGGAGCTCAGATACAATAACTGGAGAACAAGCCCTTAAATTCTAGGGAAATTATTACACAGGCTGAGTTTAAAAGGCTCTAATGGTGTCTAATAACGTTATGAGCCTTTAATACCCCCTAATTTCTAATTAGCTTTTCCTTTCTTGTCAGCTTTTTCTTTTATACCTTTCTTGTTGATGTCATAGTTGTGCTGTGAGAAAACAGGAACTCTGTTCGAGATAAACCTGCCCTGAGCTGTGCCTTCAGATGTGTGGTACCCACTCAGGACAAGAGGCTCAGCAGCCCTCAGAAAATCAACATGGAACCCTTTCTGTCTTTTGACCCTAACCCTAACCCAGCTGATCAGGAAGGGATTTTCCTGGGGACAAAGATACCATTCGGACTTGAGGGTTGTCCCGCTGCCAGATTTCAAGCTCCTCTTACAAATTGTTACGGCTCCTCAGAAAAGAGATAAAAAATATGAATTTTGGCAAAACCATCCTTCACTAAGCTTGTTCCAAAGGTGGCTGAACTATAAAGTTTCTATAAAACTTTAAAAATAAATAAATAAAAACCAAAGAAACCTGTGCAGACTAAGATATCCCAGCTTCTCTCAGGCAATACTCACCAGAGAGGAGATGTGTCATTTCACTAAAGAATTAAAACCACGCTTATATATTATTGAAATAAAGCATACTGTAGTATATAAAGCACTTTGAATTTGAACTCTGTAGGGAACTAGGTCATAAAACAAACATAGAGACCTTGTGGAAGTCAGTCTGTTCTGGACACCCTTAAGTTGCAATGAAGAAGATGGCAAAATGTAATTAATCTACAAATGGACTCTAAATAAACAACTACTTGAACACAATCTTCCTTTTATCTGGGAGCTAGGACAGTGCTTTTTGCTACCTTGCCTAATCTCTTGAGTTTCCAGGCCATCTATCAACACAGTCTCTGTTTTCCCCTTAGCTGCTCCTATGGATAATATGATGGTGGAGAAACCAGGAGGCAGGAGGAGAATATACGGACTATTGGGACACCTTTGTGGCATTCCGTGGGTTTAGCTCAGAAATAAGTACCTGGCCCTTGGGAGGAACAGCTGGCAGTGACAAATGTGCACGAAGTCTGATACATTGTGTCCTGAGATTTCTTCTTAGTTACTGTTCTCTATGACCAGTGTTTTTAAAACAGTGGAGATGATATCCAGGATATTTTCGCTATTTATAATTCCCATTGTTGCAGCTCTCTGGGGATGATTAGATCGGATGACTTCAGTGGTGTGATGGCTATTGATATAAATAACTTTCCAGAAGATTTCCTTATGACTTTAGAACAAATTCACCGGCAACAAAAACATTTCTGAAGGAGCTTAGTTACCTGGCTGTTTTCTGAAAACCACACCAGGCACTGATCTGCATAAAGAGGAGATAAAAGCCTTTAAAAGCTAATATTTGAGTGCCTCAGGTTTTCATTTCAAAAAATCAATTCTCAAACACCTAGGTCCCATTTTCAGGGGTGTCAGGATCCTCAGCTTCTCAAGCACTTCTGAATATTGTGCTTTCTGAGAAGTTTAGAGAAAAAGGAATAAATGCTCACCTACATGAAAGCAAAAATAAGCTGTAGGTATTCAGCAGTGATCAGAAACAGTGGAGTTCAATGGTTGCTGGGGAAATCTGGCCAAGGGACAGATAATTACCCAAAACTCTCCACTTATTCGAAGCATGGTTGAAGGTTTGCTGATGGAAAAGGTCTTTCCTGTGAGACTTCCAGCATTTCCTGGTTTCAGCCAAGAAAGGAATAGTGGAAGAAGTGCCTCTCACTCTATTTTGATACTTCTGATCCCTGAAGAAGGGATTCAGTGGCATGATGTGTGTTGAAAGTAAACTAAGAAAATTCTAATTGCTCTTTCATGTGGGTCCATTTGATTCCCTGTTCTGGCTGCAATTTTTAATCATGTTTTTGTGGACTAATGCTGGGGAATCGTTTCACTCTTCCCCAGGAGGACCAAAGATTTCAGATCTAAATAACCAAAGATAAACCTGTTTATCATTCTTTCCCTCTTCTGAGTTCATGCACCCAAATGCTCGATCTTTGTGTACAAGTACAATTTGGATAACCTCCTTAGATTACCTGTGAAAACTGGAATTCTTAGGCCTGATTATTATTTGGCTGAGAGACCTCGGATGTCATAAGAATCTGCCCTTCCAATTCAATTCTTTAATCAGGAGAGACTTCCTTTAGTTAGCAACAGAAAATGCTGAAGTTTTTGAGGTGTCCTCCCACTTCACAATTATGTGATTTGACATGGGAAGCTGCTTGCAGCCCATGGCAGGTGTGCAGAGGGCATCCTATAAAGACCTGCTTGACTTATTGGACAGACAGATACTACACAGCAGCAAAGCAGGTGCTCTTTGAGGTAGCTTTGCTTTGGCAGAATGAAGGTGGCTGAAGTTCATTCCAAAGCAGTGCTCTCCCCACCCTGGCATGTCGTGTGCCACGTGGGGTCACAGGTGCTGCTCGGCCCAGCAGTGCTCCGTGCACCTTGAAACTTCCCTCTCGGAGCGGCAAGCCCTGCTTTTCTTGGGCAATGTTTCAGAAGTGTTTCAGAGCCATCTAAAATTGGAAACCTCCAGAGAATGAGCTAATCCCTTGGTCGAGGAAATAGGAATAAATTTGAAATTTAGTAAAACCTGGGAGACTTTGCTGAAGTCACCTCATGCTAATCAGTCAGCAAGACTTCAGGGCGGGAACCAGGCTGGCACCAGGCACTCCCTGGTGAGAAGGGAGTGCAGTCCTTGCCTGCCATGGTAAAATTAGTGTTGCTTAAGGTAAATGAACTGCAATAAACCTTTCTGGAAAAAAAAAAAAAAAAGTTATTTTTGACTCACTTGCATAATGAAAATGTACAGGATTGCTTATTATGTCTGCCATGAAATAAGTGTATTTTTGTCCTGAATTAGACCAGTCCAATGTACTGATGGTGACCAGTGACAAATGCCTCTGAAAAGTGTAGGAAATGCAACTTGCAGGATCACAGGCAATAATCTACCCACAAGGGAATGTTTCCCTTCATTAGAGGCTGTTTATAATTTGCAATTATAGACTTGCATCTTTTCAAGCCTGTTTTTTTATCTCCTCTTAGAGGACGTTGCTAGCCTTGATGTAAACACTGGGGGATGCAAACATACCTGGGGGGAAAAGGGAAGCCTCACTTTGTGAGACGTTATACCTGCCAAAAGATAATCCTTAGGCAAACTGATTATAATACAGGCAGCTGACAAAAGTAAAAGATGTGCTATGTAGTGTTCCAAAAGGAGCAATTTGATCAAATCTGTTCCTGCAGACTGAAAAGCTTCTTGAGTTCTGGCCTAGTTTCCTAACCAAAAGTTCCTTGATGTTTTTTTTGGGACCCAGATAAAGAAGAATGTGCCTGAAAAAAAGAGTATATCAGTATTCATTTTCAGTTCTACTCATTCCCCCAATTAAATGTGCAAGTGCGGTCCTGTTCCCTCCATTCTTCCAGCCTTCAACTGTCTGCAAGTTTTGGATGACTTGGAGCGTGCCTTGTCCATACAAAACACAGAGCCAAGGCTATTTCAAAATGTGGTTGATGTAACCAGCATCTCCACCCCTCTGTAGCATGTATTAATGTGGGTGTCCTTTCCACAGGAGATGCTTCTTATGGGAATACACGATAAACAAACGTGTCTCTCCCTTTCCCTTTTATCACCAAAACCTGAGGAAGCTGCCACCTGGCAGAGTGGAGTGTTCCTGCCTCCTTTTCCTGTGCTGCTGCTGCTCCCTGGTGTGAGGGAGAGGTCATGGTAGAAATCCATAATTCATTGGCCACGTAAGGTTTTCTCGTACTCATGTTTGCTCTGCACTGGCTGTGATAATGGCAGAGAAAATTAATACTGACTCGCTCTCATCTCTCTCCTTGGAACTGTGAGAATTTTTTAGCCCTCTATATGGAGTTTTGTACAGACTTAAGAGACTTGTTCTGTGAAACCATCTCTGTTACTAAAAAAAAAAAAAATAATCCTACTCTTCAGAGATCAAATCGAAAGTTAAACCATCTCTGCTGTCCTGCTTGATTTGGATTTAGTGCTTCCAAAAGATAAACACTTCTACAATCTATATGACTCTACGTGGGGTGATTCCCTGGATCAGGAAGGTGATGTATTTCTTCAAATTAAGTTAATTTTCAACACTAAAAGCTAATCAGAAGTAATAATAGTAGAAGAAAGAGCTAAAAAACTGACACTTTCCACTCTAGCTCCAAAAAAGTCTTTCTGACTTTCAGGTCCTGACTTCTGACACATTATCAGATTCAGTAAATTAAGTTGATTATATTGAGTCTGAGCTTCAGGGGAAAGGATTTTTGTTTGCTGGTTTCGATCAGAGATAGCTTTCAAATTAAAGAAAATTAAAAATAATAATAAAAAAAGAAAGAGCAAATAAATCCTTCGTGGTCAACTTCTAGGAAAAAAAACAACAACAAAGCTTTGCAAATAGCTGCCTTTGCTGATGCATTCGAGGTGCTGCCAGACTTGAACTGCCACTGTTTGAAGGCTGATGGGGTTACAGATGGTGAGCAGGACAAGGCAGGTCTGACTTTCCAGGGATCTCTCCTCTGCACTGCCTTGGGAACGTGGCAGGCACTGCACGCTGCGTCTGTCCGAGTAATCTGGCTGTCGTGGTGTGTCCTCTCCTTGCTTCCAGTAAAGCAGTGTTATTGTGAATTACCAAGCAAATTAATTGATGCTGAAGTGCCTTCTCGTGTCTTTTCTGTGAGCCCTTTGTGTTGTGGGGTGTGGGATTGATTTTCAGGCTTTTTCGAGGAGACCCTACTAAAGCATTGATGAGATATCACAAACTCTGCAACGGCTTCTGGGCTTTGATATTTGTATTGGCTCCTGACACACTGCAGATAATGAGGGTTCTCTGCATCAGTTTACATTATAAAGTGTCAGGTCATTCAGTCAACAAAGAAAGGGAACATATAAAAGCTCTTGGGCTCCCATGATGGACTAAAATAGAAATTTAGCGGCTCTGTGGAGCTGTGCCACCCTGGAGGGGCTGTGGGGATGGAGGGAGAAATGAGGACAGGGGGGATTTCCACATGCAAACCACATCACCCCTGTGGAGAAATGCAGACTTGGGGCACTTCCTCTCCTGTTCTCACTCCAGTCTTCCCTTGCTGGAAGGAGCTGGTGTGTCATTGCATTTTTTGCAAATAAATCAGAAAGTCAGGATAAAACACAGCAACCCAGGCGGCTGACACGTTTTAGAAGCAGCTGAAAATGAAATGAAAAACCCTTCAAACTTGTTGTTCTCCTCAAACAGCTTGTGTTGAATCTGTTCCTTACAAACACAATAGGCATTAAACTTTCCTTGTGTTGCTGTAGGACAAACACTGCTCTGTGGAGGTGGATAGTTTACACTGGGGAACGCTCCACATGTGCATATTTGAAATATTGTTCTTTAGACTCCCGTGCAAATAATAAACTGCTTTTACACACTGTATTCCTAACTACAATTTAACACCTTTTCAAACTCATTTGTGAATGAATTTTGTACTTTCTTGGACATTTTTTCCCTCCTTTCCTTTTAAGAGTATATGAATTTATAACATCTAAACTATGGAGCTTACAAAAGCTCTCCAAATAATTAGAAAAGGTTTGAAAAAGAAATGGATGCAACAAAGTCAGTTATCCAGCACTCCAATGTGTGCAAGTACCTTGGGCTCTAGTGAAGTAAATGGATCATCTGCAGCTCTTTATGCAAAGTTTTAGTGTACCTTT
Source organism: Manacus candei (assembly GCF_025592945.1). Taxonomy (NCBI): domain Eukaryota; kingdom Metazoa; phylum Chordata; class Aves; order Passeriformes; family Pipridae; genus Manacus; species Manacus candei. The sequence goes on from NW_026138110.1 coordinate 2,079,183, forward strand.
TCATTCCAAGCTTACAAAAAGTGGCCTTGGAACACTGTGATACAACTTTATCTGCTGCCCTACTTTGATTCCCATGGTGCTATCTTTCAGGAGTTCTTTTGCTTGAAAAAGGAAAAAAGGCTTTGATACATGACCAGATGCCTTCAGGCACAGAGGCAGGGAGCCCCTGTCCTTGCATAAATAAGGAATGACAGCAGCAGACAGGAGGAGAAAGCTTCAGGATGAGCTGTGGGAAATCTCCAGATGCGTCATCCTTCTTTTCACAAGTGGTTAGTGAATCCATGGGACCAGAATTCAAGGGGGCTCCTTCTTCAGGCTGATTCTAATAGTGAGTAACGATGGTGCTGACATGAACCACATAAAATGCTTTGGTTTAGGTGCTTTAATGAAAGTTCTTGATTATGAGGCTCTTCTCAAAATGGGGCCCGAAGTCCCCGTATTTCTGAAACAAAATTGAATTAGTTGGGTTCATTTTGGTAAGAAAATGCCACTGCATATATGTAAGCAATCTGAATAAATATGGATCCTCCAGCATAAATACAATAACAAGTTGGTAGATTTTGGCAGAGGGTGGAGACCTGGGACAACCCCTGTGACCTCTCTGGAAATTTGAAAGCAGGTAGAGAGCGGTCCCTGTAAAAGCTTTTATGCTCAGGCTCAGCCACAGCACTCACTGCCTTTATCTTAACGTTCCAAGTATATAAATATGAGAGAAAACAACTAGAGTTCCACTCCTGATAAATTAGCACTGTGACCTTGGTCATCCCCTGAAGCGTCAGCTTCCTGTGAGAGCAGCTAAGGCTGTGTGTCGTGGGTTGTCATTTGTGCAGCTGCCAGATGCTCACAAATCTGTTGGCTGTGAAATTTGACCATAAAAGCATTGTGGGAGCCTGACAACAAGTCTTGGTTGGTTTGTTGACCTTGGTCCTAACAAACATCATCTTAACTGGTTTTATACCCGGCTATTTTGAAGCTACTGAGGAGGACGCCCGAAAGTAATTATTGCAGTGGCCAAGCCATCCCAAAATGCCGTGTAAAAGCCTGAAGGACAAAGTCAAGTTTCCAAATGCAAGCAGAGCGTGCAAGGATTAACTATTATTTTTGTTGGGAAACCATTGTAGACTGATATTCACTTTTGTAGGTGCCCTTTTAATAATTTCACTGCACCAGTAACCTAATGCTTGGAAGAAAATACTATCTCAGCAGTACCTCCATAATTAAGATTTCACCTCCCAGTGTCAGGCTGCCTGCAGGGTGTGTGCTACCATGAGTCTGGACACGTTCTTGTGAGACCTGATATTGTTGTTTCAATGCAATAGGGAACTTCACGTTCAGCTGGAGCGGGGAAAATGATAATATTATGGCCTGACAATGTTATTCTTTTAATGGATGGTTTGTACCTCTAACAAGGAAAGTTTTATGAGATTTGTATTGGCTTGGTTTACAGAAAGTGTACCCATTTAGTGGTTCACCTTGACATAACTTTTCTACTTTATATTACTGCTCAGTGCATAGGAACAGAACTGCTTTAAATTTTTTTCTTTATTTTTCTTGCCTTTGTCTTTAAAATGCTCCAAAGGGTCTCTGTGTACAGTGTGGTTTCAAACAGAAAAATATATTAATTTTGAACAGGCATTTTGTTTTAATAAGTATCCCTTTCAGGACTCTTGTGTCTTTATTGGTACGAATGGCACGGCTTCAAAGGATGGAGATAAATACTTCATTCTTAGCATTGAAAACAACCTCCTGTCAGCAGAAAAGCTGCTTTTTGAACTGGTTGGAGCCTAGATCTGAGAAGTTATTAATTTCTGACATCTCTTAGGCTCTCTCTTTTCTTTTTAACTTCCTTTGCAGCCAAAATAAATGGCTCAGTCTTGTCCTGAGTGGGAGGCTCGGGGCAGTGGGTGCAGGTCTGTGCCAGGTCCCAGCCTCGTGCAGAGCCACACTCGGGCACCCAAAGCAGCACCTGCCTTTCAGTGAGGTCAGTACCTTCTCTTTGTGGTTGCTTGTAAATCCTTGAAATCTGCTATGGGAGCCTGACATCTAATTTAGGAGCTTAGGAACTTAGGTCTGAACATTTTGACTTAACCTCTTTCGATAGTGGGAGCGCACACAAAGGTTGAAAGAGCAGTCTTTTGTTCTGAACAATCTTTTTCTGCAAGTAAGATTCAGGTAGGAGATGCCACCTATTTCATTAAAATGCTTTTTAGTTGTTGTTTCTTAAAACCTTTCCATTTTATCAGGCTTAGGCTAGGATGCAAAAATCAATCTGTGCTGTCTGCCTTTCACACCCTCCCCAGAGAAGGAACATTTGGTGTGGGGCAGACAAGGGATTTAAGCTTGTGGAAGTTGTGCAGTCCCAGCAGGTGACATTGGAACTTCCCAGCTGAAGCAATAGGAGTGGTGGGTGTGTAGAGGTAACATTAAAAAGTCCTTGTGTGGTGTAAATTGGCCCTTGAGGGGAGGGGAATTAGAAAGCACGGCATTTTGTTTGGCTGCTGGTTTCCTCTCTCCTTTCCACTGGCTCCATGCCCCTACCTGAGGGCAAGGAGGGACTGCCCAGCACTGCGTGAACTCAGCTTGGCTGGGAAGCATCAACAAGGGCTGTGTGGATCAGTGTTTGAAAACAGGCTACAAAAATAATATTTACATATTGGGAAAGGTTTTAGAGATTTTCTTTCTGTCCAGCTCAAATTTCAGCTCTTTGAGCAGGATCCACAAAAGACTGTTCTTGAAATCAAGCTCCTACACCAGATTTGACATCAAGAAGACACAATGACAATTTGTCCAAACTAATGGACTTGAAATCTGTTTTTTCTCTGGGAAATGTTTAATACTATTCCTTATGTTCAAATGAGTTGACAGATCAGAGAAGTGAGTAACACTTTCTCTAATGTTATGTTCTCTGTTTCTGAGGAAATAGCAAAGACAAAATGTTCACTGTGTTTATCCTTAGAATCCCTACTGGACTGCAAGGACTTCTGCAGATGAGGGGATAGGAAAAACAGCCATGGAAATTTAGAGTTCAGGCTCCTCAAGAAGAAAAAGCAGGAGACTTCAGTTCACTACTTTGCAGATTCTCAATCCTTAACAGTAATCTTTTTTAATATTTCAAAATAACTTTCCTCATAATGTAGTAGCCCATTTGGAGACCTTGCAAATCTGAAATGTAATAAATTTTTTATTTTACTTTATTTTACTTGAACTAAAACACTGACTAAAATAAGCAGTCTCATACCGCTGGTTTTAACAGCGAATGCCTAAACAGACTCCTTGAAAAATGTTTTAGAAAGCCAAATTTCTCCCATAGGTGAAACAGAAGTGAAAAAAAATATTTAGCATGAAACATATTTTTGTACCCCCACTGAACTTTCATTTTTCATATTTTTGGTGCTGGTTTGAACCCCAATCCCTTGTATTTCTTTCCTATGTGGAACATTTTCAGCAACTCAGAAGACAACAGGCTGAAGTCTCACCCCAAAACCTCAAAGGCTGCATTTCCTGCAAGTCGGTTCTTTCTCTCCTAGCCCAGCTTTTCTTTGAATCTCAAATAAGTTTCAGTTTCATTGCCAAAAATTAAATTAACCCTTGTGAAATGGAGCTTGAAACGTGTATTGATTTCAGGTTTCATTTCTTCCTTGAAGAAAGAAAAGAGGTGCTTGTGAAGTATCCTTGAATTATTCATCAACCAAATTATTTTTCAATGAACAATTTAATAAATGGCATTTTTCTTTGCATTTTTCTTTATTAAGGTATTTTATTTGTAGGTATATACACAGTAGAGACAAAAAGAATTTTTAGTGACTTCCTGGGTATTTTGTCTGTAACATATCTGAGTACTAACCTCAAGAAAAGGTCAGTTAAAAAAATCATGGCCTTACACAACAAAATATTTAATTGGAAGGATCTAGGACAGAGTCCTTGGTCATATCCAAGCTGAGAGAGTAATAAAAAATGTCTTCAGCTAGAAAACAGATGTTTCAACACAATTCTGTTTCATAGAAATGTTTGAAAGGGTTTGTTTTAATTCCTGGTGGAAACAAAAGCAGATTTTGAAACCTTGAGTGCAATCACAAGATGGATTTGCTCCTTGGCCAGCTCTGCTCTTCAGCCTGACTCCAGGCGTTCCTGCTGCCCCCAGATCAGCTTTCCCTGCCCCATCCTGTGGCACTGGTTTATACTGGGAAGCAGTGCTTTCCAGTAGGAAAGCAGGAGCTTTCCTTGTGCTTCTACTAGAAATTGAGGAGCAACTCTCCTTAACACCTTTAACTCTTGAGTTTTTCAGGCTGTGAAAGAGGGATGGTAGGGAAAAGGAAAGCACAGGAAAGGTATCCAACAAAGAAATGGAAAGATAAGTGGAAAACAGGGGAACCAAGGACAGATAAATTGGGAGTAGCAGTGCAAATTAGCAGTTCTAATGTCTGTAGAAGGGTAAGACTATCATCCACAATGGAAATAACCTGTAAAACAGTCCCCAGGTACAAATTGCTGTGTGTCACCTCCCGGCTGAGACCCTGTCCCAACCCTTTTGCCCTTCTCTTATTTATTCTCTCTTAATTCATCCGTCCACTCTATTCTCCTTTTTTCCCTTTTTCTTCCACATCTCTCACTCTTTCTCCTCCTGTGTTTTCCATGTCCTTTCTTCCCTGCTCCTTTTGTTATTTTGTCCCTGCATTCTTCCCTCCAGCCACGACGGCTTTTAGTCGCGATGAGAAATGACATATTGTGAAGGTGCTCTATTTTCCAGCCTCTTCCCCTACTGACTCCGACTTGGGAGCAAAATGTTCCTGGTGTGCTGCCAGCTGAACCTCTTGCAGTGCTCCAAAGCTGGCTGTCTCCCATGTGTGTACTCCAGGGATGCACTCCCACAGCATGGGCTCTTTGTCGGCTCTTTCCTACGTGGCTGGGCCTTCTCTTCCTTTCCAGCACAGGACCGAGCAATTATAAATCAAACTATTTACAAAAGCTGCCCTCAAAGACCAGAGGGAGCAAATCTGTTTATCCAAACCTGCATCTTTCTGGAGAAAATGGCAAAAAACTTTGTTACATCAGAACATACGAGTTATTGGCTTATGTTTACCGTGGAAGTTAGACCTGTCTGAGACAGCAGCATGATTCTGTATTCACTCTTTTGGAGGGGATTTCACTTTATTTGCATGTCCTTTCAACTTGAGGATTATATGGGGTTCTAACTGTCATCTCCTCACATTAACTAGGCAAAGCCAGACTCTCTTCCTTACCATATATTAAGAAAAGATTCTATTCCACTGTATTCTGGCCTCTTTGTTTAGCAGCTGTTCACATCTTTTAGAACCACAGGCTTGTTACTTGACATTTATTTGCAAAGAACAGCAGATGCCATCTATTACTATGACTATCATAAAAATTACTTAAGCCTTTTAGTGTTTTTCTCCAATTAATGCATTTGAAAAGTGTATTTTTTTTCTCTCTTAAGTGCATTCTAAAATTGTGGAACTGCTCCTACTTTCAGCATTAGTCTACAGAGAAAAAAAAAGCATGTTACTTGGGAGGGAAGAAGTATGATAGGAACAGCAAACAGAACACGATGCAAACTCTTTGCTCATATGAATGATAATTTGGCCCAGTTTCTGCTTTTAAAATTAGATTCCCTTTAATATAAAGAGGCAGCAAGATAAAACATTCCGTGGTGTTTGCCGGCGCAGGGGAAGGCACGAAGCTCGAGGAGAGGTGTTATGTAACATGTCCTATAAACACTCCTGTATTTATAGTGCTTTATTAGGATGTCTTCCTCCTTTTGCTGAGATTGCAGGCCTGGAGATCTATTCCTTATATAGAAGGGAAGCAGTGCTTTACCTCTGCTGCACTGTCAGGGCTTAGGCTCTCTCAGAGTGTCCTGCTCTTGCTATGAGCACAGAGGAGAGAGTTCAGTGTCCAGAAGAGTCGAGTCCCACACCTTTACTGCACTTCCTGTCACAAAAGCATCTTTGTCTTTGGTGTTCAGACACTTTGGGAAGAGTTTAACCATTTGTCTCAGAGTAAAAGGACATGTCAACAGTAAACACCTTATCTCTGGTTTTTTATTGGGTTTATTTCTTAAGGTGTGTTGTTTCCAGATGCATGATAAGATGAAAGAAAATGCAAGCTGGTGAGAAGGAGCATTAATCTTCTCTTCCAGGCCGGGCTGTGAACAGCCCTGGTGTGTCTGGGCAGGACATTCCTCTCCCAGGACTCCACTCCTGTGCTCGGGGTGCAGTGACACAGCAGGCACTTACGTCACACACCAGGGCTGTGGTAAGGCAGCAACACTGCTCTAACAAGGCCATCCTTCCAGCTCCCACAGGACCCTAAAAGCTGAGCTGGCAGGGGCTCCTGGCAGTGCTGCCCACAGATAAACAGCTCATCACTCCCTGCCACAGCGTCAGAGCCAGACTCATGCCGTTGTCAATGTGCCAGGGAGAAAAACTGGGCTGCACACAGTGGTGGCTGAGGCAGAGGAACAACTCCTGATCTGTCCCCAGCCACTCACAGCTGGATTTGCAGAAATGTTTTGGACAGATGAAGCAAAATCCTCTAGGACTCACTGAGTGACGCTCATGTCTTACACATAGTTACTCTTTCATTTCGGATTTATTCCTTTGGATTCCACACTGCCTTGTGCTGTACTCGAAATCTCTGCATCCTCTGTGCTGCCCTTGGCCAGATCCACACTGTGAGCATGTGGTTCTCCCTGTTAATCGGTTCAATTACCCCTTTCCAAGCTCCTGGATGCCTGGTTGGGCTCTGCCTTCTCACAGCCCTGTGTCAGCTCTAGCACAGCTGCTTCCAGTTGCTGGGGAACTCTGCACGAGAAACAGTCTAGTTTTAATTGTCCATTTGCTCTCAGGAAATTCAAACCAGAGGATGCAAACATATAAAGCAAGAGGGTTTTAATTTGTTCACATTTCCAATATGACTGTAATTAATTTGCTCATAAACAGAGGCAACAGTCCACAGGAGTGTGCTCAGACTTGAAATTTGGTTAGTGGGAAGAGATGGAGGAAGGAGCTGGAGCTGAGTCCTGCTCTTATCATCTTTAACTCCAGGCAGACTGGGCATGTTCTGGCCTCCCCCTCTGCTTCAGGTCTTCCGCGTGGGACATCTGTCTATCCAACATTTTGTTCTGCATTTTAGTTTCAGTCCTTACAAATTGTGATTGTTACAAGTCAAGAGTAGTGACCAGAGGAACTGCCCTTCAGTAAAATGCGTGGTGCTGGTAGCAGGACTGAGCTCCACATCTGCAGGGAAGCTGTTGGAACAGAGACAAATATATATATTATAGTAGCTGTGAGGTTGTTAAGCAGTCATCCACCCCAAACAATAGTAATTCTAATTAAATTTAGGCACGTACCAAGTTAGCATGTTAAGTAACAGGAGGAATAGATGCATTTAGAAACTGCTGAGTTATTCTTAAAGCAGCCTGTGCTTGTATTTGCAACAGCAAGAAGCACAAGGACTGCCCAGGTTACTCCTCTATGAAAAGCACATGAGGTGAAATAGGTCTCTCTGTGGCAGCCCCAAGGGATTTTGGTTATATCATAGTGGGTGAATGACCATGGGTATCTTGTTTGTCAGGCACAATCTTCCAGCATTGCCCATGGGTGACATCCACAGCACCATCCCACCCCACCAAGGGGCATGGCTTGAAGCTGGAGCATCGACCTCAAGTGCCTGATGATAAAACAAAGCCCTGGATAACTAGGAAGGAATTCCTCCTTTGTTCTGTTAGCTCCTTGGGCCAAAGGCCCCATAGAAATATCAATTGTTCAGTATTTTTCTGGGCAGGAGATGTGGGCAAAATCCTCTCAAACTGGAAGTTCTTTTATGGCTATCTTCTGAGCAACTCTAATCACATTACATGTTCTGTCTCTTCGAAGATCGCAGACATCTCTCACCTCACTTTTAATGTCTGGATGTGTTTGTTATGTGGATGGTAATTTACTTGCAAAGCATAATTATGGGAAATTCCCAACAACCTGTGACAAAGGGCACAGAACTGGTCAACAAAGCAGGTTTTTCCTCTGTTTCAAGTGATCCCTGAGTCACCCAGAGGAGCTGAGACCTTTTCTGGGGAAGCAGAGCTCTTTGCCAGTGCTTATTTTGTTGCAAAGATTTTTGTTGCAGCAACATCTGGGAAGTGAAGATCCATTTCTAGGGCTGCTTCTTCCACACTTCCCTGGTCCCTTTTCAATTTTTAAGCTGTCACATGCAGCTTACTTTTAACTGGCAGGCAGAACAATAACTCCCAGCTATTTTTCTGAAACCAACTGTGTGGTGGCTCTGAAAATATGGAAGAGTTGTATGAGAGTTGGGGAGATTTAAAGCATGTTCCAGTTTACAGTCCTGCCTGTTTGTCATAGACATACATTGTCCCACTATGGAAGCCAAGGATCACTTTTATCAGCTCAGGTTCTGGCTCTGCATCCTTGCCAGGCTTCTGTGGTCATTTTTCACTTGTCTTGTTCTCCCTCCGTAAGAATTCAGGGTCATTTAATCTATATTAGTGTGAAAGTGTTTCAAAACCTACCAAGTGTTTTATAGGCAAAGTGGAGACAGTAAGAGCAGTATTAAACCCTAATCCAGTTGTAATGAGATTGTGGAAAAAATAATAGAGGGCAAAACATGAGACTGGCACAACAAATATTTACCTACTGTGTGCAATAAATTCGCTCATTACAGGCTGGGATTCCACTGCTCACCAGTGGAGATGGGATCTTTGTATCCAACAGTCATGTTGATCATGAGATCACCTGTTAAATTCTCTCCCAAGAAACTGCTTAACTCAGATTTCAGTCAAGACACTAAGTTTCTGAAAAGTAGCATGTTTAAAACAACCAAAATGAAAAAAAAATCACAGAGAAATAAGACCATCCTGATAAATAATAGCTTTTTAAGGGTGAATAATTTCCATGGCATGTTTAATTGCAGTAATAGAACTGTGGGAATATTTTCCTTAAAGATTTAAGCGTAAACTTCTCTCTTTTTTTCTCAGTCTTAATAAAAATGCTGCTAATAAATAAGTGTAACTTAGAAAGTTCATCCTTACAGAATTAGCATGGGCCTCCTGTTATATTGGAAAGAGCAGCTGAAATTAAGTTTTGGGCTATAGGGCACATTTCTATTTTAGCTGTCCTTTAATGCCTCCCTATTAAATTAGTGTTATATAAACTAAGCTTTAGCATAGTTCTATTTTTTACCCCTTTTTACAGTCAGAATAATAAAGGTACAGCACTTGAGGAGCGTCTTCCACTACAGACACCACATTTAATTTCTGCCTGACACCTGCAGGAAAACTGCAGGCATGAAACGGGTGGCTGCCAAAGCAACACTCCCTGAGTTTCTCTACCTGTACCCCGTGTTCTCCAGCAAGTGAATTGGCACTGGCACATGCTTTGCATTTCAGAAACCCAGTAATTCCCATTTAAACTGTTAGATTTGCACCAGTGGCAATTATTTTTGTTAATATATTCCGGGCATGTGTCTTCCAAAGGGTATGCTAAAGCAAGGAAGGAGATTTAGGAGATGAATCATAAATTATAGAAACCAAACAAGCATCTAAAACTTATTAAAATGGGTTAAGCTCAGGGGAACTTGAGCACTAGATTTTAAAATAATTTGGAAGTGATGGAAGGGAATACTTAACACCTTACAAGCAGCAGCCCTAGAACCTGTCAAGCATACAAACAACAAAATAGATATTTCTATTCAAAACCAAGTTAAAAAAAGAACAGGAAGGATGTTTCCTGCTGAATGTATTTTTGTGAAAGACTCGTGATGACCACTTCGGAAGCAGCGAGAAGAAAAGTTTTGCTGGCAGGTAGTGCAGCTTCCCAAAGGACTGTGTGGTGTGTCAGGGGTTATTAATGCCACTGCTGCAGTGAGGATATATTTGGAAAAGAATGGTAAAGATGCACAGCTCTCGGTCACACTGCTTGTGTATAATAAGCCTTCTGACAATAAAAGAGGGGCTGCAAGAAAGGGCTGAGGAATTACACTCCATCCGAAGGAGCTGATGAGAAAAGCACAGGTTTTGTGTATTTGGATTGAATTTTGGGAGAATGGGTCAGTGTGTGTGCATTTGCAAGCCATGCAGCGAGGAAGGGACACTCTACTTACAGCAGGGAAGAGTGACAGCAGTGTGTGTCTCTGTCCTGTGCCAGGCTTCTCACCAGACCCACACCACAACACACAGGTCATGCCTTTGCTATTCCCCAAACCAAGAATGGATATGGTCTGTCCTGCTGGAGGTCTTTGCAGAGCTCAGATGTACATCCTGTGCTCGGCCAGAAGGGCCTTTTGACTGCAGCCAGACACAGCTTGTTGAGTGATGTTGTATTCCCTGTGCCTGCAGGCATCCCTTCGGCTCTGTCTCCCAGCTCATCCCACTGCTTTGCTCCTGCTGCCCGGAGGGCACAGGCTGCTGCAGTGAGATCAGGGGCTGATGGCAGCTGGATGCTGGTTGGCAGGCAGGTTTTGTACCTTTCCAGAGTGAACTTTAAATTTCTGTTCACTGCAACTGGGTGTACAAGAAAATACCTGTGCCAGCACCGTGCAGGGGGAGCGTGGCCGACAGCGGGGTGAATCCAGGTTATAAAGGCAGGATGACCCCAGTGGGGGTTACCAGCTGTGCTGACTGTGAGGAGAGACTGTGCATGAGGTGAAAATAGACAACAGACAGCAAATACCTCATAGTTAAAAAGCAGGGTGAGACTGAGAAACAAGTTAATAACAACAAGAAGTGAGGCTAAAGCCTCGCTGTCTCCGTTGCAGGGTTGCTGTAACCCATATGGGCTTTTCTCAGGAACAGGCCGTGATCACACGTACCATATGTGCAGCAGCATCTCAGCTTGGGGAGCTGGTAGTCTGAACTACTAATTTCCGTAGTTAGTGGCGTTAGTTTGAGCCAGAGTGATATTAATTTTAATTAGGGCTGAGTGAAGAAAAAGAAATATTTCCATTTGTTCCACTAACAACCCCCCCAGATTTCCCTTTTGGCTCCATATGGAAAACCTTGCATTAATTTTCCAGTGAATTTCTGTTTGTAGAAAGAGTAAGCAGTGGCAATGCCCATGTGTGCTGGCAGAAGTGTTCACACTCCACAGGTAGATGTGGTTATTCAGAAAGCAGCTTGTAGATTCAGTGATTTGTGAACTGGAGAAGAGAATTAGCAACAGAAAGACATGCCCAAGGGACCACTTCCACAATGCAAATTCAGAAAAGCAAACCTTTAAAGTGATGTGAAGAATTCCTGTGCTATTCATCATCTGAAGTATTTTTATTTGAACCATCTGGTGGGTGATCCGTAGTAATAATAATAAAACATCACTAAATCCAGGTGTCTTCAGATCATCACAAACAGATAACAGGGTTGCATTCCAGCAGCGCCTTCCAGGTTTTGAAGTATCCATGAAAAAGTGAGCTCTTCAAATTAAATCCTTATCTGGATCAAAATGAATTATAGGGGCTACGGCACAGCTGCAATGTAGTCTGCAGTTCTTTGGACTCACTAGGATGAGGCAGGAATGTTTCCTGACTCTTTCCTGACCTGCACGTGCACTTTCTTCGCATAGAAATCGAGGTACAAAGGGAAGGAGAGGAGGGCACCAGGGCTTGCCCTGGCAGGAGTTGGAAACAGCTGTGGTGTATCCCTGGAGCTGAGGGGTTCCTTCGGGCAGCCCCAGCCTTGGAATGGGCACCTCCTCACTGAGCCACGTTCCCTCAGACACAAGAAGTAAGGTCACGTTCCAGCAGCGCATTTTGACAATCCATTCCATTCCACCTTGTTATCTCTGGGCTGAATCCTGCAGATAACGTGTTTTCATTCAAGCTTATCTTCCAAAAACCTTGCCAATCTGGAGTTGAAGAGAATGAGAGGTGGAGAAGCCACCATTCCCCATTCTTTTTTCCTATTAAAATGCTGCTGAATGGAGATTTTAAGATTTCGGAGAGGAGTGAGTTTGATGGTATTTATTTCCATTTTCAGTCTGAAAAGGCTGTGAAAGTTATTTTTCCTTTGGGGGGGAGATACTGAAACCTGAGTTAAAGCACTTAATCAGTATGAAAACACACAAAGCCTCTCTACGTTGGCTGCATAGGGAATTTGGCTGCTGGCTTTAGGAGGACCATGAAAACACCTAAAATGAGAGCACCAGAAAATACACAAAGTAGGTCAGGTTCTCTCTCTCTCTGTTGCAAATTTAAAAGCCTTCTCTTCCTTGACAAAATCTACCTCGCTAATTAGCTCTGCCTTGTCACATGGCACCAACTCTTACAGTAGACAGTGACTTGACAAAACTGGTTTTATAAAAAGTGTGTGTTTGTCGGTGAGTGTGTTTTTCTGCTACAACTGCAGTGTGTCAGACACCGAGGAGGAAGGCAGTGTTTTGAGAATTTACATTTGTTTGAAGCACACCTGCACCTGAGTGATTTCTTTCACTAGTGAGGTTGTGTACTGACAGGAAGCAGCTTATTCTTACTATTAAAAAAATGGGGAAAAAATGATGATGAATCTTTTCCTTTGTCTATACAACATATCAAAAAATAGTTTACTGTGTGATTAGCATGTGTGGAGAAAACTGAAACTATCAAGACACTCTTGTTATCCTGCTGATGGTTTAGAAACAGGACCTATTTTTTCTCTGTTAGCTCTTCCTCAGTGTGGTCCCTTGGGTCAGAAACTCCCTCAGGTGTGAGAACACAGCGTCTGATACAGAAAGGCCGTGATCCTGCCAGAGGTTGTGGAAGACCCACAGGGAAGAAGTAAGTCTTGCCAAGCCCAGCACGGAGAAGCAGCACAGTGGCTTTGGATTTGGGTGGTTTATATTCCTGTTGAACAGTGCCCCTCATCTCATACCCCTGTACCACTGGGCTGAGGTGATGGAGTGCCCCTGCAGTGCCAGTCTGTCATCTAGCTGATCACTGTTACCCCTGGAAGAATGATGCTCCAAGGTGCTGGAACCAAGTAGTTGGGATTTGCTTGCTGCCCGTGCCCTCCACAGCTGTGCTCCAGCCAGCAGCACCTGGAACTAACTATTTCTTCTTGCTTATTCCATCTCTTCTCAGGTTTTTACCGAATTTTCCTCATCCTTCAAGCTTCCAGGCAGCAGTGATAATAGATCATTGCAGGAATGGGTTTATTTATCCAAATTTCTTTTAAGGACCGCAAAGGATGGACTTCAAAGGCAGGAAAAGGGGCCACAGTGCAGGTGAACAGGGAAGGAGGACGTGCAGTCAGGTTAAATTAGCCCTTCTGTTTGCAAGCAGAGAAGCTGAGTTCTGTCTGCCTCTTCAGATGTTTTGCTACAATAGCAAGGGTGATTATAAAATGGGACAAATCTCAGTTAAACGGAAAGTTTGGAGCTGAGCTGGTAGAAAGGCCAGATCCACCGGGGAGGAGGTGGACGGGGACACGTGGCTGGGATGTGTAGCTCCTCTGATTGGAAAAAACAGTTTATGGAGGCAGAGGGTACCAGTGCTGAGGCTGCACATATACAAACACTGATGTCCTTTTTATGTCCTAAATCAATGTCCAGTAGCAGCACAGTTAAAAGAAAATTTGAATTTTTGAAACAACACCTCAGCCTACAACTGTATTTCTTTTCTCATCTCCACCCGGATATTTAAAATAGTGGAGGAGAATGCAGGGTCATTTGTTCCCTCTGTGACAACACTGATTTCATTCGGTTTGGTTTCCTTTTTTTTGTTATAGACTTGTACATTGTTGGAGAACAGGGTTTGGAGGATAGCACTGACATTTGCTTATTTTGGGTTCATCCTCAGGGCTTTAAATTATTCATTTTTCAGCAACCATCTAATCTGTGTTGGGATCAGTGTGTGAAAGGTTTAGGGGAAAAATGGGCTGAGCATTGTGAAAGAAACATCTGCACCCTCTGTAGGAAAAAATGGAATGCATTTATTATGAGGAATGGAAGAATAGCTTGGAGTCTTGCTGCCTGCAGAGGTACAATATGGTCAAGAAGTTACTCTCCCAATTTTTGATTCACCCAACCTTTCTCAGAATCTGGTGGCTAAAACGTCTGTGCCTTAAATACAAGTTCATGTGCTGCAAAAGCCACATTATTTGTTGTGAACCTGCCTCCTTCTACCTTCATCTGAGGTTCCCTACCTCTCATGCTGGAAGAGAGAGGGGAGCAACTGTCCCACCATTTATCCATTATGGGTTATTTTGTTTTCCCTCAGACACCTTTCTCCCAGCCTGAGGGTCCAGTCTATTTAACTGCTCCACAGATGGAAACTATTCCCTATCTTTGATCTTCTTTCTTTGAACCTTTTCCAAATCTGTCTTGGGGAAAGGTGGGTGGAAGTATGGGATGGACAGATGGAAGAAAGGCGACAGACCAAAGCTGGAGCATCCAAAATGTGGGTGTAAGAGGCTACAGTGTGGAATGATGGTCTCTGCTTTGTTCTTTAACCCTTCCCTGATAATTTTCAATTACTATTCTGTCGTCCTAAGCGTGGAGCTGATATTTTTATTTCTCTAAAATCATTCCAAAATTCTACTCCCAAGCTTATTAATTAATCTGTATCCCATAATTTCATATAGAAATCAGTGAATCCCTGCTGCACTTTTATTTACCGATTTTTTCTGCCATCCTCCTGCCTTAGCACTCAGCCTTATAAGGTCTTCTGCTGTGCCATGAGGAGAATCTTGTAAATACCTCCTCCTTTCCTTTGTTTCTGCTGCGTGTAGGCAGCTTGGAGCAGCTGGAGTACAGCCTCTTTCTTGGGATAAAGCTATGGACAACCACTTACACCCTTCAGGCTCTGTTTCCCTGCCTGATAAGTCCTGGTCAGACATGGATGCTCTGTAGCTTTATCTTGACTAGGCAGTTGTCACAAATAATTGCAGGCAGAACAAAACGTTCCAATGAGAACTTCCTGTGCATAAATTAACAGGGAAAAGAAGTGAGAGGGCCCTTATAGCCCCATGGCCATGCACTGTTACAGCACTCAGAGCCACAGCTTTGCTTAGGGTTTGATCTTACAGCCAAACTGCTCTGCTGGGATTTTACATAAATTACTGCAGACTAATTCTCACTTGGGATGTTTTAAGCCTCTTCTGATCGTTGTTTCTGCTTGAAACAGTGGCTCCAAAACTGAACATGCTAAAGGATTTTACACAGTTGGGGTAGCAACCAGAGCCATGAAGTAAAAATAATTAAATGGTGGGGTTTTTTTATTTTTTAAGGTAAAACTCGTCGTCTACCACCCGTCCCCATTGTATCAGAATCACTGACATTTAGGCCAGAGAGCACATCTGGCTGTACAAAGCACTTCTTATGAAGCTCTCTACGTTGACATGATAAACTCCCTAATTGGGTTGTTCCATTCCACCTGTTTTTATGGCTCCCAGTCTGAAGTATTTTTATGAATAGTTTATGCCGTGCCGTACTTATTAATATGCTCCCTCCACCTAAATGGCATCATTATCTGGAAGGTTCAATTAAAAGGTAATCTAGTAGGAGGTAGGATTCCCAATTACTGAGTTTGGAAAGACACCTATTCTGCTCCCACTGCCTTTCATCTCAGACATAATTGAATCGGTCTTTCTCCCAAATAAAATGTAGCTTTTCATCCCTGTGGGGGAAGGAGAGAGGTCACGGAGACCTGTGGAGACCATATATAATGATGTCTATTTTTACCTCCACTTTTCTTTCAAGGTACAATTAAATCTGTAGTACACTCAAATAGCAGACACTCTGTGCACTCCCTCGTAGGCAAGACAGAAAAATAAATTCTTTTCATGGCTATTGATTGTAATTGAAAAGCAATTTTTTTTATTTCAGGTTCATTAACCAGGCCTTTACAAGTGCATTAGAAGTAAAAAAAAAAAAAAATTAATTTACATTTTATTTCTTACAAGTGTTTCACGTTGTAAATGGGTACCACCACCCTTTTAGAAAATGTCAGAACAATGTAAATCTGTAATTTAATATTCATAACTTAAAGCTCCAGATATAATTTCCAGGGACAACGATTGTGAATAGTGCCCGGGGTTTATTAGCAGTCTGCTTTTCTTCCAGGGAATAATAGTAACTGTAAAATCAAGCTTTTGAAACCAGAATATTTTCCATTAATGCTGGTAAATGAGTGGCACTAAAGAATGAATTGGTTTTTCCCACTTATTTTTTTTCAGAAGACACAAAGCCAAAAAACTTTATCTCTTTGAGCCTTTTCAGTTTGACATATTAAGTGGCCACTACCTGAGGGTACACACCTGTGTTACTCTCATCACATCTCTTCATTATACCCAGATTGCTCCTTTGGAGATGGATTTGCAGGGTTTCTGACAAAAATGCCCATGTTAAGGAACCTTATTCTGAAAAGAATAAAAACATCCACCTATCCACAGTGTTTTTCAAAAATATTTTTATGAAATATTAGTCTATCTCCATGTGATTGTTAATTTCACAGAAGAAAGTCTTGGACCACCCACCTTTTGTCTCTGTTAATTATTGGTTTGAGTGTGTGTATGGAGTAGTTCCTGGGCTTCTCTCCAAACCATATAAACTTTTTCCTTAAAGGATCTGAAAATGGGCATAATTTAAGATCACAAGGTGTTTTCTCCATTAAAATACTCCCAAGATTAGATCACAGTTTGGCAAAATAAACCAATTTTAATTTTTTTTGCTCGTTTTATAGTGAGCTTACAGGCAGATTTCAGATTGGGGCACGATTCACTGGTGAGAGGGATGGACTTCAAGGCTCTTTTGCTGTTTTGAGACTGCACACAGTGTCAATAAAGATTTTATGAGATTTTAAATAAATTTAATGGTGTTTTATACCCTTAAAGTGAGAGAATAAGGCAAGAAGTTTCACGGTCAAGATGCTTCTCATATCTCATCTCCTGGCTTGGCTTTTGGAATTGGAGCCCTGAAATAGTAGCTGGATTGTGAAGTCATTGAATGTCAGTGGCTGAAAGGAGCATGACTAGGTATCCAGGGTTTTAAAAGAGTATTTTACCCGTCATTCTGAAAGGAGATAAATTAAGAGGAGTCAGTTAATCCATCACTGGTGGATGGTGACTATAGTAAGCTCACAGTCACTGAATTCGTCTGTAACAGCTCATGGAAATATCAGAAAATGCAAGGTCTTGTCAAGAAAAAAGGAGAGGAGTTCAGAGTGCTGAAGGCCAGTTTACAATAGCTTGGTGTCTAGGAAAGTGGGAATACTTTCTTGAGTAACCTTGCAAACAAAGGCATTTGAACAGCCATTCATTAATACAGTAGAACTACTAGTTAAAGTTTAACCAGTCAGCCTAAGAAAGCTGTGCAATATTTCATAGCAACAGTGCTTGAAATATTTACTTACTTATTGTTTCCTTACCATTAATAATGAAATACCCAAGAGGCTGTTTGCATTTCTCTCCTGTTAAACAAAGCGCACTAATTTGTAGATTTAAAAGGGTCATTTTTTCTGTCCAGAGCTACCAGACATTTCAGGGTTTTTCATATGGAGCAGCTTACCCCAATGTCAGGGTGAAATGAATATAGTTATGGGTGTGTTTCGGTGCAAGTTTCAGATTATTTATTTTATAAGCTTGTTGCTTTCTGCCTCATAAATCCAAAAGTTCATGGGTAGCTGGGTTTCCTCACTGAGGGCTGCGCTCTTTGCAGAGCACACATCTGGGCAGGTGGGATTGAGTTTCTAAATACGGGTATTGAAGTATTAGGTGTCAAAACAGAAGCGGCCTGATTTTTTAGTGTTTACAAAGGTTTGTAGCATCACCGAGGCGGGCAGGGAAACCGGGGACCACCGAGCCTTCCAGTGCCAGGCTGGAGCTCCCAGCCGGCAAGGGAACTCTGCGGTCGGTGTAAACCGAGCTGACTGCAGACGCAGTGATGGTTAATAGTGTAAAGGTGATGGTTAACAGTGTAAAGGCACACATCCCTCCTCTACCCTGCATGGCAAAGAGGGAGCAGACCGCGGACACAACCCCATCGGAGGGAACGGCATCCCTTAGCGTGAGGCTCTGGCACCACCTGCGGGCGACCCGGCTGTCCACAACGCGTGTGTCCCAGCGCCTCTTCCCTCCGAGGCTCCCGGCGTGCGGACCGACATGGCACAGCGCACGGCCGGACAGCAGCGCGCCCCTTCCCGCCCGGTACAGCCGCCCCAGCGCTCCGGGACCCCCGGACGAGGCGAGGGGCAGATGAGCGGGAGCGGCCATGTCGCGCCCCGCCCCGGCGCATGCGCGGCGCCACCCCGGGAAGATGGCGGAGGCCGAGGAGTGAGTGCGGCGGGAGGGAGGAAGGGAGGGAGGAAGGAAGGGATGGCTGGAAGGATCCGCCGCCATCCGCGGGCACCACGCGGCACTGGGGCTGGGGGCGGCGGCGGGGCAGCCAGGGGGGGCCGGATGGAGGATGTGGGGCCGGGATGTGACCGGGATGTCCCTCCCGCAGGCCGAGGCGGCGGATCCCGCTGGTGCCGGAGAACTTGCTGAAGAAGAGGAAGGCGTACCTGGCCATCAAGGCCACCCAGGCCAAGCAGGCGCTGCTTAACAAGCGCAAGGTACGGCGGGTCGCGGGGGTCGTGCTGGCCCTGCTTGTCCTCCGAAGGAGGGAATCGCGGTTCCCTGCGATCGTACGGAAGTGATCCCAGGGATCGGCCCCCTCAGCCAGGGGTTACCTCCGAAGGGAGCTCTTCGTTTCCTGGGCATCTTCTCCCCGTGTCTCTGAGCCCCGTAAAAAGGACAAGGCTTTCTGGCTGGTGGCAGTGGAACAGAAATGTATTGAAGAGTGTGAGTCGTTCCTCTTGGAACCTGGTGGGTTGTGTCTTGGCCTGGTGGGGTGTGTTTACAGCCACACGTGGGCAACTGCAGCGCTGCTGAGTTGTCTGTGCTCTCTGAAACCAGTTCGCCTTTGTAACCCTTCATGGAAACAACGCTTTTCTGAGGGTGCAGTTAGAGTTAACTTATTTATCTGTTGGAGCAGAGACAGGTCATCGTGAAGCCTTTTTCTGCGTGTGGGGTGGCACATGTTGCTAATACAGGCACTCCCGGTGCACAGGGCGTCATTTCCAGACTGGCAGAGCACAGCAAACCTTTCTAATTCCGAATTTGAGTCCTGTTCTGCTGTACCTCAGCTAATACAGTACGTACCTGTCTTAGAAGTGTTTTAAAGCTTTCCCAGTGAAGCCCATTTCTATGGGATTGTGTACAAAACTCCTACCATTTTTGTTGGATGCTGTGTTTAATGTTTTTAAACACATCAGTGGCTTGCTGTATTTTCAAGGTGGAGGTGGAAGCATGAGCAATAATGTTAAATAGCCACTCCTTAAGACTTTCATTAGAAAAATGACCTTAGTGATGGGGTTTTGATTAGGTCTGCCTGCTGTGAAAATTCAAACCAATTTCATGGGTGATTTACAAGGTAAAATAGAAGATACATAACATTAGATTCTATAATTTAAAATGACTTAATAATTTAACTAGTAGTGTTATCTTAAGTATTACTGTGTAACTGCCATGCATATTCAAGTCCTGTTTGTATGAGAAAGCACTATGTTTAGTGGATATACTCGCTCCTAAGCTAAGGACAAGCAATTAAACACCTTTTAATTTAAAAAATGCTTTAAATTTTTCCATAATTATGACTTTTTTTTTTCCAAGTGAGCTGGATGTTCTTTGTATAAATTAGCAATAATTATTTTTTTTTTGTATGTGCGCCTTTGTAGAAAAGGACTTTAAAAACAGTTATTTTCTGTTGGATGGTAGTTTTGAGTCACACTGCGGTATTGCTGTAGTATCTTTTTTGCCCAGATACAGGTGTTGTTTCTGGCTTTCCCAGCGATTGCTGAGCTGGGTGTGTAGCTGTGATCATCTGTGGCTGCAGATACTTCCATTTAATACCTCCCGTGTCTAGAAGTATCCTGGGTGTTGCTGTTTTCCCTAATTTATATTTTTCGTGGGGAAAAACTCTTTAGTTTACTATTCATAAATTATATCTACCTGCCTCTAAATTCGTGTGTTGTCCCTCAGTTGTGTTTCCCTTGGGCTTAAATAATAAAATTTACTTTCTTCTTACTGCTTCCAAAGCCGAAGGAACGTTGTTCCTCAAGTCCTGCCTTTCATTTGGCCTGTCAGATGCAAACCTCTGAGACCGCTGGGGCGGGTGATACTTTCTTTTCCTTTTCACTGTAGCAGCAGAAGGGGAAACAAATCCAGTTCAGACGCCTTGAGACTTTTGTTCGGGATTCGTGGCGCAAACGCCGCGATGACAGCCGGCTGAGGCGCATGGAGCAGAGACCCGGGCAGGCGGCGGCACCTCGGGAGCACAAACTGGCCTTCGTTGTGCGGATTGTGGAGTAAGAAACTTCTCCTACTCCTTACCTTCATTATTGCTGCCTTTTGTTGTGTTATTTCTGTGCAAATGAAGTGTGATCATCGCACTAATCTGAGGCCTTTTGTTGCTGCTGTTTTTACTGACTCAGTATTAAGGGAGTGACCAGGAGGGTAAAAAGAGCGATGGAGTTGCTGCGGCTGAGAAAGAATTTCTCCGGGATATTTGTTAAACTGACCCCGTTAACCCTGAAGTTGCTGCGGGTCGTGGACCCTTACGTGGCATGGGGGTAAGTACCACTCCTGTGGCTTGGCAGTGGTTTGTATGGGAATGTTGCTGCCTTTTGGTTCTCCATTTGGTATCACAGATCCATAGCTGGTCAAAGCTTAACCAAATTTATATCTAAAACTTGTTATCGTCTCTCTTCTTCTTGTCCTCAACATAACTTGGTTGCTTTCCCAAGAAGGAAGGGGCTTTCCCACTGCATTGTGTCTCTCCACTACAGAACCTGATTTTTGTTTTTGTGCAGACACCCAAACCTGAAATCTGTACGAGAGCTTATCTTGAAACGGGGCCAGGCCAAGATCAAGAAGAAGAGGATGCCTCTGACAGACAATATGCTGATAGAGGAACATTTAGGTGAGGAAAAGGCTGAGAAAACTGAGGAAGAAGTTGAGAGTTTCCAGTCTGACCTGAGAGTGTGGGGAGGGAGAAAAATCTCACCAGACTGGAGGGCTGGCGATCTGGAGCAGCGTGAGGAGAGATAATACAGTCAGCCATTGCTTTTTTCTTTAAATTTGTATTTTTCTGCAGGGGGCTGTGGTATTATTTGCCTGGAAGACCTTATTCATGAAATCTACTCAACTGGGAGGTATTTCAGTAAAGTCACAAAGTTTCTGTGGCCATTCCACCTGTCAGTGGCTCGCCATGCGTCACGTAACAGAGTGGGTTTCCTCAAGGAGATGGGAAAGCCTGGCTACAGAGGGGAAGCCATCAACCAGCTCATACGTCAGCTCAACTAGTCAGGTGAGCCCTGCCTGTTGGGTGAATTCCAAACCTTGCCCTTTATTCCCTTTCCTAATGGTTATACTGCCATTGGACACGAGGGGTGTCCCTTGTTTTTGATTTGTCACTCTAAAAAAGTGACCCTCGGAGTAGGGGAAACCGATGAGCAGTGTTGGTCCCATGAGGAGTCAGCACATCCTGCTGGACACCTCCATGAAGTTTTGTGTTAATATGACTGACTGGTTTTTTATTTTCTCTCCTGTTCTGCAGGGTCTTTGTGAAAACTTCAGGATTTATAACCTGTTCCTTTTCACATGTACCTCTAATGGACATTATCTGTATGCAAGGATCTCTCTTGACTGTTGGTGCCTCTGTAAAAGAAGAAACACAGAGATGATGATGGAGATGGACTTTGGGCTGGTCCTTCTTACAAGAAGATATATACTATCGGATACAAGAATGAGCTTCCTTGAGAAATTTGACTTTTGCATCTCTGTTAAACAAGGTTTTTTATGCTCATTACTGCAGGCTTCACTCCTTGAAGTGCACCTGCTTCTGGGTGTGAAGGGGTAGTGCAGTCACCTGTTTAAGAATAGGCAGCACAGGCAGAAGAAAACATCAGGTTTCTCTGTTACTGCAGTGCCAGCCCTTATAGTGAATAATGTAATTTTTTAATTACCTAGATTGTATTTATTTGAAAAAAAGAAAAGACATGGTTTTGTGCTACCGATTTACAGAATCGCTTTTCACTTCTGCTAGATTGGGACTGCTGGAGAGAATTATTTCCTGGTAGGAAAGCCCAGAAGGTTTGTAATACAGTGGTGTGGGGTACATGGAGTCAATGTTTTTTAAATAAACTTCTGGAATTATATTATTATAACAGAAAGAGTCCTGCATCACTGTAAAAGAGTGGAAAAAGTCCAGTGCTCTGGCTGAAAGGAATTTGGTGAAGGAACAAACAAAAACGTGGAAGAGTCGGAAAGCTCCATTAACAGAGTTTTAAATCCCTGGTTTCTTCCACTGCAAAAGTGGATAAGAACACATGAAGCATCCTGTGATGTCTAACAAATATGGAAGGTACTGTGCTTAATCATTAGGCCACTGTGACTATTTACACTGTTACTTGAAAACTTAAATAGGGGCAAACTATTAGTCCATAAATAGATTTCATATTGACTGCACAAGACTTGTTTAGAGACGCATAGGAAACAAGTAGGATGCCTTCAGGGTGTTCATTGTATTACAGACTAAGATTCAGCATTCATAAAACCATCTGAAATACAAAGTACTGCAGACTCTGAATTAGAGAATACTATAAAATTTGAAGCTTTATTCTATAAAACAAGAATACAAACATAGAAAATGCTTGACAGACACTACAGACAGACAGAACAACACCGTCCTCAGAACTAGAGCCCAGCTGTCATTAAATACAAGGCTTCATGTATTTAAAAGTTTCCTGATAAACTTTTAAGCTGCTTTCACTGTACAAAAGGTACAAGAATTGTGTGGTTGATTCTTTTTAGGGTTATTTCTGGTAAAAAAACAGCCCAAGCTTTTACTTTTAACATGAAAACTGGCACCTCAGGAGTGAGATTTTTTTTTTTTTAGTTGCCAGAAAGAACTCAAGCCTGCTAAAAGCATACAGTTTAATATAATCTTAAAATGCAAAATTATAGGAACTGGGCACAATTCCAGCAGCTAATCCTAGATTTCGGCAGTTTTTCTAATGAAGGCAGTGGTTTAACACACCATTAGTTTACCTTATGTAGTAAAGTAAGAATTGAACTATTACCATGATGCCAGCCTAGTCTAGTGTTCTATCACATTATCACAAGCACGTTGAATTTTTTTGTGTCATACTTCAGCAAGAGCAGCGGTAATGGTGTGGTCATGGCTCAGAAACTGTACAAGGTTACAGGATATGTACACACACACAAGCCCCATCCCTGTATCCTAGGGAACAGAATCCCTTTTGTAAGCCACCATGGTGTTCACTTTGTGGATCGTGGTGGTGAAGGAACGCAGCCGAACCTCTTCGGAATTGGTAATGAACTGTGGGCCTGACTCTTCCCACTTTTCTGGCACTGCCAGATCTTTATCCGTATAGATCAGCAAGTCAAAGGCACCTGGAACCAAATGGCAACAAAGTAATTAATAGTAATACACACATAAGGAGATGGCAGGTTTGAAGTGCATCTTCTAGAACTTGAAACATACCAATGTTCTAAGAATACACTGATACTTGTTATATGAAGAAAGAGAGTATTTAAAACATGAAAACAGGTTATATTCATCTGAGGACACTTTAGTTTTCTCAACTGTCGTGAATTTTTTAAACACCTTAAAATGCTGTGGAGCTGAGCTCTGTGCAACACTTCATATGAACTCAGTGTTACACAAGCCAGTCCACAGCTAGTCACAAATCATATTCATGAAGACTTATATTCCTCAGAGCACAAATACTAGTTTCTTTAAGTTAGTTAAGCAACCCCAAATTCTGTCCTGATCTGTCTAACAAAGTGCTGTCTCAGAAACGTGATGGTACATGACATATAATAATCAAAAAGCCTCCGAAAATCAGCAGAAAAATATTTTCTAAAATGGAAAAGCTGTTGAGGCTTTCCAAAAGTGTTTGTTTTCTTTAGTGAAGTTCAGAACACTCACAGGCAGATTCCAACAGTGGCAGGAAAGTTACTGTGGCAGTTATTTGTCTGATGACAGAGCGAATTTCATCCTGAATTGCTTTCTGAGACTTTTCTCGGGGACCGCTGGAAAAACAAGAAAACTCTGGTAAGAAAGAAAACTTCCTACTGTGGTGACAGTTTCCTCTAAATACAGTTCTCTCTATTAAGCTCTGTTGGTCTGTTTGCTACAGTATGTTTATGGTAGTGCCACTTTTAAACCCTAGGTAGTAGACTTTTCTAAGTCTATAGCTGGTCTCCCTTTATTGTTGTTTATGAAGCTTCCTAGTATTTTTAAGGAATGTTAAATTTATTCTCAGTCTGAAACGGAAGAGAACACTTTGGCATGACAAAAAGAAAGCAGCAGTTCTTTGGGTTATGTACCCAAATGTACAAGGCTTTATATGCTTTGTTGAGGATTAAAAATCAAGTTTTGATCTGATGCTTAAAAAAAAAAAGTACCTGACGATTATGTATGGTTTGATCATACAACGACTAAGAAAGGAGGAACAGATGAAGGAACAATTACATGGCGTTGATCTTGTGCCTGCACAGCTCCTCGGGATAGGGAAGAGCAGGTGTGGAGGGGCTGTGTTACTCACTTGTCGTCCTTTGCAGTTTTGTCACACTCGATGTCGAACTGCCACCGCTCCAGGACCTCGTTGTTCTCGATGCTGGAGATGACGACCACCAGGCGCTGCACAATGCACTTGTACAGCCACTCTGAAAGAAGCCAAGCGGTCACTTACAGAGCGAGAAGGGCCAGCAGAGACACCAGGGAGGGCCCGGGAGGCTGCCCCGCACCTTTCATCTGCTCCGTCACGTTGTTGAGGTAGTTGGTCAGCTCGGAGTCGGTGGTGACCAGGAGGGTGAGCCCGTACTTCTGCACGCGGGTGAAGGTCTCGGGGGGGTAGATGCCGCGCTGGTATAGGATGCTGTTGATTCCATAGGCTGCGAGAGGGAAAAGGAGAAGAAGAGAGAGAGAAATAGCGAGAGGAAGAGGGACGTGTACCACCGCCCCACCCCGCCGGCGGCCATGTCTCCCCACCAGACGCGGCCTCCCAGCTCTCCCCCCAGGCTCCCTCCTTCCCTCCCTCTCTCCCACCGCGGCCCCCAAGGCGACCCGCTCCCCCGCAGCCCCTCACAGAAGAACTCGGCGACGAGCTCGGCGCTGCCGCGCAGGGTGATGCCCTGGTGCTCCCGGCCGAGCTGGTTCTGCGCCATGGCCGCCGCCGCTTCCCCGCCGCCCGGTTCGAATCGGGCCCCGCCCCTTCCCGCCGCCCCGCCCCTTCCCCCCGCGCGCGGCCGCGCCGGGGCTGAGGGGAGCGCGCGCCGCCTCGCGCCCCCTCGCGCCCCCTCGAGCCGCCTCGCGCCCCCTCGAGCCGCCTCGCGCCCCCTCGAGCCCCCTCGCGCCCCCTCGAGCCGCCTCGCGCCGCCTCGCGCCCCCTCACGCCGGTTCTGCACTCAGGGAAACGGGAACGCGGCGCCCTTATCCGTGGGGAAAAAAAAAAAAAAAAAAAAGGGCTCCGGCGTGTTAGAAAGGGAAGGCTTTTCCTCACGTTAAACTCCCCGCCGGCTATAGGTGCCGTTGCACCTGTTGGGAGGGGCCTGAGGGCACCGCACAGCGCGGGGTGGGGCGAGTGAGGAGCTTCGCCCCGGGAATGCCGTGCGAAGCCCGCTTTCGGAATTCCTTTAGGTGCGTTCCCGTACGAAAGCGCTTTTGAACTTAAAAATTACACTTTCCAGGTACGAACTGAGTTAAGTAAATAGATCGTTTATGTTTTTTGGTTTTTTTTGGTTTTTTTGTTGGTTTTTTTTTTTTTGGTGGTGGTGGTCACTATGTAAATCGTGTAGTAGTATCCGAAATAAAAGTGGTATATTCTGCAAAAACACTGTGAAAAGGCAGGCGGGGAGAACCTGGCAAAGCAGGATGAAACGCAATTTTTTTCCTTAAATCCGTCGTAACACCAGAAGAAAGGGTTTAAGGGGCATTTGGGCTGCTGGGCTGCCTTAGGGAAGGGAAATTCCCAGTGGGTCAAACAACTTAAATCCTGTTACTGCAGGGACGCCAGGGAAGGAGCTGAGATTGGCAGTGGCTATCATCTGGAGGAAGCTCTGGGAGAGGTTTACAGGTAAGAGGGACTGACCA
This sequence comes from Manacus candei, assembly GCF_025592945.1. NCBI lineage: Eukaryota > Metazoa > Chordata > Aves > Passeriformes > Pipridae > Manacus > Manacus candei. Next base: position 2,105,339 of record NW_026138110.1, read on the forward strand.
AAACAACGAGTGTTGAAGTTTTTAAGTAGAATGAAGGGGGGAAGTTGCTCTCTACTGGGATAGTAAGTAGGTGGCCATGTGGACCCTGAAAGAAGCAAATCAAACAGTCTTAAAATGAAGTTATGTTCAAACCAGAAATATTTATACTGAGGACGAAAACCATGTGGTGTGATTGCTTATTTTGTTGTAATAAAACAGGTTTTTTTCAAGAGCTAAGGCTTTTTCTTGGCTCCAACTTTTGCTCCAAGAGGAAATATGGTTTGCTTCAAGGTTCACGCTGCTGTGATTAAAGCAAATGGTATAGTCCTGAAGTCATGTGTTGAAGTTCTGAAAGGGTCTGAATAATTTAATTTAACCAAGAGAATTTTATTCTGGGTCTTGATCACTAGTGATTGTGTTATACATAAGTCTTCTGAATAAAATGTTTCTGAGTAAGAGTGGTGTGTTTCAAAGCCAGGGGAATGGAAGAATTTTTCATCCAAAGCCCAGCTTTTAGAAGTTAGATAGCTGTGAATATCATCTGTTTTGCTTCAAATCTTATGTACTCTTCTGCTCTTATTCGTGTATCCAAAATGGTCTCGACCCTCTTTTTTTTTTTTTTCCTCCACTTGGCTTTTCATCCATTTTGCTTCCTCTGAGGTTTTTGGAGAGCTGCTCATTTTTGTGAAAAATAAAAGAGCTTGAAAGCCACGTTACATGAGGCCAGGCAAGAATAGTAGAGCTTTTGATTAATACTTCACATATTTTTGCTCTAGCTGTTTTACTGTTAAAACCAAATGGAAGAAAGAAATCCAGGTGGTTCTTGGTTCACCAAGTTGATTTCCCCGTGTTTCAGTTTGGGTGGCTTGCAGGTGTGCTGTGGGTATGACCAGGTGCATGTGCTTATCAACAGCAGACTTAATTGCATCTTCATTACTTCTCCCGAGATTCACCTGGCAGGTAGTGAGAGGTGGTGGTGATCCTCAGTACCTCTGTTCAAATCCTAACCTTCCTGCACCTGGCACATGGTATTTCAGAGTTTCAGATCACTCCTCTGTCCCCAGTTCTGGACTGTGCTTAGCACTGGTTTCTGCCCTCATGTGCTCCCCTCTCCCCCCCCAAAAACCCAACACCTTTGCACTTTAAAATTTTAATTTTTCTGTCTCTTTAGGGAAATAAGTTCCCTTTTGCAGTGCATTACTAGTTTTCTTTACGTTTCTTCTATGTGCCGCAATGTAATCTCATTGGTAAGCACTGTGTATTTTCATTACTTCTCCTAAACCCCTAATCTTTCCCTTTGTCTTTTAAAAAATTATATTTCCTTGGCCAATTCATTAGTTTTTATAAATTCAGTCTTCTAAATCCACGAAGTACTGTCTGTCTTTTTCTTAACCTTTGCATTTCTTCTAGTGGAATGTTCTTCATCCCTTTTCTTGCCCACACCATCGAGATATTCCTGTCCGTCCCTACACCAAAAGTTCACTTGTGTGAGGGTTTAGTTGTCGTGACAGTGAGTGTTTGCTGCTTTTCCCTTTGTGTTCTCCAACTGTCTCATCTGTGTCTCTCAGTTACAGGCTCTGGTGTCACTCAACTTCTCTGCCTGGTGAATCCAATGCCTCCCAACAGAGGCAGCACCCAGGGAACATGTGCTTGTCTGTGCTACAACCAAACTGCGGTTGTCACTTGACCACAGCGCGGTCAGGTGTGATGGGGACGTGCACACAAGTCCTCCTGTCATCTTACTCACCAGGCACACTCCATGTGATGGTGGTGCCTGGAGTTTGTGTTTAGGGAATGTCCAGCCACATGACAGGAGGAAGGTTATGGGGCTCCTGCAAGGAGAGCAGCAGGGAGACTGTAGGTTGGTGATTTGTGTGGCTGACAGCTGCTTCCTGACCAGCTCCGAGGGGCTCTCAGGAACAAAGATGACAGGCTGAGTTATATGTTCTGGCACACCAGGAGCTGGCTATCCTTGCTTTAATTGTCTCATGCTAAAACCTTAATTTTCATAAGAAATGTGAAATCCCAGTTGTATTTCATTTAGGTCTCCTACAACTCTTCAGTCATTGTTGTGTTTCTCAATTACAGCTTGATGTTACAACAGAGTGTTTTTGATTCTCTTTCTGTGAAAGGAAATGTTCCCTTTTTAGCTTGGCTTTTCTGTAACATTTAGTGATTGCTTCCCTGTGGGAATTGTCAGTGAACCTGGGACAATCCAAATCACTGGTATGCTTTCATTTTGGTTGGGTTTTTTTGGTTTTTTTGTTTTTTGTTTTTTTTTAAGGTAACCCAGGTCACATTCCCATAGTCATTCAGCAAACTAGAAGACATAACTCACTTGTAGAGTTCATTGCCATTATTAATTTATTTTTAACCTTCAGGATGATGTGGACAGGTCTTTCCTTCCAGCACAGCAAAAGGGTCTATGAAGTGGAAGTTCTCTTAGCTACAAAAGCCCCCATATGGTATTAACAAATTGTCATATTAAGCCTCAGCAAAACCAGTTCCATCTTTTCTGGTAGATCTCAAGCAATTTGGAATAATTTCTGGATGTAGGGAAGGCCACCAGTGGAACCAAGTACCATCACCTCTCCTTTATGTAAGAGTTATTTTTAAAACTTCCAAGTCTTTAAATCCATTTCCTATCTTTAAATCACCTTGCTGTGTGTGAGGTTCTTTACAGCTCTCATCCAGAACTCCTTGGTGATTAATTGTTATCTGGAATTAACTCTAGATTTAACCTAAAGTACTCCACTTTTTGACAGACATTTTATTAGCAAGCTCGTTTTATGTTTTTTTGTTGTTGCTGGTCAAGTTTGTTTTCAACAGTCTTTGTAGCATAACATTTGCAGGATAAGTACAAGTACCTTGTATCAGCTGCCCAAATCACTAGAGCATTTATTTTCAGGTTGGCTAGTGCTACTTTTTAAAACATAAACCATGGAATTTTATTAGAAAGAACAACACTGTGTTCTTTCATCAAAGGTAACGAAAGAGGGGTGCAATTGGGAAAGATGTTTTTAAGTGTCCGTGAAAAGAAATTGATATTAAAAGGAATCAGTGTGGGCCAATAAGCTGCACTCTAACATCTAGTATGATGAGTAAACTTCTCAAAGGGACTTCCTGATTTTGGTTTTGAGCACCATGTAGAAATTTTTACAATTATTTTTCATTTTAAGTATTATCAGTGGTACTGAATGTATTTTGAAATTAGGCTAACTTGGCTGGATACTTATTCCGTCAGATGAAAAAAAATTGATGTTTCTTTACTTAGGCCAACGTAAGAACACCATTTAACCTGAAAGTCCAGACAGTGGCTGCCTGGTACAATGAAATAACACTTTGTGGATGCTGAGACTTTTGAAAACTCCTTCTGTAGAACATTAGGTGGTATCTTTTACTTGTCGTTTGGGGTTTTTTTCTGTTTCCTCGAACGTGTGACATTTTTCTAAAGGATGCATAGGAAAAAAAAATTTGTGATGGCTTTGCCTCTAAACTACCAGGAGATGGCACCAGGCCCACGCGTTATCTGCACCCTTTCGGTTTTGGCTTGAAGTACTGCGAGTTTGTTTTGCCGTTATGTACTTTGGACAAGTTTTGGATGCATTTCTTTTGCTAGTTTGAAAAACATTGTTCCAGAATGAAGGAGATACTTGATGCCCAGTTTTGGCATTTACCTGTGGTTGCAGTAAAGACATTTTGACAGGTGAACTGTTATTCTTAAACATTTCAAGTGAAGGTAGGAATCCTTTTTCAGAGTTGGGAAGAACAAAATCCGAATGAGTTTTCGTGCCTAGAGAACTCCTTAGTGCTGGATGATGTTGTGTTACAGTGGTAACAGGTAATGTGGAACCCACAGAATCCACCTGTTTACAACTTAATCCCCTTTACTACTTAATCTTCCAACGTGAAATTTGGTGGCTTGGGAGATGAATGTTGATCCAGTTCATTTTAGCTCCTGTCAGAGCTGAAGTTTTTGTATTAATAAATTAATGGAAAAGGGAGTTCTCAGGTAGCTTAGATTTGCTAAGCCTGTGTACTGCAGTTTAGCTTTACATTCAAAATGGGCCTTCTAGAGAACACTAAAACAGATTTATCAGCAGAGACTTAGTGGGTCATCAGAAGCTCAGGAGCAGAAGGGTCCACAAGATGGGTAGCGTGGTAAATAAGCCTTGATAAGGGATTTTGATAGGATCCTGTTTTGTGATTGCAACATGTTGGATGAGGATTGTTGTTTTGTTGTTGCTTTCTGATCGTGTTACTTCTGATGTATAACCACGGTGGGCTTGTTCAGTTAATTGTGTTGCAAGGAATAAAATTAAGCTCACACAATGCCTAAGAATTGTGATGACTGAAGAGGTAAATATTTTTTGAAAAGCACATTATTATCATTAGAAATATTTAAAACAAAAATAATTGTTGCCCTTAAAAAAAATCACTTAAGGCCAGACAATTGGGACCATTTGCAAAGTAGCTAGAAAAACAAGAAAGCATTTGTTAGTACAATTTGAACAAAATTGCTTCATTTTTAAAGTCATAATGAGCCCAGCAGGACATGCTATTCACTGCTTGCTGTGTTAGTCAGCACTGTCAGAATTTTTTGGGAGAAAAACTAGAGTGGAACAGTATTTGAAAAATCCACACTGGTTACCTGTGTCTTCCACAATGGATGGCCTCATCCAAACCTGGTGATGTGACATTGCTGGGAGTGTAAAAATGGAAACCAGATGGGTTGGCAATGTGAGCAGCAGTTTGGTGCTAATTGTTCCTCACAGCCTCCTTTACTTGAGATCTGATTTGAGTGAAAACATGGCATTATTGCTCAGGGTTGTCCTTGGTTGTAATCTGACAGTTAGTGGGCAGGTAGAGCAAGAGTAGACTCTTACCTGAAGGTTCAGGTCACTCTTGCACGTCCTGCAAGCTTGGGTACATTGTGGATCTGTAGCTCATCTCTCATGCCCAGGGAAATGTTCTTGTCATCAAGTTTTAAGCTAGTTTGGCTGGGCAACATTCCTTATCCCATCTATTAAACCTGTGCCACAGAACGGAAGGGAATTGAAAATCCATAAGAAGGCAGCAGGTAAAAGGAAGAGGTTGAGTTTTAATGGTCAAACCTGGCAAAGAGAGTCCAGAACCACAGTCCAGCTACCAAATTATTTTGTGTTTCAAGTACTTTATTTTCCATATAATTTCACTTTGTGTAAGCCTTTCAGGATTGGTAAAATTTAAACTTACTGGGATCTCCTTCTCTGAATTAAACTCCTGACAGAGAACCTCTTTTAATATTTCTTCTTAATGGTAGTCACATTTGTTTATGTGACATTTTCATTGTAAACAACGTTAAAAAAAACCATAAAACAATATTGGTGGGAAATTATAACCTACAGGTTTTTACACATCACCCTTGCAGATTATGCATTATATTTACCAGTATAATGGGGAGGTGAGTCAAAGTCCTGTAGATAACATGGGTTTGTAAAAGGTTGTGGTGTTGGTCTGGGCAATGCTTATCAGCCGCCTCTGCTTGAGAGAGTTGGTCTTGTAAGTGTAGTTGGTATACACTGAATTTTACAGCTGCTGAGCACTATTAGAACTGGAAAATTACTGACTTTAAAGTAGAATGCAGAAATCTAAATGGGAAACTACTGGCTGCACAGGATTTTGAGACAAAGAATTCAGGTACTAAAGGACCCCATGTCTTGAGATGATGAATTGTGATTAAGAATGCTTTAGCAGACTTTTAGAGTGTTAAAGGTTCACAAAAAGCAGCTGTAGCTACTTTACTAGATACAGAGCAGCGTGTTTGTGAGCTGTTACAAGGGAATAACGTGTTTGTGGGCAGATCAGAGTGCTCACCTTTGCAGACCTTCTGAGACAGCAGTGACACACTTCACTTTCACAGTTCAATTCTTGATATGATTTTAAAAGCATTTTGGAAACCTTGATTTAGTTCTAATTTACAAAGGGCTCATGGACCGATTTTCATTCACTCTTCAGTATTAGTTAATAACAACCACAGAACACTGGCCTGTGTAGTGCTACCTCAGTTTTTCTTTCTACAGAGTCTTTCTGTTGTGTGAAATCACTCATTTCTTAAAACAGACAGTCTCAGTCCGTACTCAACCCTGTCATGACCCTTTTCTATCTTTCTTTTTCTGGTTTTAGCCCTTTTCTCAGTCTTTGAATGGAGGAGAAGGACATTAGAACTGCATGTCTCCCTTATTTCCTCTTGAGATTTGTAGCATGAAATTATCAGTATCTTTACGAGTACTGAGGTGAGATTTCATGGGGTCAGTCTTTTTATTTGGTGAAGGTGCTGTTACTTATATGCCTGAGAATGAATTTTCTTATATTTGGCTGAATTTTCTTATATTTGGCTCACTGTATTATTAACTGGAACACTAGAAACCAGGTTTATGTTGGAATAGGGTCGCCCTTTACAACTGGACTCATTTTTGTGAAGCAAAATAATCGTTCCCAGAAAAACACATTCCTTCACCATCAAACCTCCATTCTGTCTGACACACCTGACTGTTCATTCTCTGGGAATCTAAAAATCATTTTTGGTGATTTGTGGACTGCTGTTGCTAATATTTCCATGATCCTGTTAAAAGTGAGTGCTTTTTCCTCAGTGGCCAGTTTTTGTGTTTTAAATAAGCAAAATGTCAATTAAACTTAAACCAGCTCTAAATCATGTATATACTAAAATTGGCAGCAGCTCACTGGCAGATTTTATAAATTATCAAAATCTGTCCATATCTGAGGAAAATGGAAAACGAAGTTCTGAATAATGTAAGGAACTCAGAAAGGTGTAAATTTACATGGTGTGTGGAAGTGAAATTGTCACAAGTAAATCAAGTTTTAAATATTCCTCTTTTGTGTTTACTGTGTTACATGCTTTTGCATTATTCTATCTCAAACAAGGTTTTCTATGTATATAAATATGTGTGTATGTGTATGTATATATATATATACACAGACACTTGCTCTGGTGGATTTGGTTTCATTTTTCTGTGATGCCTTTTCCAGGTAATAGAAGGGAAAAGGTTACACATGTAGTTCAACATCTGCTTATTCGTAACACGTTATTTCCAGCACTTTGAAGGAGATAGAGAACCACAGAATGGCTGAGGTTGGAAGGGACATCTGGAGGTTATCTTGCCCAACCCCCTTAACTCAGGCAGGATCATCTAGAGCAGATTTCCCAGGACCATGTCCAGGTGGTTCTTGAATATCTCCAAGGATGGAGATCTCTAGGCTGAACAGTCCCAGCTCTCTCAGCCTTTCCTCACAGGAGGGTTATACCTTTATGGTGATTTAAATTAAAGTCACTGTCAAAGAGGTGATACTGAAGTATTAAGAACTGCATTCTTGGAGGAGCTGCCAGATAGTTTGAACAGAGAAAAGGAAAGAGAAGTGAGACCTGTGAAAATGGATTCTAGAAAATCCACAGGACAAAGGGAATAGCTTGGAAACGGATTCAGTGAGGCCTGCTAAGCTGCAAACCTCCTTCAACCTTTGTCTGCCTTTAGGACATTCATAACAACCCCTGTGTGAATTATCTGACATCTACCAAAGACTGACACACCCCATTTCCCACATGGACATTAGTAAGATTTCTCCCTGTTCATGAAAACTGTAGAAATGTAACATCTTTTTGACCTCTACTGTTTTGATAAAAATGTTTGAAGGGGTCTGGCAGAGCTTTAAAGTTGTTGTGAGGGATGGCTCAGTCATGAATATGTGCATGATACATGAGTGTGTAACTCCTGCTTCCTAAGAGAGCAGCTTTCCTAAATTCTGACTTAGGTCTTTAGACTATTTATTTTATGATCACAGCCCTGAACTCTGCTAAGAGCTGTTCCTAGGGGTGATTGATAGAATCAGGGAGGATGATAATCTGAAATAAAAGGATAAGAAAGTGCAGCTGTTTGACGTAAGGAATGTTGATGGTTTCTGAGGCTTGCTGTCCATAGGTGGAATATACTATCTGAGAAAAGCAGGATTGTCCAAACCAGGTATCCTCTATTTATCTCTTCTGTTTGATTTTTTTTTCTGCTTCCCTGCAGTTGTTTCTTTCATTAGAGGAAAAAAATGAAGAAATCCAGTCTATTTTCAAAGCACAGGGAAAAGAGAGACACCTTATTTCCTTCAGGATCTGTAGGGGAAGAGAGTAGATAGAAATATGAGTTGGAATTGCAAGATTTTTTCAACAAAATTCTGTCATATACTTTTAATTGTGTACCCACACACTCAGTTAGTTGGCTGGTGGCTGGTCAGGAGACAAGGCCTCCTTTTAGACACATTTCCTTGTCTGTGGCTGCATTTTAGTGGTGCTTTGGCACAGCATTGACTCAGGGCATTGCTGAGGTTGGCATGAAAACATGCCAAGCAGCGAGCTTACCAGTTCTTTGTTTTTACTTTTTATGCTTTGTTCAGCAGCACTGAACCAGTACACTCAGGAAGACCTGGTTTTCTATTTTTCTCATCGCTCTTAGAAGTGCAGGTTAATTACATTAAGTGGATCTGAACCTTGATATCTGACCATCCTGCTCATCTCAGCAGCCAGCTCAGGAAGGAAATATAAACTCATGTGTGAACAGGACCTAAGCTGCAAAGGGGGAACACCAGCACATGGGTCTGTCTGGTGCAGTTGACAAGACATTGCTAACAGCTAAGAACATCTTTCTTTACCAACCCAAGGTTGGAAGGTTCCAATCCAAGCTGTTGTTTTTCCATTGCTCAGCATATCCCAGTTGTGCTACTGGTCCCAGTGAAGTCTTTTCTGCATGTTATTTGTGGTTTTATTTAGCGTGCCTGACAAAGCAGAAGTGTGCAGATGAGACTGTTCAGTACTTCTTTATAAACAGATTGTTTGCACTGTTTTTTCACTTCAAGGAAAATATGTCTTTTTTACTTTTTTACCTCCCTTCAATCTGCATATGTTCACTTTTGGTGAGTTGAGTGTTTTGATTCCCACAGGGAAAACTATAAATAAACACATTGTACGTTACATGGGAGATAGATGTGTGATTCTAATGCTTATTGTAGCTTTCCTAAAATGTCAGATGTAGTGTGTTTTCTTATGCATGTTTTTCTTCTACTGTCATCTTTTTGTCTTGTGGGAAGCTGTGCTTCAGGAAAAAGCTATGTTAAAAATACAGTTAGAAGAAAACTGATCTTAAAGTAATCCTTTGAGTCAATTAAATAATACTGATCTCAGTAGAACATCTCTTAGTGTACGTATGATGTTACTGCTAATACAGCATGAATTTATTGTGGCCAGGGGTAGCCCAATGAATTCCAGATGAATTCATAATAGCTGGATTCTTAAAATGCTACCAGGTTTACTTCAGGTTTTCTGTTTCCATGTGTAATTAATACCAGAACCCAGCACTGCTACCTGCTCCTATTTAGAAAAATAAAAATAAAATAAGAATATATTTGACATCCAACTCAAAACTTGAAAAGCTGTTCCTGATTCTTGACATTAATAATCTAAAGTACCAATTTTGAGAACACACTACTTTTACATAATTGAAAGTTATTACTGGTTTATATCCTTCAGCCAAAATACCCCAAACTATTTCAGCATAACTAGCTAGATTAGTAGCTTACTTGAAAAATTCTTCATATCACATTGAGATATACTTAAGTGTAAAATTGGCTACAAAGCTGTACTTCAGGGATAGCTATGAAAATAAAATGTATATTCAAGGATTTGTTAGTCAGACAGCCTAATCCCAGGTAGAAGCCTAGCAGCCTCTTCTCATAAGAGTGAGAAAATCTGTTTAAATTGGTACATTTTTTTAAAAAAAAGAGACATGGAAATTTTAAACAACTTCACACTGTCATGGGTAGTATTGATAAGTTATTTTTCTAGAAATGTCATGTGACTGTTAGAAGCTTCACCTCCTGAAGCTCAGCATTTCATGCGGCACATTAGGAATGAGCCTCGTGCTGTGTTTGGCCCCCTATAACATCCCACATTTTCAATTCCATTATCCTACTTGGCACTGGCTATTACCAGAACCAGAGCATTTCCCTGCTCTCCTTTTTCCATCAGCCCCCACCATATGGCTCTCACAGCGTTTCCAGGGATGAATGGAGCAGATGTGTGTGTTGTGCACACTTCATCAGAGAGCACTGCACCAAGGACATGGCAAAACTCATCTCCAGTAACTGTGTAATGTATTGCTTATGTGATGATGTAAATCAAATCCTGGTCCCATAAGGGCTGCTTCTTTAATGTAGAGGACATGCTCTGATAGTGGGGAGGGAGGGAGCAAGTGGGGATGTGGTTTTTTGCTTCCTCTGTGTGGTAGGAGAAGGATACTTGTATCATAATTGTGAAACTAGCCACGTTTTACTTCCAGCTCTCACTGTAACACTGAAGTCTGGTGTGTATTTGCACCAGTGCTGTTTTCTTAATGTTTGCCTAATCCTGACAGGGCAGAAAATTTACTAAGTTCCCCCCAGCTCTGAGATTCACAGTCCCATGGCAGCTTAGAGAAAAGGGTGAGGATGAATATGAAATGTATGTAAAGTGGCAACAGACTGAGAACAGTCCCTGCTACTGAATGAGAACACGTTTGCCACAAAGATTTAACAATTAGTTAGTAACTCACAAGCAGAGAAAGTATAGGACACACTTTTTCCTTCCACAAGCACAGTGTGAGAAGAAAGGCCACGTCAAGGTCCATGGAATAGTGCTGGATGGCAGACTGGGTACTGGCATTCTTATCCCTGGGACTTCCAAATATGAAGAGAGTGCTCTGCCCTGCCCTCTTGAGACCCCCACCTGGAGCACTGCATCCAGCCCTGGGATCCTCAGCACAAGAAAGATGTGGGCCTGAGGAGGACCATGAAGAAGATCTGAGGGACGGAGCACCTGTCCTACAAAGACAGGCTGAGACAGTTGGAAAAGAGAGGGCTCTGGGGAGACCTCATTGCAGCCTCCCAGTACTTAAAGGAGGCTTTTAAAAATGAGGGAGAGGGACTTTTTACTTGGACTGACAGTGATAGGGCAAGGGGGAGCAGTTTTAAGCTGAAAGAGTAGAGACCTAGATTAGGTGTTAGGAAAAAATTCTTTACTCAGAGCGTGGTGAGGTACTGGAACAGGTTGCCCAGAAAAGTTGTGGAGGCTCCATCCTTGGAAGTGTTCAAGGCCAGGTTGGATGGGTCTCTGAGCAACTTGATCTTAGTGGGTGACATCCCTGCCCATGGTGGTTTTAACATGCTTAAAAGGAATTTTTGAAGCCTTTTGAAAAAGGGACTATGAGGAAGTGTTGAATGGAGATAGAAACACCGACACAAGCAAAGAATACACAAGGAGATTGTAAAGGAGGCAAAGAGAAAAGGGAATAAAGATGGAAAATAAAATAAATTAAAAAAAGAAAATCCACACAGCTCCCTCAAAAGAAAAAGATGGGATCAAAAATAAGTTTCACATACGTAAGGTTTTATGTAGGGTTGATGAAACTTAGACCTGATATTGCTGGGAATAAGTCCAGTTGGACTAGTGGATTTGTACCTGATTACAACAGGGAATAATGCAAAAATATAGCTTTTTTTTTTTTTTTGACAGTGTTCAGTGATTTATGAACTAGTCTGTTTTCAGAAAGGAGTTGTCTTAGGGATTCACTGAGACTTCAGCTCCAAAGTGCCTATAGCATTTCAAGATTAAACTTAATTTTGAAGGTGTTTGTCAATGAGGAGCTTAAGTTTCACGAAGCATTTGAACATCAATGCTTTTGAGAGCAATATCCATTAAATCTTCTAGAGACAATGAAATAACCAGGGCAGGATAATAACGGTTGTCTCGAACAAAAGGAACTTCTGCTTCCATTTACGAGTCAAGAGAAATAAACGTTCGTCGTCGCAGAGAGGAATAAACACTCGCCAAAACTGCCCCAGCCAACACAGCGATGGACGAAAGCACAGGAAAGCACAGGCGCGCTGTGCCTTTTCCCGAGCGGCTGGAGGAAGGAGCTCCGGGCTCTCGCTGGGATTGCATGGAGGGCCCTGGAGCAGCTGGATGTGGGGCAGCCCCGCTGCCGCCTCCCGCCGTGCCGGGGCCGCGGGGCATTCCACAGCGCAGCCCTCGGCTGCCCCAAGGAACCGCCTCGTTTGCTTTAATTTTACACCCGCTGTAAAATCAGTCCCGAGTCATAATATCTAACCTATTATTGACACTTCATCCCGCGGGGAACGGCCGGCTCTGACTGTTACAAGCAACCAGTGATTTTCCCCAGGCCCTCAGGGCCTCCTGTTGGGACTGAGGCGAATGTTGCTAATAAACGCCTCCTTCAAAGTGACTTTTCCAGCTGAATCGGAGGGATTCCAGTCACCCATTTGATGGAACTTTAACCAGAAACGTGTTGGACAAATTAAATATGGGTTAGCCTCTTGCTCTGGACTATATCAAGAGCCTATAAATGCAAAATGTTTGAGGCACAGAAGACCATGCTCTGTAATTAACTATTGTAACTCTCCTCACAAATCAAAAGCAGCATAACCCTGCGGAGTTCAGGGTGTCAAGCCATGGGCACTGAAGGGGTTTGGAGAAGGAAGAAGAGGAAGGAAGAAAAGGAGGAAGAAGTAAACAAGATTTTGCATACAGTGTATTGCTGTTAGCCAATCTCAGCAACCTTGAACTCACCTTGTAATGGACAAGTCACGAGCTTAAGTACTTTAATGTATGAATTCACATTTGAGTCTGAATGTTTACCCTACTGTGAAAAAAAAAATCTTTAGACTTACCCACTTGGAAAATAATGATGAGCTGGAAAGGTTTTGCTAACTCTACACAGTGATTTTATCTTCCTTTGGGCTGCTCCTGGGATATTTAAAATCTAGTTTAAAAGAGCTGTTCATTGGGCTGTTTGACAAGTTGAAAATGGCACAGCTGGCATCAGCAAACATGACAGGGTAAAATAGGCAGAGGTTGACTCTCTTCAGATTTCAGTGTGGAATGTAGGATTTTTTTAGAGTGGATATCAGATAGCTTTTTTTTGTGTCCTTATTGGGAGTTTGGTGCTTCAAAACAGGGCCTTGTAAGTAAAGACAGAAAAAGGATTTGATGAACAGATACTGAGCCTTATATTTTAATCTGGACCAAAATGTCATTTTAATCCAAGTGCAATGAAGTATTTGAAAACATGTTTATCAAAGAACTGTTTTAAATTCTGTCTCAAAGTTAATTGTAAATGTGCTGTAATTCTTCATCCCTCTCTTACCAGCATTTGATGTTGTTGATCTTAAGTTAATCATAAGTCATTATAACCAGTTTTCTTGGAAAATCTGTGAAAGTGCAGTTTTCAGTGATGCTCATGCATACATGTTTCATAAGTGATAAATTTGAAAGAAGTGAGACTTAAATTTAAGATGTTATACCATGATACTGTTTGCACAGAAAAGGCTGTTCATCAAAGTGGATACCTCTTAGCTTGTCTATCTTAATTTTGAAGTAGCTGACGATAGTAAGGAGATAAGGACAGAACAATTTGCTTTTTGTATAAGAATAATGGTCCTTATTTCATCTTGTCCTTCCCACTTGGAGTGTATGTAGAGAGGGTAAGTGGTTTCCCCTCCTCCTCAATCTAAAACTGCTTCTTCTTACTTGTGATGCTTATAACACCAGGATACTGGTAAAAGGTTTCCATATCTTGGCCAGAAAGTCATGGCCAGTAAATATGTGTGTGTGTGATGTGTGCCAGTGAATCTGGTGTATAAATACAGGAGCCAGGAGGATAATCAAATGCTTTTTCGCTATTAGACAAAATTTAGATTTATAAAACCACATTTGGGAATACATCTAGGAGTGATAAATGTAAAACCAAGGTAGTTTTCCTAAATTCTGTGGATTGCAAGGCAGGACTTCTGCTGAAAACACTTGTCAGCTCCCTTCCCTCGTGGTTCTTAGGCATCATGGTTGTTAGCACTGATAACAACTGCTAATTCCAGTGAACAGAGCTTGGGGGAAAAGCAGCTGAGGAAAGGCAATTACTTTGGAAACTTATCTGAATCTTTCTAAATGTTCCTGGAAAGAGCCTGGGACCTTGATGTGGGCTGGGTGTTGGACTGATAACTCTTGCGAGGCGGGGAGCGATGAAGTCCTGTGTTCTTCCATCTGCCCCCTTCACATCACAGGCTCACAACTAATTAATCAGTGGTGATTTCCAGATGGCCTTCCAGATCAGCCTAAGGCTGTGCAAACTTCAGCAAGGAAGCATGACAGAGCTCCTTTACAGCTTCTCTGCTGAAAGAAACCCAATACAGGGGTTTCTACTGCCCTTAAAAGGCTGGAAAAGCAGGAGCTTTAGCTTCAGAGAGAACACAGTGTTCAAACTTGGGCACAAGTGATGCTTGGCATGAAATGCTTTTCTGTGATGTGCAGACTTTCATAAATAAGCTCTTCTATTTCAATTTCATAATAGTGCAAGAAAACTTGTAATATTTCTTTTTTCTCCTGCACTGCATTAAGGATGATTTTGGAAGAGCAAACTACTCATAGTTCTGAGGTTACTTTGGTAATTGATTACTATGGTCGAATCACAAGTGTGATGGAATGTTGTTAACAAGTGGAAAAGCTTCAGTACAGTTCTAATTATTTGCAAACTGAATGTTTGCATCTGTAAACTTTAGCTTCATCCAAGTATTTGAAGAACATCTACTGCTCTAAGGAATATTGTCAAGTGTGGCACTACCAGTGGGTGGACATTGCAGATAAAGGTGTTTTGATGTGCATTGTCCAGAAACTAGAGTTTGTTCATGGAAACAAAATATTCCTGAACATTGTGTTGTATTTTACATAACTGCTCTGTTTGATAGTACACATAGAAGGTGTTGGTGCAAACATTGCTTTTTTTTTTAATCTTCCAAAAGGATTTTTTTTTATACTGGAATCACTAAGCTGATCTTCAAGTTACCTGGTTTTAGAAGATACCTGATTTTCCATTGTCATGTCATGATCTGTGCCTCTCTTGGTGCAGATGAAAAAGAAAGGGTTCTTTATAAGAAACTGTTTAACAATTCTTGTTCAAATAATGGTGCTAAATCCAACTTTTATTAAAGTCACCACCATGGAAAATTTAGGTGAGATGTGGCTGGGGATGTTTGTTATGAGAACAAGGGTTTGTGTGAGCTTGTTTTTGAAAATGAGATGTGGGGGATGCAAACTCCCACAGATGTGACATTGAACAGAATGTTTGCACAAGCTCTTGCAAAGGAAAACAGCAACTCTGAGCAGCTACGTTTCATAGTCTGAATATTTCCACCATTTTCCTGTGTTTGTTATTTTTTTTTCATTCCTTGACTCTTAGGGGCCTTCATTTGCTGCATAATATAGTTATGAGGAGACGGGAAACTGGGGAGGTTCTGGAGAGTGAGTGGTAATAAGCATTTTAAGTTGACTTTTATCTGGTTGGAAACCCAAAACTCTTTTAAAAAAGTCTTGCTTTTCCTCTGGATTTTTGGTATATGTTTTCTGAAATATCTGTCCATTTTAGACCTAAGTAACATGTTTCATTTGAGGAATAAAAGTTGGTTCCTTATGGTCTCGCAGCTGTCCGAGGAACTATTACAGATTATGAACTGTTTATGCATTTTGTGACAGCTGGCAGGATTGCTCCTCAGAACCAGCAATAATAACCAAGTGCTGGTTTATTTAAATTGATGTGTCCACATATTTTACTGTTGTGCTGGCCTGTCTCTGTTATTACTTGCTGTCCACCACAGTTGTTAGTAAGAATATAACAATGAATTCATGGAAATCTAATATTTCTTTTGCATGCTGAAGAATATTAAAAAAAAACACACTGTCTTGGCAGATAATACTTATCTGATGGGAGTTTCTTTCTTAAACATGTACTGTTAATGTAGCCTTTGCCTGAAATAATAAAGACCTAAATGTTTAAATGAGTGAGCAAGAAGAGGCAGAGCTGCCTCTGGAAGGCAGCTGGAAGGTGTTTGATGTGGAACTAGAATTTTGTGTTGTTTCCTCAGTGGGTAGAAAACAACAGAATTTGAATTTCTTTCTCCCCCTGCTCTTTGTTCATTAACTCTTAGGTCAGCATAACAGAGGTAGGAAGATTAGAGCTGCAGAACAGTGGAACATACCAGACAGTGATACTTTAATCTTGCTTGTCCTGAAGAATCAAACCAAGAAAATAATGTTCTGAATGTATAATCATCCGGGATAGTGAGTGTGCATAATGAGAGTACATTAGTATTACTAATTACAAAATGCTGTAGCATCTTTCTGAGCTTTTCATATGTGGATGGATTTGGTGTAATGGATGGCTAAGACTGCAAATTCTGGTTGATTGGACCTACAGAACAGCTTCAATCCCTCAGATGCAGTGCTACAATAAGCTGCAGGAATGTGCTACAGTGAGATCATTCTCACTGTAGTATTTTTAGAGAGGAGGAAACTTCCCAATTTTTCTTTTTCTGTTTACTGTTCTCTTATTGACTTTGCAAATGACATATTACAATGATTTCTGGAAGGAGGCAGAATAAGAGCCTTAGCAAATATTTTAGGCTGTGACATGAAGGACAAACATGACCATACAACCTGTGGTAAATAGGTTCTGATCTGTAGAAAGGGCCAGAAGAAAAAAAGTAATGCCTGGCATGCTCATGGACTTATTTGTGGCACAATCAGTGGTGTGTTTATCTGTTTATTTCGAGGCCTCAGAGTTTAGCTGGATTGAAAAAATTACTAAACTGTGTACAAAGATTTTTTCAACTTTTTTTTTTTTTTTTTTTTTTGCAAACCAGGGTCCTCCTGTTCACGTATAATTTCAATTGCTGTGTCTTCTCACAGACGGACCCTAAAGCTGTTGGGTACTCAGTCCTTACACCTAGGAACAGTGAGAAAAGGACATGGTTTTGCTGCATGGTCCCATTCTGTTCCACTGAGCTTCAGAACTTAAATGTGGTGCTTGTTTGAGCCCAGCCCTTGTTGGTGGCTGTTGCAGCTGCCTCAGAACTCAGTGGGACTGAAGGTCCATCCAGCCTTTGTGGCCTCTCTGCTCATTCCCTTTGACCCATCCAAGCACTTGTCAGCTTGAGATCATATCTGCTCTGGCTGCCCTGCCTCTGTCTTCTCCCAGTTTTTCTTCCACATTCCCACTTATTCCCTCAGCACATTGCACAAGCACATCCTCTCCAGTTCCTGCCTCCTTTTCTATGAGTTTTTGTGCCTCTGATTTCCTCTTCTTTTCCTTCTACAGCTTTGGATAATCTCTCAACAAGGAAATTCAGTGTCTCCTTTAGTCCAGACTGAAATCTTTGTCATTCTCCATTGGCTTCTGTTCTTGAATGCCTTAATATCAACTTGGCTCAATCCACATAGATTTCCAGACAAGCATCTTGTACTGTCTTCTAAATTGTCCTTCATATTTAGAAGTAACTCCTCATGAGTTAGCAGAGGCACCTCAAAACTGTACTTCAGCCTCTGATATTTCTGCTTTGTCTTGAGGTCCAAAGAAATACTGAAAGCAAGTATGTAGATGATGTGCTTAAATAATTGATCATACTAATTGTTTTTGTTGTAGTCTTATATATTTGTCCGTATTTGGGGACAGCAGTTCCATATTCATATTTGTTTAGGAAGCAATTTGGAGTCCCCTCAGTCATAGAAATAATTTTTAATAATAAAAAGGCTTTAGAATTCTGTTGTTGATTAAAGGCAACATAGGGTACCATGTGAATTATAAAAAATGGAGACATTTATTTTCATCCATGCAGAAGTTCAGTACAATCTGGACTCCTTCTCTATTCCACATGACTTTATGCTTTTATTTATGTTAGCTCTCACTGGATACCCTCTGCTTTTCCTCCATTCTTACACTGGCTAAAGTTGGGGGATACTTTCTGGGGGTCATGGTGTACTGCTTTCAAGTTCTCTACTAATGGCTTTCACTTCCCTTTCATGGTGTTTTAATACATTGGCTTGACGGTACCTCTTTTTTTCCTTAAGCCTCTTGAAGAAATGGAAATGGCTGCCTTGGTCTTCTTGTTAAATTTCTAAGCCAGTTGGACAATGAACTTTGCCAGATCTTCCTGACTGATTTATTGAACTGAAATCTCCCCATCCTCCAGGGCATGCACTCTGATTTTTATGTATAATAACCTTATTTACATTGCTCTTTCTTACTCCTGGCCAAGGAATCCTCCTATTCTCCCAAATGGAGTGCTATGAGTGCTGGAGCACAGTGCATCATTTTTAGTTGGCTGGCCTCTTGGAGATCTAGGCCTTGCTAATCACAAGGGTTTCCTGAATGCTTAACAAACACACATCTGCCCTTTGGACTCCTTTGACTGACAAAGAGCTGCTCCACTAAATGCATCTGGGTTTCCTCCATCTGCACAAGATTATTCCCGATGAAGTTGCTGTATTTTTCTCATCTACTTCATTTCAGCAAAAATGGAATGTGAAAGGAAGTGAAATTTGTTACATTAGCCTAACAGCTCACTTGTTACAAGTGACATAATAAAGAACAGTGTTCTTCAAGGAAGAAAACTGAGCTTGAATCCAGAAACACGGGCTGTTGAAGTCAGGCACGGCAGTGGTGGTTAAACGAGAGCCTGGAGCTGTAACTAAATGAAAACACCATTTTACAAGTCAGTCCAGTGTGGGGGACTACTGGGTTCCTACTCTATAACCCTTGGCACAAGGGTTGTATCTCAGCTTCTTTGTAGGCTTCAGCCCTCTTAAAAATCCCCTGTGCCCCATCTTTTTTTAAAAACAGATAATAATTATAAAATTACTTTGCTCCAGAAGCAAAGATCTGCTACCAAAATCCCAGAAAACCTCTTTTACCTGGGAAAACTTATCTTTTGGCACTGTATCTGCCTCTAGTACCAACAGAAATAGGGGGAGAAGAAGAAATAGGGTCAAAGGAAGTGTTGGCAAAGAATGATGTGATTTTTTGATTTTCTGTGAAAACATGATACAATGAATAAAATCATCAACACTAAAATGGGAAACTATAACAACTCTTTTTTGGGGCATAGGTGATTAAATGGGTATAGATGGGGAAAAGTAGCTGAGATGCAAATTGCTGATTAGAACAGCTAACTGTGTTCATGAGAGTCAAACCAAGAAATCAAAGTTAGGTAAATAATTAATCCATTCCTCCCTGCACACCTTGCTCAATCTTCTACATCATATGATCTTCTGACTTGGCTTTGAGAAACTTTAGGCAACTCTTCTAATTCTTTTCAGTCTGTTTATTTCTAACTTTTTCAGCCAATGGCAAGTACTTCTATTTGTCTCCTTTGCAAAGCACAACCAAAATCTGCAACTTTTATGTGCTTCCAAAGCTGTTTCTGCCATAGATACACTCCTAATGTCTCTCACATGGAATAAGAAGTCATCTTTCATTCTTATTAGGTTGTCAACTTAAAGGCACTAAAACAGTTTAGGAGAACCAGACATATGGTGTCCTTACAAATGTACTGGAGGCAAGATGTGCTTAATCTGTGTATTATCCATGATCTCTGAAAATTCAATAGCAAAAATTCTCTAATGTGTCTAATAAGCAATAGCAGGGAAGGCTGAATTTTATGTAAAATGTAATGAAGGGCTCTTAAGCCTCAGCACTGTAAAAGACAGAAAGCTCTGCTGGCAAATACTAAAAAATGTTGAACATTTGGACAACAAAAACAGTCCCAAATCTAGTCTAGTCTTTCATTGTTTGCAGGGCCCATCTCCCTTCACTGGTTGCAAGTTTATTGCTGTATTATCATGAGGATTAGCATAATCATGCATCGAGCCCTAAAGTTTATGAATAATAGCAGAAATCTTATTTGCACCTGCCAGCAGGCATTGGCAGCTCAGGCTGAGGCTGTTGGGGCTTAACAAACAGCAAGGGAAATCTTGCATTTCAACAGGTACAGCTCTGGATGCTCCTGGCTCTGGAGTATGAAGGGTGCACAGTGATTAGTCAGATTTATCTGTAATACAGCAATGTCTGACTCCAGATCAGCTGTGAGGGGTGAAGGGTTGCAATGAGTGCCCTGTACAGCACTGGGGTCACAGGTACAGCAATTCCAGTGTCACTCTTTGGGCAGAAATTCAGCAAATGGCTTATTGCTGGAGCGTGGATCAGATTCCGTGTGGAAGTACATCTGATCAAATGAAAGGACAGTATGACTCTAGGTTTCATCTTCTAGGGGGTTTATCTTATTATGTGAACTTCTCATAACCTTTTGGGAACAGTACCAGTCCTGTCCAGGTTTCAAGACCTGCTCTGTTTCTCCCCTAAGAAAATGTAGACTTTGGTCTTCATATTACAATTCTCATATTAACATCCTCAATAATTTTATGGCAAGATCTTTAAGGAGTCACTTGAGATATTATATACTGTTTGCTCTTTAGTCAAATACTCTGCCTTTTCTAGTAAAAGGATACCCTGATGTTGTTTTATTGATCTTCTTCCTCGCATTTGGTTAGGTGGTGAACCTGTGTACTTTGTGGTTGAACATCTGGGGCAGCGTTTACGATGAGAAAGCCATAAATTTGACTTTTTATTAGCTGCCCCTGGTTGCAAACAGATTCTCATCTGAAGATCTAACCTGCCTAGGTCAGAGACACATAAATATTTTGGCAAGATTTGCTATCTCACGTTACTCCCAGTTTTCAGTCCCCCTCCTCGCCCATCCAAATATTTGAACCATTCCAAACTTCCACCCTCTTTTATTGTATGATCCCCACTGGGCCCCACTGTAATTTGCTTACAGGTCATGGACTTCCCCTCTCCAGTTTTTTTCTGTTAGTATCTGCCATGTTGTGTGGAACAGAACTTCCTACAGGAGGGACTGTGTTACCACAACTCCTAAATTCGACACCAAAGGATGTTTTTCGGTTGCTTAATTGGCAATGCAAATTTGGCCTTACAAATATTGATCATTCAATCAAGCCCAGCTCACTGAAGGGTGTGGCATCATATTTTATCCAAGCAATTCTCCAGTTGAGTTAGGAAATACAACAGGCTTTTTATGGAAACACAAAACAATGTTTATCATGTTTCAGACAAACATGGGTAAGAAACTGTAAATTCTTAAACCAATTACAAAAGAAGTGAGTTGTGTAATGCCTGACACTAAGGACTGGCTCACTGGCAGCCCACACTGCTTGCTGGCTTTCAAGATTGAGTAACTTTTCTTCAGCCAACAATTCCCATGGTTCTCAGAGCCATTCTCATGCCATTAATCTACTCTAATAGGAACAAACCCAAACCCCCTTACTCCCTAAGAGCTGTTGGACCAATATGTCATCCCATCTGGCCTTTTTCTTAGCACAGAATTCCCAAGGCAGTACCATCCTGACTGAAGGATGGAAGCATAATTCTTTCCAAGTACACATCAGTACAAAAATGCACCCTCCCTCTTTCACTGTCTTACTGTGTATGTTGTGATAACATTGCTTTCAAATTTTAAGTGTCTATATCATATTTTTAAAATGTGTTTTTTATCTAGTCTAAGTAGTAGAGAGTGTCCTGAAAATTTATTGGAGGCCTGTAATTTCCTTCATACCTGCCTGAGATTGCCAGATGGTTCAAAGTGACACCTAAAACTATGGGTAGAGAAATCTGATGTTTCCACCGGCGTTTCTGGTGAAGCGCCGCAGCACAAAGTGTGCGATCAGGAAAGATCCCCTGTGTCAAAAGTACTCCATTAGTAGTCCCATGTGCATGAATTCAGAGAAGAAGAATGTCTGAAATGTATTGTATCGCTGCAGTCCAGCCTGAGAATCCTTTGGTTAATGACAAAGGAATCACGGTTTTCTCAGCTCTGTAATGCACTGAGGGGAATGTGGGAAGTGCAAGTTGCACAGCCCAGCAAGGCCATTCTGTCGTCATGGCCAGGTGAAATCTGGAGACTGGAAATTAGGAGAACCTGCAGTTCGAGTTCTGGTCTGTTATGGCCACATAAGGAGCCATGGACATGACTCCAGAACTCCCTAGTTTACCGTGGAGATGAGCCTAAATGGGGCTCCAGAAACTTTTCAGGCAGTGGGACGCAGAGAAGGTCTGGGAATTGTTACACAGACCCTTTGGGGCAGAGGTTTGAGCCACTGCTCTTTGGGTTAAGTGTGTAGGGTTAGTGGAGGAGCATCGTTCCTGCTCTTTGGATTTCATTTGTACCTCCCTAGTACAGCTTGAATACTTTGACTACCTGTGAATTGACATTTTCCCTGAGCTTTTTTGCTGTTTATTGCTTTTCTAGTTTTGTTCAGTTGTTACAAAACATTCTTTTATGGAATTTGATTTTGTTATGGTTTTGTATCTGATAATTCTCCAGATTTGGAATGGCTATGGGCACGATTGGGTTGGAGTTATTAATTTTGCACCTCTGGACTGTGTTATTACTTAGGGCCTGCAGAGAAAATGCAGGTAATTCAGAGTTCAAATTTTTCAGTTGAAATGTTTCCCTACTTCTGTTATAGGGTTCAACATTAAGAATATTGAGCGTGTCCTCAAGCGTGGCAGTCTAAGCACTTGATATTTTCTTCTTCTCAAAACCCAGTATCTGTTCAGTGCTTTCTCCAGAGAAGAATGTCTAGAGGTTGGTAACAGTTGATGTTTTAAAGGGGATACTTTTCAAGTACATAAACTTGAGGATTTTGGTAGGTTTATTGTTACTAGATTTGAGGATATTGCAGCTTGCTTTGTGTTGTTTTGAAAGATACTGTGAGTTCAGATTTCTTTGTTATTATAATCATCTGAGGCAGAATTTCTGGTTGCCACATTTTGTCCAAATGCTGCTTCCAATTTTTATTTTATTTCAGTTTCTTTTTGCATAAATTAAGTGACACATCTCTGGTCTGTTAGTGTAACCTACAGCTTTGTACACTTACAAATCCAATCCAAAGGAATTTAAATAGGACAAACTAGGAGAGTACAGCCTAGTAGAGGAGGACACCTTGCTTTTCCTGTGGTCTGACAGGATCTCCATGCTGGGGATTTGCTCTGTAGAGCATGGGCAAAGATTTCATCTTCTTCCTGTGCACAGGGATTACTGATGATACAGTGCTAGTCCCTTGGCTGATTGAGCCTAATGTGCATTTTATAGGATATGGTCTATAAACCCCAAACACAGCACCAATCAATATCAATTTTATTGCCTTTTCCCTGTCTTCCCACTGATATCTAGAGCCTAAGTGGTACATGTGGAACTTGTTCTTCCATGTCCCAGAAATTGGGACTATTGCCAGCACAGAAAGACTAACAAGCAGATTTTATGTCAGGCTAATTTGAGTTTCAATTTTATTTTAGTCCATAGAAAGTGAGAATCTTATTCAGTGACCCAACAGAGTTACTGTGATATAAAAAGATGGGAGATCAGGAATCATTGTTCGTTCAGCCAACCATGATAGGTGTACACAGGCAGCATTTAAAAATAATTTATTTGTTCTCTCCTATAAAACACTGTAATAACAAACTTCCCTTAAGTGACATCTGTGCATGATGAATTGCATCCGATGATTTCCACAGGTAGATGTGGAGCTGTCTCTTTTCTGCTCTTTGGAGATTTGGAGTGTATTAACTTTATGAACTCCACGGGAAAATGATTGCTTTTTAGAGGGATTATTCAATTACCCACTTTAGGCACGATGCAATAAATCTTAGGTTACACTAAAGCCAGGCATTAATCAGCAGAGCCTGCGAGCATGATGGCTCTGTTCTCCTGGATGTCCAGCAGGCTTAAGGCAGCATTCATTGTCTTCAGTTCATTCCTCACAGGTACAGCTGATCAATTCTTATTATTTTGCCTTACTAACCTCTGTCTTAGTCTTCTGAATTTGCTATAACCCTTATGCATTTTGATTAGAGTTTAAACCCTGTTTCCCCTTTTAAATGAGGTTAGTATATACATACAGGCAAAGGCAAAATATTATCAATTTTCCCCATAGCTCCTACACTTCAGAAATATTTAGGAGCCATTTTCAACACTTTTCTAAAAATATGTATAGTACAAATGTTGTTCTCTGATTGAATAATTGGTTTTCACTAGTGGCAAAAGTTTGTGAAACTCAACTTTGGTACTTTTCAGTACACTTAAAAATCAGGTACAAGCTGCCACTTGTTTTTACTTAGTAACATTTTCACCTGAAATGTTAACCACAAAATACAGTCCCTTATTGTTTATGGTTCCCTTGTTAAAGCGTGGAGAAAGTATTCTGTCTAGAAAGGGAGAACAAAATCCTTAGGCAAGAATAAGAGAATTGTTTTCTAAACTGAACCTTCGTGTGAGGTTTTATTTTTGCATTCATATCTTCCTGGCTTTTTCTCAGCTCAGAACATTCCTGGCAGTTACAGTGGGATGGCTGGTTCCTCCTCGGTGTCCGTGTGGGGAAGAATCGCTTGCGAAGTCAGTGCAAGCCGCTTTTTGTTTATTTGTACTGGTTATCTTACCGACTGGAGAGATCCTGTTACATTATATCATTGCACTCTGATGAATGTCAACAGTAACGAGAAGCTAAGAAAATATTTTTCAAGGATGTAAGTTAAAGCCGTTTTGGTGATGAAAAAAATAGAAATATTCACACTGCAAGAAGAAATTAGGACGTGTTTCCTCGAGTACTGTACCTTTTCTCGCTCTTGCAGTCCAGGCACTTTGACTCCCTGTGCAGCAGGTGGTGCCAGAGTCCAAGTAACCTCTCTTGGCTCTCTGAAAGACACTTTTAATGTTTGCCAGTGGTGTTAAGATGTCATTTCAAAGTACTGTAAAAATGCTGTTAGTGGATATGGATCCGCAGGAAAGAGCATTTGTGTCAGAAAGCTCCTGTGGTGAATGTCAAAATCCTCCGTTTCGTCTCGAAACCCTTGATAGAAGCTGAGCTTACAAGGCCAAGAGCTGGTGTGTCACAATTCAGGAATAAGCTGGTGCTGAATTGCTTTACTTGATAACTCCAGATTTTGCATGAGAGAGCAGTGCTGCAGGAAACAGAAGAAAATACAAATTAGAAGAAATAAAACTGATTGGGAAACAAACCATCACACATTCCAGCTCACTCTGTGTGAGAGTATAAAGATCCAACTGGGATGCAGGTCTGGATGCAGCAGTAGAGGTACGACAGTTCTCAGTGAGCTGCTCTTGCTGCCCTTGCATCTGGATGGTGATCATCCATTTGCTTTGGTAAAAACAAGTTCCAGACTGGTTGTTTGATAACTACATTAAGGCAAAAGGTCTTTTTTTACCTATGAAAGCCATTTGAGGGAAGATCAAATAACTACCTAGGAGTTTTTCTGCATGAGAAGGTCAGTGCTACTTTTGTGGAGGACTGTAAACATTTTTAGCACTCGTTTGCTTGCCAGGTGTTTCTCAGAGGGAGAGCATACAGTGTGCTGGCTCGGGGAACAACATCCCCTCAGCGTGCCTGTGATTACCCATTGTTTATTTGTATAACCTTGGTTCGTGCCTAAGGCCCCACACTTCTGCCCTCCAGCATTTGGGCCGAGTTAATGGAAGGCAGGACAAGCAAACACCTTGGAGCTCACAGCACCCTCAGTCCTGTGCAGGCATCTGCTGCCACGTGTTCCCTCAGCGCAGCAGCCACCAGGCCAGTGATGTTTGCTCTGCAGGGTCCATTCTTATCATGTACCAGCCTCTGTGTGGTCCGGGTTCAGCTCGGGTGTAGGTGATGCTGTTCTGACTCCCACTGAAAGGGTTATTCAAACAGCCAGTCAGGAGCTTCCTCCTGCCTTCCCAGCTGTTTGATCCAGGGAATGGAAGCTGTGTGCATTACTGCACCCAGTCCCTGGGTGTCCAAGTAAGGACTTAGGTGTGTACAACTACTGAATTTTTTTGGTATCTTTCTAGTCAGACTCTAACACACTAAGAGAACTCCTGCATTCCTCCAGGCATTATGTAACTGCCCAGGAAAAGTTAATATTTCCAAAGCTTGGCCACTGTTCCATAAGACGACTTAGTTGGTCACACGTAGAACCCGCTTTGTGCAAACAAATGGTGGTTTTGACTGATTACAGCAGCACGTGTTTTAAACCTTCCTGTGGCTTAGTGGAGTTTGAAAACTAGAATATGCTTTAATGATAATATGGGCTTTCTGTGTACAGCTTCCCACCCTTAAATAATTCTGTGCTCTACCATCAGAAGTAGTAATGTGGAAAGTGATTAATCCAACACTGTTTATGTACTAAGTGGTGGATCCTGGACCAGAACTCCCTGTCTCAAATCCCCTTGAGTTCCACACAAAGTAGTTAAGAGCCACTGCATTAGCCATAGCCAGGTAGATTTATAAGAATTTATAAACAGAATATCCATGTGCTAATGGATATGAACCTGTCTGAAGAGATTTGGATCCAGCACTCTGTGTGATTTCTTCACATCCTTGCATTCAGGCTGCTCTCCCATTCTCTGCAGACCACTCAGAGGGAATGGAGAACAATGCCCTCTGCATACATGGAAAGCATTGCACAAAGTAATACAAAGATAATTTAAAAAATCAGACAAATTTTCATTTATTTGCTGGCAGGATCCAGAGTCAGTGACAGTCCAGTGTAGACAGGAAGGAGATCCCTCCATGCTGCAGCGTGAGGTGCAGTAGTGAGGGAATATGGCTACTCAAACCCACGGAGTTCAGTGATGGATTAGCACAGGCACTTCCTGGGAGAGCCTGTG
This sequence comes from Manacus candei, assembly GCF_025592945.1. Taxonomy (NCBI): domain Eukaryota; kingdom Metazoa; phylum Chordata; class Aves; order Passeriformes; family Pipridae; genus Manacus; species Manacus candei. Next base: position 2,131,973 of record NW_026138110.1, read on the forward strand.
CCTGGAAAGGACCACCCAGCTCCCTGGCTGCAGTATCTCCATTCACGGGGAAACATCAGGAGCTGAAATATTTCTGACATCCTGAAGCAGAATTTGATCTGTAATGAGAGGTCAGCAGCCAAACCTGTAATATCTGAGGCCTAACAAGGCAAGAGCAACAGATGACTGTGCACATTCCATCCTGTGCTGTGGCCTGGGACTGGGGATCTTCTTCAAACTTTGGAGGATAGATAGGGTTGGGCCAGATAAGAGTGACTGAAGAGCCATAATCACCTAAACCCCCTTTAGTCTCCCAGACTGGGAAGGAACCTTTGTGGCTGCAATACTCTAAGGGAAAATATTTGAGGGCTGGTTAAATTTGTGGCCATTGTAAGTGAAGATAAAAGAAATATTTACTAATGTGTTCCCGCTGTTGTCCAGCACACTGCTGCCTGTGTGGAAGCATGGCATGTGGAGGCCTCTCTGCAGACACTGGAGGTAACTCAGTGCAGTGGGATGGGAAAGAGGGTGTCACTGCTTATAATTCAATTGTCACAGGGTGCCCGAGGCCGTTCCAGCAGACAGTGTGCACAGCTTCAAGATCTGAGAGGGCTTTGGGTGATGTGAAACATGCTGTTGCTAAATGCTGGATTTGATTTGTTTGTTGGAAGCTCAGAATAAAGAGGGTAACTTTAAAAGGGGTGTTAATTCCTTAGCCAGGGACAGTTGCCATCTCTCCAGAGGCACATGTGTGTAGGATTAGCTCCTCTCCTTGGCCCTTGAAGCTGATCTGTAATATAAAGGAACAATTTTGAAACGGGCAGAATCTGTGCTGACCTCCCATATGAGGGGTAAGGCTGGGCACTGAGCATGTGGGTGGTAGAGTGGAAGTTTCCATGGAGTATGGGTGGGGGCTTCTCTAATAATTTACATTTATACTGGTTCCAGTTGGACAAAGCTGGCTCAGTGGCCAGGGCAGTGCCTGATGCATGACTTGTTCCATCTTGTTTGTTTGTGGAGCCTTGTTCTGGGTATCTAAAGACAACAACCCTTCTTGGTGCAGCGTGGCTTCAAGTGAAGCTGATAGGAAGCAGGCTGGGATGCTTGGAAACCCAGCATTCTTTAGCTTAAGTTATGGAATCTGCTTTGAAAGACACAATCTACAGATGTTCAATGTGGGCTCAATTTTCCCCACATCACGATGAAGTTACAGATGAAGTATTTCCATTTGTTATTATCCATGGGGAAAATGAAAAAAAAAAATCATTAAGGGATAAATAACCTCTTATAAGATTTATTTTTTTTAAAAAAGGTTGTTTTCCTTCGTCTGATCCAGGCTTTCATCTCCTTAAGTGTACATATGGACATGGTCAAACTTATTCTGACTAACTTTGAAGCTATTTGAATATTACAAGTGTGAAATTGTGACCACACGTGTTATATTAACACTTTGCAAAGGAGAATTGTGTGTATGTGAGAGAAAAATCAGCTGCATATATGAGGTGAAAATGGAAGCAGTTGAAAAAGGTTGGAAAGAAATAAGGGAGGCATAAATAACAAAATAATATTATTTGTGTACGCAGTGAAATACATAATATAAATCTGGGTACCTAGACCGTCTTCTAGTCCAGTATTTTTGAATACATCACAAAATAGTTCAAAATATCTATTTTGAAAAATAACTGAATTACTCTTTTAGTAGAAATACTGCAATGGATGCTTTTAATTTAGAGGCAGCAAAGTGATGGTGAACTTGACCTAGACTGAAAAACATAAAAATCAGACCTTAGGACGGTCAAAACTGTGCAAATGTCACAAGGTTTTTTTTCATTTTTGTTGCAAAAGAAATGAAAACTTTCAGTGTGAACCAAGAAAAAGTTAATTGACTCCCACTAAATTTTGAAGTAGCTACCACATTTCCCTGAAAAGTCCTGTCACTTTTAAGCTTTCCAAATAAGGAATTTCAAGGAAAAGGGAGAACATGCAGGGAAAGGGCTTCCAGGCAAAAGATGAGGATATGGGTAAAACTGTCTTTCATTTTTTCCTTCTCTCTGAAATCCAGCACCAAGGGAAGGCAGTGACTGTGATAATAGAGGCAAGTGATAAATGAAAGAAGGGACACTTCAACATAATCTAGATAACAGGAAAATTTTAAATGGACAATTTAACACGAGAGTCTGCATGGAATTATTTTTCATTAAACAATCAAAGCTTGTGGTAATGCAAATGAAATCCATTTTTAGCTGCAGGAAATTTTGAGAATTTCAGAGGAATAGAAAATATGAGAATAATAATATCATGATGGTAATTCACAGTAATTATAGAAAAGCATAATTGCACAACACAAGCACTAATCAAAGCTGGGAAGAGCACTTTGGCATTCATTAGGATTTCAGAGCTATTAGCATTTACCTTTGTCATTGGGCAGCACACAACAAGCATTATTAATTTCATGTCAGTCTAGAGCATAGTTTCCCTGATCAAATATCAGTTCCTAATGATGAACCATGAAGATTGGCCTATCTGACAGGGATTTTTGGGATGTATTTTGAGAGGAAAGCTTTGCTGGTGACCTCCTTGGACGTAGGTTATTTCTGAAGGTCTGTGAGCTATCCTGTATGTGGACAAATTCCAGCACTTTATTTGCATCTGCTGGCCTAAAAAAGCTTCAGAGCCTTGCCCGTGCTTTCCCTCTTGATGTCTTACAGGTGTAATTTTCTGAGCTTCATACATCTGTGTGTGTGTTAATAATCAAAGTGTTATTGAGCTGTGCACATGTCTCGTGCTGCTGTGGTACATGTGCAGCTCATCAGTTGTGCTCCCTGGAACTCCGAATCTGATGTTCAGCTAGTCCTGCATTATTCTGGGTGTAGAATTCGGGTCATTTGGTTGTTGTTTGGTTGGTTTTTTTTCCCCTGCTGACCAGCTGTGCTTTTTTTCTTCACCTGCCCTGACTGCCTAGCATGAGGACAAGATCATTTTGCAGTTCATACCACACAGGGATGGAGGTGAAGGGAACATTTGAGCCAATCAAAGTTGAATTTAAGGAAGAAGAATAAGGAATATTCTCTTAGGTTCGGTAGAAGAGAAGCTGTAATTTGTGCAATAAAAGAAACAAACAAAATCAGGTCCCTGAACATGAAATGTGACTCTCCAGGCCCTCTTGGTTCTTTTTGTAATCCTGTTTATGCATTAATTTTTTTAAAAATCAAATCTGTTCTCTTGCTGACATTTACAGGCTTAAAAAGACTCTATCCCATCTGTATGCCTTTTGAAGAGAAGAGTTGTCTGTAGGAGAAGACATTGGCTAATAAATAAAAGAATACCTTAATTTGTTGTTCAATTAAGCAAGATACAACTTCCCAACATACAGGTGGGTCATTCCCAGTGTTGGAAATAGCAAGTATTGGCTCAATTTTCCCTTTCCTCAGCTCACTCCCTGTCACAGTGCTTTTCCCTGGCTTGTGGCAGGATTGTTTCTCTGTTAGCAACTTATTTTTTAACACACCATTCTGACACCTTGACAGTTCATGTGCTAAATCAAACTTTACAGTTCCTGGCAGGCAGTTATTAGATGTATTGCACTTAATTAACTTTGCACCTAATTACAAGCAGCGCTGGCCGATTACAAAGGGCATAAATATATTAGTGCCCTGGCTGTCACATCAGGAAAATGGCTGTTGGAACAAGTCAAGCAAAAGCAATTACCACATTGTGTGCATGGGGAAGTGCAGCAGAGTGCAGGAAGAGGAATTAACTGGTTTGCTGTGAGCAGGAATTTGATTTTGCAGTTTGCATTTCAGGTGACCCCAAAAGGTATGATAAAAGATTGCCTTTCATTTGTGTAAACACTTCTTGCGTGTGAGAGAAGAGCTAAACTTGCACGGTGAGGGCTGACTTAGGTTTTGCGAGATACCCACCCTGGGTATGTGTAGATTGAATATGAGGATTCCAGCATTAAGGAAATTAAATATGTGCTACAGGTTATAAGCAAAACTTGTGATTCAGAATGGCAGAGTGCAACTGTTACTTATACAGGAGCTGCCAAAATGAGCAGGAATGCATAATTTGGTCTCATCTCTAGAGGAATATGTTGTAAAGAGCAAATGTTAGCACTCAGCTGGCATTCAGTGGAAATCTGTCTTGTGTTAGCACAGGAAGAAAACATCTCTGCTGAAAAAGTAAGCAAGGCATCCAGAGCAATCTTGAAAATTTTGTCAGTGGCTTTGTAAACAAGAGTCTTTATGAGAGAGATGTTTCCTCCTGTATCAAGTTTCTACTCATGCCCTCTTTTGCAGAGGAAAATTGAGCATGTTATGCAGGTGGCTGAACTGACTGTTGTTATCCATATGGCCAAGAAGGGATGTTGCCTTCATTTCACCAGAATCTTGGTGAAGGAGGAAAAACTGAGAACTGTTAAATACGACAATTTTTTCATTCCTTTTCCTTTTGCTGCTTTGCAGCAGAACAGCCTCTGGATTAGCAATGTTTTGCAACAAAACGAAACAAAATGTTTGTTTCCCCTTTCAACAAAACTCAATTATTCGTCAGTGTGCAGACAAACCAACATAAGCCCAAGTCACAGGAATTTCATGGTCAGACTGTACTATTTGCTTTGTGCAAGGTACTTACTTAACGCTTTGTACAAAACAGCACCGAGGTCACAGCAGCCAGTTTCGTATGTATTGGCCAAAAAAGGTCACTAGAACTTGACTTTGCTTGAGGCAAATGGAAAGAAACAGAGGGAGTCACAATGTGGTGCTAAATTAGTGGCTGTAGGGCTTGTGCCTGTTGTTATTTACAAGCTCTGCATAAAGAGAGCTGTGAGGATGGATGGAAACCTTTCCCAGCCCAGAACAGCCAGTCATTGTGATTCCCCCCTAAATAGGCTGCCTGTGTTGTTTCTGATAACTCATGGAAAAGTAGGTGGCCTGTAAAAGAAGTTTTGGATGCCTTTGCAAGTGTGCAGGCATGAAACAGTCAGTGGACTCCTTTGTGTGCAACTGCATAAAGTGGGAGATAATGTGTTTTCAAATACTGCATTGCATCACCACTGCAAACATTGCTCAGTGTGTTAAGACCTTGGGTGGCCAACAATTTTTACCCTGTATAAAATTAGAGACACTGCTGTAGAAAAATAAACCTGCCCAGGAAAGTGTCCTGATGGAAAGGCCTGGGGGAGGGAAGCACTGTCACTCAAGGAGCCCGTGCCAGTGCCAGTCCTTACTTAGAAGAGTCAGGAACTCAGCCCAGGAGAGAAGTTAAATCAGTCAGGGGTTCAGGTAGACCTCTATGATTTCAGTTTTCAAGGGCAAAATATGTGATACTAAGCTTTTTTCACTGTGGGGTGCAAGGAATTGATGTGAAATAATGGGGACTTGACTCTCCCAATGCACAGGGTGAGCTATGATCAACACAAAGTGTGTTAGAATGGTAATTTCTTAACTGAATGCACTAGAAGTAACAATCCATGAATAATGTTTAAAACAATAAAAGTAAATCTTAAGCTTCATGCACTTGAGGAAAATGAGATAAAAGAGCAGTGAGAAGTTATTCCAACAGGATTTTATGTGCTTCATTTTTTTTTCTGATGTGGATGCTCATAGAATTATAGAATTATTTAAGTTGGAAGAGACCCTGTTTAACATCACTGAGGCCACCTGTAAACCAAACACTGCCAAATCTACCACTAAACTATATCCCTCAGTGCCACTTCTACATGTCTCAAATACCTCTAGGTGAGGTGACCTGTCCTTCTTAAATGGCTGCTGATTTGATCCAATTGCTGTTAGTTAAACTATTCAACCTGAATAGTCAGTTTGTATTTACATGTGTGTGTATATATATATGTATGTATTTGTGTATATTGTTGTATCAGAAACCCATGGTGGTGGAAATTCATTGAGAATAGTGAAGAAAAAGCTGGGAAGTCAACTATGGCAGCTCTTTTGCCCACTTGGATAATATTTCAGTAGCCACCATGGAGTCCTCAGCTTTTCCATATTTATCATATTTGCACTACAATACAAATAACACAAATGACACAAAACTGAATTGATTGTTCTTTTTTGTTCTGTAGATGAGATGTTTCTCAGTCCTGAGATCCGAGGATCCTCTCTGCCATCAGTTTTTGGAAGCATCTAAAGGACAACTGGGAACTGCAGTGCTATGTGGAGAGCTGGCAGGTCTGTGAAAGCCCTCTGTTAGACTTTCCATCCAAGTCTGCTTTGTTCTTGGAGCTGCACAGCTTGCAGTTTGACTTCTACACCCTGTTGTAATGACTCTTTCCATGTGAGTGCATCATCCTACAGGAAGCTAATTGACTTTGACTTCCCTACTTCTCTTCTCAGTGGGTGATGCCAGTTGTAATTCTTTTATTGATTGTTTAGAACAATTAGCGGAAAACAAATTTCTCCAAAGAACAGATAATTTGGTTTTGTTGCTCTCTACCATTAAAGCTGAACAATTTGTTATCTGGGGGAAAAAAAAAAATGAATAGGGAACACATTCTGTCTGTTTATTAGCTGAAGAGGGACAGGTTAGCTCATCATTAATGTCATCGGTAATTAGCGCTCTCGTGCTGCCACCATCTGCACCAGGGGCTGGCAGTCTGTCAGCAGCCTCCAGTGCCAGGGCTGATGGTGTCTGTCTGTGCCAACCCACGGGCAGGCCCTGTGTGATCCCGACATTTGTAAACAGCAGTGGGCTAATGGGATCGAACCAGGCAGTTTTGTTGGATCTGTGGCTGCTGCCCTGGGAAGGACACGAGGCTTCAAACCTCCCCGGGCAATTCCCAGTCATTGGGTCACCAGCACCGGGCTCAGGATGCCACTCTCAATTAATCAGAGTTCTGCTGGTCACAGCTGGTTTTTGTTTCCATTTGGGACAAGGTTTGGGAAGGCAAATGTGACCTGTGCTCACATTCCATCGGCATCACTGCCCTCCACGACAGCCAGCACGGAAACCCTGACGTGTCCCACAGAGGCCTCCTTAATTGGATAGGCTTCCTAGTTGTTAGGGGGTAATAGCTTCTTATTCTACTCCAGACTGAAAAGAATGGATTTTACTTGACACAAGTCTTTTCAAATAAAAAAAAAACCCAACCAGGGAAAAAGGTAATAATTCTGTAATGTTTAGGCACTAGTCAAGGTGTTTTACTGACTCTCATTTCTGTTATTCAGGTTTTATTTTGAGGAAAAAAAGTTCTGAAAATTCTCACTGCTTGGTAAAATCACTTGTGAAGGTCAAGAGGATCTTTAGATCCTGCATGCAGGGATTTGGAAGCTTGTGTTGGAATGGCTCTCTGCCAGGCTTAAATTTGCATCATGGTTACTATGAAGGAAATGATTATGCATGGAAGGGGTTAGTGAGGTGTTTAGTAGTTTTTCATTGGTACTCTCCAGTTCTGTGCATTCAGTCATGTGGATTGTACATCCAAGTACAGGTGGAATTTAAATGCTTCCCTTGGCACGTGGTTTTGAAGCCACATTAAGATGTATTACTTCAGGTATCATGGAAATTATAATTAGGGAATATCTATTAATAGTGCTTATTCCTCATATCTGGACATTTTCTTCTCCAGGAGCACACAGGTGTTAAAAATGCGAGTTCCCACTGGCATTGTAGAAAAACTCATGTCACAGCTGTAAGGTAGAGCACAATTCCCAAGGGACTGCTAAATGTTTGTGTTGGATGCATGGAGCCTGAGCATGTCCAGGGAGTAATCTCTGTTTCTAGTGGGAGAACATGGATCTGCCTTTGGAAACTCTGAATCTCAGTCAGAGGTGGGAGGAGTCAGGAATTTCAGAGTCATTAAAATGCATTTCCAAAGATCTGGTGTTAGCAAGAGGTGCAGTTGGGTTACTTGTTCTCTTAAAAATGGACAGAAGTGGAGGCAAGAGCAAAATAGGGGAAAGTATGAAGGATAACAGGAAAGCTGGGATGTCTCAATATATTAAGTCACTTTGTGGAAAAAAGGCAGCATGTGTGTGTGTATATATATATGTATATATATATAATTTGGAAAGGGAATAATGTAAGGAAGGTGATACTGTAATGAACAAGAAAAAAGGAGTATTTTATGACTTAATATTCTAAAATGCTGATTTACAAATGCAAAAGGTAGTTTGCACTTGTGGGCTGATCCAAAACAACTGGAATCAAAATGTTCCTTTGGGTTTCAGTAGCTTTTAGACCCAGGTGACTTTTCCAGTGTTTTCTGGGTAAATTTACTGCATGCAAATTTTTACAGAATTTGCTGCCTTCAGCTGCCATTAGAAATCAGCTCTTCTAAGGAATGTACAGAATAAACATGTCATGAAAAAAATCAGGTGTTTAAGGTCCAAATGGAATAGCAATATGGTTTATAAGAATCTTTTGTTGTTCCATTTACTTCTGTGGCATTTGAGTAATTATTATGTGGTGTGCCCATTCGCATATTTAGATATAAAATTTAAAATTATATTTTACATTATATTTTAAAGATACATATCTGTCTATCTTGAGGTATCAGTGGATCAGTACAGAAAACAAAGTCGTTTTAGCTTTGGGATTAGAGGAGGGAAAAGAGGTTTTAATCCACAGTTCTGGGGTACAATTGTAACTTCTCTGTCACTTTCTTACACATAAAGTGGAAAACCATTACAGATACTAAAATTAAATATTATGCCAATACTGTAAATGCAGTGTGAGGATTTACTGTATTACTGAGCTCTTTAGAATATTAACATTCCTTGGCTTCACTGAGAAACATTGACTGATTCCAGGTGAGTCACCTCAGACAACAAAGCCCACTGTTGGTGGAATCTGTCACACAGAGCATGAGGTGACAATTCCCAAGGGCCACGTGTAGATGTGAGGATATTTTGTTACACTGTGGTGACTCACATTCCTTTAGTTCTCATTAGTTTACACTGTATTCTATTATAGAAAAATTGATTTCTGTTAACTTCCACCTTCACTTAACGTACACATATCATTTAATGAGCATAATATACCTTAAAATATTAAATTACAGCCTTTCTGCCTCCCAGGTAGACTGTCAGACCTGGTGGTGTAAATTAATATGTAATGCTGCACAGCTAACAAATTCCATTTAGCCAAGCAGCTCCCAGGGCTGGAGTTTTCCACTGAAATCAATGGAGAGACTTAGAATGGCTCCATTAATTGCTAAAATAAGAGTGTGCATTCACAAGATCAAACTCAGTTAACTTTTTTTTTTAAGATTCGTATGAAGTAGACTGTTACCCTCTGATACTGAATCCTCTTTTCCCTCAGGCTGAAATTTTGTATATTATTTTTCAAAACACCTGCTGAGTTGGGACAGAAGAAACTAAGCAGCCCGTGATATCATTTTTCATTTAGAAAAATATGTTGTAGTCGTAGAAGATTATTATAAATTGTTTCTTGATTGTAAATAATATACATCCAGACAATAGATAATTAATTGCAGGCAAAGTTCAATTAAGAAAGGTCACCTTAAATGTGCCTTATTTTATTTGTCTCCCTGATTATCGCTGGTCAGATGTAATTACATACTTGTCAAATTGCAGCTCTGGAAAGATGGGTTAAATGTCACTGTAAATTGCAGGTTTTAAAAAAGTAATTAATACATACTTCTTGACTATTTTTAGGTTGGGTTCACTGGGTTTTTTGGTCTGACAATACCACCAAAGCTTAAAGCAATCAGAGGTGACTCAAAACACACTCAAAATACCCATTTAATTTTAATAAGACTTGGACCTGAAGAACTCCATTATAGGCAGATAAAGTCTTGGATCTAACTGAGGTTCAGAATTGCTTCTTACCTGAGTAAATGAACAGCAGAGTAGAAATTTGGGCCTTTTTTAATTCTCTCTGTTCCTGACAATCTAGTTAGATTGTTGCAAGATGGATAATTTACTAGCCACAGTTATTTCTGATTTTGCACTAGGCACTATTTATAATAATGAGCACCAACTCCAAACTTTGTAGCCTCTTGGTTTTTTTCTTCCATCTTCCCCCTTGCCCTTCACAGCTTTTCTTTGTGCTGTTGTTGGACACATCTTGAGAGTTATTGTATCAACAGTCAACTTTTTAGATGGTTTTGAGGTGTGCTGGCACTGACATCTGCAAAGCTGTCCAGGGCACTTGAACACAACCCTCCTCTGGCAGTGCTGGGAGCAGTGCTGGGTATCAGATCTGAGCAAAGGCAGCTCAGGTTTCCTGGTGCCAGCTGGTATTACATTTATGGGGATCAAGAAAATAAACCAGGTTTGCCCAGAATGCCGTAGCCTATTCCAAATGCAAGTGAAGGGGTTGGGAATCTGAATCCCTCCTTTATCCCAACTGCTGGAGCTAGAGGGTGAGTGGGAGAAAGCCAAACTGTGAGCTAAGGTGAGGAGAGGCTCAGTGAGAAAGGGCATTGATGGAAATCCCTGGGGTGAATGGAAGTGGACTTGCAGCAGGTTTGCATCAATTGGAAAGCTTTCTGGTCACCTCCTTTGACCACAGAGTGTGAGGCTTCATTGTCTTTCTCCTCTTCATGTCATGAGGCATCTCATGTTGAAGAGTTACACCCCACAGCAAAGTAGAAAACATACAGAAAAATATGTTCTAGACCTTCGTCAGCCTCTTTTCTGCTGGGAAAGGGTGGCTGACAGGGGTATACAGACACCACTACTGCTGACAGCAGTTGAAAAAATTAGCAGGTTTTTACTGTTCTGTAAATATTTGGATCGTGATAAACAGTTTGATTTTGGGTACAGACCACTCTTCAGTAAGTGTAGTGCCACCTAAATTTGCTTTTTGGTGTGAGTCAGAGCTGTGCCCTCGAGCCAGAATGAACTTGCCTCAGGTCCTAATGAACCTGAACTGACAACCCTCAGGCACTCACTTTATTGACATCTTGGTAGGATAGAGAACTGTTTGTTTCTGGTTTTTTTTGCCAACTCTGTTACCTCAAATAATCAAAATTCAGGACTTCACAATGACTCCTCAGTGATAAAAGGACACTTTCCTTGACTGGTGTCCTTTGAGATGGGCGGGTTCTGAACATCAGCCAGGGATCAGTGCAGTTTCACAAGTGCAGTCCTTGGGAAATAGCACAGAATTCTTTGCACGAATATGCAGGCTTGCTTTTGAAAGTTGCACTCAAAACTCATTATGGATTATTTTCAATTATGAATCAAAGCTCTGAGAATGCTTTTTTTCTAATGGGGTTAATCTGACACGGGAAAAGAGGATAACTTTGCCGGTGTAGATTGCATATGCAAACAGGAAGCCTATGGAGCCTTCATGCTTCAAGTGCAGCGTGTGATTCTTTTTAGATTCAGCCACGAACATTTTCTGTGGCAGTACTCCACTCCTTTTGTTTTATGGTATCAAATGAAGACTGGGACATTAAAAGCAGGGCATGAGAGAAATGAAAAATGTCAGTAAAAGCAGCTGATGAAAACCTTATTAAGCAGCTATGCATGTCAGGCTGTGTTCCTTCTGTAATGTATATGTTCGTAATAACAGCTCTGAATTCTGCAGGGAGCTATAAGTAATGAACAAAATTGGTCAAGCAAAAAAAAGGACTTATTGGAAACTTGAGTGCTGTTGAGTCCCATAATATGCAAACTGTACATCTGCATAAAATAAGCCTGTGCCCCGCTGATAGCTTTTATATTGTTCCCCTTGTATACATCACTTTGTTTGCTGGGCTGAGTTTGCTGCAGCAAATGTTTTATGGTGAGAATTACGTCCCCAATTTCCATAAGTAGCCAAGTGTTCACTGTCAATATCAATAACCAGGCAAAATGTAAAACTGAACAGGACAGACAGTGTCTCCAAGGAGAAGGTTGCCCTCTTACCTAGAGGGGAAAGTTTCTGGTGTTAACGTATCCTTCCCAGTGGAGGAACAAAATAATGAGGGGAGGGAATGATCAAAGCATTGCAAATACCATGTGAAGGAAGCTAGAGTGTGAAGAGTTAGGCTGTACAAAAGACAAAAAAAGAAGAAAAGCAAAAGCACTGACAAACTACTTTGCCTAGAAAGACAGAAACTAAAGAGGTGGGAACAGTCTGGAATTGGTAAAGAAATAAAACCTGTTGACTTGGAGCAAAAATTGCTCAAAAATTGCACCAAAAACTACTTCCTTGAAACTCTTAGAGTAACATGAATGAAGAATAAAACCAAAAAAACTGTGCTCAGCAAGGTTTTGAGGTGGGGATATGTATGTTTTACTAGGAAAGCCTCAGGCTCTTTCTTGGTTTTCTGTGAGAAAAAGGTGGCTGATCTGAGGGAGCTGCCTTGAGTAAACCTGAGGATAGGAAACTGGGGGAAATCATAAAGACAGAGAAGCAAAAAGCTGAGTATTTCCTTGCCTGTGGGAACATGGAATAGTAGAAAGGTGGACAGATGGAAGGATGTGATATTACAGTTGAGAATTAATACATACATCCCTTTTGAAACAGGAACAGGTCTTAAAGAAAATTATACATTAGCAAATCAGATCAAATTTTAATTCATTATTTAACTGGAAACTTGAAATCAGACTAACATTTAAATATAACTATTAGCTTTCTGCCCACCTCTACATTTGGAGTAGACTGGGAGTTTGTGTTCAAGTGTCAGCTGATCACCTGAGAAGTGAGGAAGGGCTGCTCTTGTGTGGGACTCGCCTCACCTGCTGGTGGCAAATTATCTAAGATCTCCCTGTGGTTCCTGGGGAGAGCCTGGACAGCTCCATCCCATTTATCTTACAGTGTCAAAAGCCTCTTTGCTCTGTACAGTACGAGCTGGAGCTCAGGTCTTTATACAGCCAGGCAGGTTTGTGAAAGGCAGTTTCATATTCTTCTGGAGTACTGATACAGTAAGGAAATAATGCCATAAAAGCTCCTAATAAAAAGGTCCATTACATTCTGTTGGTACTAAAGTTTTAATTTGTTAGGCACCCAGGCACTGGGATGGGAGACTGGAGAGCAGTGTAAATGGATACCAGTCCAGGAACAGCCCAAGGAAAAAATACACAGTAAAATAATGATTTTCAAATATATTTTTGGACAAACCTGAAGCACATTTTTACGACCCATGATGAATGAGCTGAACATACAGTTTAATGTTTTCCAGCAGATGAGTTAGAGATGATTGACCAGGGTGACACACAGGTCAGCTGGGAGTGGAGCAAGAGAGAAAGACACAGGATAAACAGCTACAGGAGGACATCAGGACAGCAGAAATGGGGCAGAGGTTTGGGACTGGAAACAAAATCAGTTTTTTGTTTAGAGAGCAGAGGATGAAGAGCCTGAATTCCGTGGTGTCATATCTGAGATGTGCCAAGATACTCTGGGAAAATTGGTGGCATTCAGGTGAAATGTGTAGCAGCAGAAATGCAAGAACTTTGATGCTCTCCTCACCATGTGTCTTTAATATCTAGAGTGGGTGATGCTTTGACTTAAAAGAATTTTTGGAAGTTAAATCTTCAGTTTTCAGCTCCAAAAACCTTAAAACCTCGCAACACATATCCAAATGTGTCCCCAAAAGAGTAAATGTGCTTTGACATATTTCTTTGTTCTTTGGAAGTAAATGAAACAATTAGTCCAAATGAAGCACTTCATCACCGAAACCCAGAGGAATTCCTTGGCTGCTGACAGATCATGAATAATAATAGAGTGTGCAGAAAAGGAGGAGGAGTCATGAGAGCCTATGGGTGACAAACAAAAGCTGATTTCAAAGACTCCTGAGCTGGGTTAACTCGTTCTGAAGTGTTCAGGTTCTGTTTCAGAGTGTCCAGTGAGCCAAAAGTGTTACAGTGGGTTCTGTGAGCTTCTGCAAAGCACTTCATCTACTCATTTCTATCATAAATAACTGACTGTTCTCCAATTTCATGTTAGATGTGGTCAGTGGAGATCTTTATTTATATTTATTCTTAATATATATATTTATTTATAGTATTTATGTATTTATAATATTTATTATAAGAAAGAGTGTTCACTTGCAAATAATATAAGGACAAGCTGAGCTTTCTGCTTTCTCTTAAAGCCTGTTTATTTTATTTCACAATCCTCTTGTCCATCTCCACCACATTGTTCTGTTTCGGCTCTTCCTAATTTCTAGTTTAGAAGTCTGTACATTTTAAGAAAGTTGTTAAATTAGGTATAGTTTGGTGAGCTGCAGCATCACAGGTGATTTTACAGATCCCAGGGCATTTACCCTCATCATTATTTTGCTTTGAGTCAGTGGGCTCTCTGGCTGACTTTCACTTGTGGTCCCAGACATATTAACAGCTACACCCCAACTAAAGTGTGTACCACTAGGGATTGTCTTCAAGCCCAATAAGCTTCCCATTATTTCCTATCTTAAAATCTCTGCTAAGTAATAAAAATTAAAAAAAGAGAGGGGGGAAAAAAAAAGGTTGAGGTCACACTGCAGCTGCAGCCTCATTGAGAATTCAGGCAGGAAACACAAGCTAATCTATACAAAAATAACACCTAAAAAGGACACATTAATAATCTTGGACATGAAAGAATATTTAAAAAGCCCCATAGTCTCTGCAGTTTAATAATATCTGAGAGTAGTAACTACTTTAGCAAACAGAAGGATGCTTTTTGGGAAGCTGGTGACAAGTAGCCAAGTGGTCCCATGCTTATTTATAGTTTAGGGGACTGGTATTTTTGAGCAAAATTTTATTAATTAACAAGACAATTTCTTTTTGAAGTAGGATCCCCATCAATGAAATTGACTTTCAAATGAAGAAAGTTCTGCAATCCTTAAAGTTAAAAAATTTTTTTGTAATTATTATATGTATTTTTTTCTGTGTGTCTCCTCTATAGCCATCTAGCTAATTGTGAACAGTGATTTCCCCTGAGGTAAAGTTGGGGGGGAAATGAAACAGGCCAAAAAAGGGGGAAAGAAGGGGAAATCTGTAGATGAAAGATTTCTTGAAGTGCTAAAACAAAAATGTGGAAGACTTGGGAATGGGGAAAGAAAGCCTGAAATGAAGTGAATTGCAAGAGGGAGAAACAGGGTGGAAATTATGAATGAAATTGCTTTCCAGCTGTTCTCCCATTTTCTCTCAGCGAACCGCAATACCAGATTGTCAGCACAGTTCTAGTGTCTCCCACAATTCCATTTCAGGGCTATGGAAGAGAGGTTCCAATTTGCATTTACTTCTTAAGACTTACAAATGTGCCTTTTCCCAATAAACAGAGAATCAGTGATGCACTTCATTGTTTCTTTCAGGTTTCTCAGCAGGAAGATTGGCCTCTTTACACTGGAAGACCTCTGTCTGTGGTGTTTGTATTTCCACTTGTTTTTGACAAGCTGAGTGAAATATATCAGTAAGTAACAGGATTTTGATAAAAATAAGATTGTATGTAGTTGGGAGTTACTGAATAAGTGAATTTAGAGTTCAGTTTGAACAAACCTGTGACTAACAGTAGTCAAGGATTAACAGATTATTAACTCAACATTCCTAACATTTATATGCTAACAGATTAAAATGTTTCACACCTGAACTAGGTGCTGTTCTGCTCATAAATGCATGTTTGCCTGTGTCATATTTTTGCAGTAAAATAGAGAGTAGCTTTATGTTGAGCCAGGCTTCTGACTGGGAGAACTAAACTGTGTTAACATGGTCTAACTCAAACCTCCCAGCTCCCACTGGGAATACACTGTGTGCAAGGCCATCCTACCACCTTCTCAGTGTCAGCTAAGATAATGTGGTCAAATAATGTCATCCTCTGTTTAAAAATACCATTCAGATAGTATTTTGGTTCTGATCCTGCAGAGACTGAACAACTTGGTTAATTGTGACCGTTGCACATGACCAGAGAAGTCAATTTTAATCCTGCCTGTTTGGCATGAAAGAAATAGTGTAGCCACACATGTAAGTGCTTAATTTCCAAATGGTCTGATCTAATGAAGTCAGATTGGCATCTTAAAAATTCATTAAAAAGAGGAGCCCAGCTCAGTTATCTGAGTGCTCAGTCAGAATAATTGCTCTGAAATCAGGATTGGGGGCTTTTGTTTGTCTGTAGCAGGTGTGAGAGATTGGACTTGAGTCCTACCATGATTTGGGACATTTTGTCTCTGCTTCTGCTGTTCCTGAAGCACTAAATCTTTTGGGCAGTGCTCCTCAGAAGATGAGAGGGAAAGGAACAGTGCAGACCAAGAAGGTAAAGTATTTTAATGTCCTATATGGCATGTTCCTCCTCTGTCTTTATTACCTGTATATGATAACAACAGAATTGTTGGGCTCTTCAGACAATAATCTGTTTAAAGCTCTTGGAAAGTGCCTGTTTTTATCAGCATTAATTGCTTCCAGTGGGACTAAGCATTAGTAAAGGTAAGTCTTCATATCACCAGGGAATAATTAGAACAAAATGCAAAGGAAAGAGAAGTAGAATGAAAATTGTTCTTATTATTCTTGTAGTAGCTAAGGTGGAAATATTTTTTCCATTTTTCTGTTAGTAATCATGTTTGCAAATGTAGGTGGACTGTACTGTGTCCAAGCTCTGAGAAAGAATAAAGAAAAACACTGCTGTAAAGAACCAGGAAAATAGAATAGTTTTTATGAGACACCTCAGCAGTTACTCTTTTACTCAAATCATTAAATCTTCCTGTAACTAAGTGAAAAGCTTGTAGTGTTCATATACCCATCTCTGTAGGAATCCCTTCAATATTTTGTTCACTATGCAGAGGTATAGCTTAAGTTGGCCAGTGCTAAGAGACCATCCTTGGTTTATTTTTCCTTGGGGACTTCTACACCACACAGGCTTTTTCTTTGACCTTTACATTCTCTTCTGAGGACAAGGGGTTGGAGTGTGCAGGATAACCAGAAATACCCACCCTGGCTCTGGAGAAAACCTACCCTGCTTCTGAGCACCAGAAGTCCTAAACATCTGGGGATCATTTGAAACTGTAGCTGCTCACTCACTATGGAAGACATGAAAGAAGCAGTTAATGTTTCTTTTCTGGGTAAGGAATTGATCTTTATCACCACTTTCCCTAAACTGCATTAATAACAATCACCAGGGACAGGAGAAGTACTGCATACTTTAAAGGCAGCAGGAGCTGCCCCGGGTCACGGAAGTAAAGGAGGAATTTGAATCTGAGTTTTACTTGTTTTCTATCCAGAAGCATGAACCTCTTTTGTTGGAAACACTTTTTGTGTGAAGTTTGACTGCAGCTTCTAAGGATATGTAAAAATAAATCAAGTTAACAACAACAGGGAGAAAGAAAAAATCCCTCCTGTGAGGCCTCAAAAAATTCTTTCTCTAGCAAAAAGGACTGTAAAGGTTTCTTGGGGTTTTTTTCCATCAAATGAAAATTTAGATTCATGCTGTTAAATTCTTACTGAGAAAAGTGTGAGGTACTGCTTTTGCTGATGTAGTGGAATAATGCAAGTACCAGTTTAAAATTTTAAAAGTTTCTCTAACGTGTGGAGTGAATTTGCCATCTCAACAACATACCCCACAGTTGTTTATGTGCCTTGGGGATGTTGCCTTAGAAGACCTTTACTTTTCTTAACTTTGGGAATGTAGCAATGCACAGATGTAAACAGCAATGCAAGATATTCATGATATAGGGGATTTTTTTAACTTTTCTTGACTATTTTTATAGGAACTTTTTCTGCACCACTCTGGCAAGGCAAATTTCCAAGTCTTTGATTTCTTGAGTCTTGCTGCTGTCAGATATTAATGGATGTTACTTGTTGAGCTCCCTGTGATGCTTTGAAAGGGTGCACTTGTGTGGATAATAAAGGAGCTAGTTCTCTTGTTCACAGATTTTTTTTGAGCAGTAGAACTACAAAAGCATTGCTCCCCTTATGACAGAAGCAAGGCCCCCAGATCATACTTCATTCCTTCCAAATCCCTTGCTGCACCTGGAAAGAATGCCATAAAAACTGGGTTTTAGTGAAGTCAGAGAGGAAGAACCACATATAAACCCAACAGCACAAATTAAGGAGAGGTTCTTATCTGCCACAGACTAATTGGCTGGGGCCTACTGTTTCACATATCAGATCTCTCCCTGCTGTTCAGAGAATGTTGAGTGTGCCAGAAATAGTTTGTCCTTATGTGTGTGTCTATCTGTTCACAGATCACAGGCTGACCTGCTTCCTCTCCAGCCCTTCCTTTGGCAGCATCACCACTGATTTAGGAGGGGTGTGTATCCATCCACACTCCAGTAAACACTCTTTGTAGAGTTAGACACCACTCTTATTCCTCTTTATTGGGTCACATGTGGCCAAGGGTTCTGTTAAGTGCTCTATTATTATGGAAGTCAGTTTAATGACTGCATGCTATAAAAGTTAAAGCAATTATATGTAATGCATGGTGATCAATATGACTTCCAAATGTTCACATGCCATGCATGTCAGATTCCAGTTGGAAAACAAAACAAACCCCTCAAGGTTGCAGGCTGTGCTTTAGAAGAGCCACATGTTGTAACCTCAGAACCTCAAAATATCAGCTGGTTTCTGTGCATGATCAGAGCAGTGGAATCTGTGCCACATTCTGCCCTTTATTTCCTGGAATCTGGCTGCAGTAACAATCAGATGTGCACTTCTGCCAAATGCAGCCAGTGTTTGATCCACATTCAGATCAGGGAATTATCTGTACTTTTTTTTTTTCCCTCCTGGCATATCTCATTCTGATATAATTTTTGTACAGGATATAACAAAGATAGATATGTAAATAAGGAATGACCTTTTCTAAAATTCATCTGTGGTGGCTCTTATATTGCTTTTAGGTGAAATGAAATCATCTACAGACACCAAATGAGATCAAGGACCATTGTGCTCTCAGACTGGAAGATGTAACCTTTTGTGAAACATTTAAAATCAAAACACTCTGGACACATAAAAGAAACAGATTTTTCACCTTCCTAGAAAGGAGAGCAGAAGTGATCGATCACTGTTGCCAGGAACACTTTGTCAGCAGAACCTCTGGAGGAGCCCAGGTAACTCTCATTTCAGTCCTTCAGCACAGATTTCTGTGTCCCACACATATTTGCTATCCTATGTGTACCTGCTTCTGCTGTTCTTATCCACTGCTAGTGCATACAGAGTGTTCATTTTTGTAAATTATCAGGCTGTAGATATATGTTACCAGAGTAAACTGAGCCTGAGCCATTCAGGAACTGCTTCTCTGTCCCTTCTGGTTCATCTTTTCCTTCTCCAGGGGCAATGGCACACAGGGAAGAGGTAGGTCTAAAGGCAAGGATAGCAGCTGCCTTAACTGTCAAACACTGCTCTCTTTGTATTCATGAGTTTATATACAGTTCAGTCAAGGAAAAGGTCCAAATAAATAAATACCATTAAATATGAAAAGGACAACTGGAAAGACTGGATGAACCAGTCAGAAATCTCCAACTGGATTTTGTGGAATTCTTCCTTTGCAGGTGACCCTCTTTGTATGAGAAATATGCCCTCAAGCCCTGAAGTTTTAAATTTTATCAAAATGTGTTAACTTACTTGATTTTTGCTGAGGGTTGCAGTATTTCTTGAAAAGTTTATATGAAGGGTTTGGATGTGATTTTTTTTTCCTGCACCTACAGGAATGTTATCATCTGTTCTGAAGCAAATCAACTTCCTGGGAGCTTTACCATTATTCAGGTTAGGGTCATGTAAGCTGTGTAGGAATATTGCCATCAGATAAATAGACCAACAATGCTGAAACAAGGCATTTGAATATTACATTTGCTTTTATATATTGAAATAAAATGGTATGTATGGAATTTTATTTAATAGAACATGAATGTGATTTTAGGTAAATGTGTCCAACAGGCTGCAGCAAATGCTTGAAAGTTTTTATTTTATTACTTTGCTTATAGTGTGGTGGTATAAACTGCTTTTGTTAGTTTAATAACAAGGGTGGGAAGAGACCAAGTACTGGGAGATCAATTTAAAAAGTAGCTCAGAAGAATTAAACACAGGAGAGCAACTTCAAGGTGTCTGGTGTTTTATTTCATTGTAACAAAAATATTGCACATGGATTCATCAAACACAGTTGTTGGGTTTCCTTTTGTTCTTTGGTTTGTTCTTTCTGCTAAAACCTGTGGTAGGGCAGAATTAGTGCTGGAAATTTCCTTTCCTAATGACCTCAAATATACTCATTTTAAACAAGGCACCAAATAGGTGCCTTTTCAGAAAAGTGCCAGAGGCTCTTCTAGCACCATCAATGTGACACAGAAATGACACTAGATTAGGTATCTACAGTTATATTAAAAACTGCAGCAAGTCTCAACAGAATTGTTTTTAAACTACTGCAAGATGTGTTTAGTGTTCATAGATTAAACATATATGGAGGTAGTCTTAAAAAAACACAGGGATTACAGAAATGTAAAAGACTTCATCTTTTCTTCAAGAAACCATTTACTATCAGTCATGATTTCTGAGTGGTATCTGTGAGATTACAGAAAATAAAAGCAGTGATTAGGGGAATGTAACAGATTTAATAGTTTTTTATTATTTCCTATCAGTGATGATTTCTGAATGGTATCTGTGAGATCATAAAAAAATGCAGTGATTATGGGAATGTAACAGATCATTTAAAAAAAAAATACATTTACTATCAGCCGTGATTTCTGAATGTTACCTGAGAAATGATGAAAAAATGTAGTGATTATGGGAATGGAACAGATTTAATCATCTTTTATCATTTACTATCAGTCATGAATTCTGAATGTTACCTGTGAGAACATAAAAAAAAATGCAATGGTTACAGGAATGTAACAGATTTAAACTTTTTTTTTTTTAAAAACCCCATTTATTATCAGTCATGATTTCTGAACATTATCTGTGAGATTATAAAAAAATGCAGTGATTCAGGGAATGTAACAGATTTAATCGTCTTTTATCACTTACTATCAGTCATGATTTCTGAATGTTTCTGTGAGATTAAAAAATTCTGGGAATGTAACAGATTTAATCATTTCTAAAAAAAACATTTTTTCTATCAGTCATGATTTCGGAATGTTATCAATCTGTGAGATTATAAAAAAGTGCAGTGATTCTGGGAATGTAACAGATTTGATAATTTTTTACCATTTCCTATCAGTCATGATTTCTGAATGTTACCTCTGAGATCATAAAACAATGCAGTGATTATGGGAATGTAAGATATTTAATTATTTAAAAAAAAAAACCAAAACATTTACTATCAGTCACATTTTCCTGGTCAGTCTTTCTCCCTTTCCCCAGAGAGGAAGGAACATGATAATCCCTTCTTTTAGGTAGATTTTGCAGTTGTATAAGCTGGTTGCTTGCTTTCTGTACTCTGAGGTGGCCAGCAGGGCAGTAGTAGAAGGATTTTTCCATGTTCTTGGCATGAACCCCATGGATCTGTACATTGGGGACACATCTCTGCAGTAAGAAAATGCCTTCAAGCTATCCCAGAAGACAAGGGCTTTACACAAAGTTATGTTGCTGGAGATCTTCTGTCTGCTTATGGCACAGTTTAAAATAATCTGTAGGGAAGAAATCCCAAGCCGTGATTTCTGAAGTATTTTCCTAAAATAAGAAAAAAAACACCCTCAGACAGTGTTGGTATAGGAGCAAGCTTTGAGGATTTCCACCTCCTGATGGCATAAGGGTGTATTTTCCATCCTGTGCCTCCCCAGCTCATGTTCATTTGTGTCCCACAAAGCCTCCCAGCACAGACAGGGACTGACTGCATCAAAGGCCTTTGTGTGAAAATATGGACAATGCTATAAACTAACCTTGTGTTAACCTACCCAAGAACAGAGGACAAGAATTCTGAATGCCAAAATATAGAGAGATGTGTGAAAGGGAAAACTTATACAAAAGTAGGCAGACTGAATAAAACTATTTATCTTTAAGCCACACAAGTCATGGTAATTAAATTAGGTCAGGCTAGCTATAAAGCTACAAAAAGCAGGCTGTAACTAATTTAGAAAGAGGCAGAGAAGACCTGAAAAGAAAACAGACTGACAGCCCCCTATTATTTTTTATCTAATCAAGACAACAAAACTTAAGAAAGAGGAAAAGAAAAAAAAGGAAAAAGAAAAAAACTCATGTTGATTTATCAAGATTTTTCTCTCAAACCATTGGGACAGACAAAAGCATGTAGTCACAGCTTTGATGTGGGAAGGGTTTCATATTGTTATTAGTGCTAACCATGGGTTACATGCATACAGATTCTACCCTGAGAAAATCAGAATAATTGAATACCTTAAAGTTCACAAACTGGTGGACTAGCACAATCAAATCTTTATCATTACACTACCATTTCACTGAATCTTCCTGAGCATCTGTATCATTTGCTTTGTGAAGAGAAATCCTAAACATCTGTGAAAAGAGAACAATTAGACTTTTATTTAAAACCATTTCTTCATAAATCCCACCTGCCAGTATGTGTTAAACAACCCCTTTTGAAACTGGTTTCAAATACTTGCTTTGAATTTTAATGTGTCAGGTTGTATTGGTACTTTCCACACCCTTGTCTTGGAAGTTAAGGGTTTAAAATAATATCTCAGTTGATTTCTATAATAGTTTTTATTCTCCAAGTGATTAGAAAAATTAGCATTCTAAGGCTGTCTGAAGGAGTGTGTGAACAAAAAGGGGGAAGGGCACAGACAAAAAGCTGGGTTTGTGTTGGTGTTTAATAGCAAACAACCCTTTCCCACCCTGCTTCTCTTTTATGCCTGCTCTAGTTTTAAGTGACTTGTAAAGGTTTTGCAGCAGCAGATGACGCTCAGCCACTACATTCATCTGAAAGAAGATATGAACTTTGCCCCACGAAGGAAATATTGGAGGTTTCAACACAATTAAGGGGTTGCAAATTCTCTGTGAAAATGGAAATTCCCTCCCATTTCTACCAATAGGTCCCAGAGGGTGAAGTTTTGACCCCGGTGAAGTCAATGGAACCTTCACTCTCTTTCATTAGGACAAGAGCCATCCCTCATCACATCTTGCACTTGGGACAATGAAATGTGGTTAGGAAAGGAGAAACTGTTTCCTTGGGGAATGGCCATTAGGTACCACCTTCTCCAGACAATGAGGGAGAAACTTGGAGAGATGATCAGAAAACATGCACAAAAATGCAGAGAGTCAGAAAGGGGGAGCAGGCAGGAGAACAGCAACATTCAGCATTTCCCCTGTCCTGTAGGAAAATGTAGTATAGAGAACATCAGCAGAGCTGGGTTGTCCTTTTGTCAGAGCTGAACTGGCACCAGGAAGCAGGTTTGTTTCTGTCTGAGAGAAGGAGCTCTCACCCTTACACTTGACAAGGGGCTTTGAGTGTTCTTCAAGTTGAAGTCAGAATTTAACAAAAAAGTTGCAAAACTAATGAGCAGAACCTCAGAGCATTGGCCCAGACACAAGCTCCCTCACTTGAGATCTTACCTAAGTAATCTTTTTGTGTGCTTAGTGTTCGAGATATTCAGAGCTGGACTGGATTCACGCAGAGATGGGCTGAGGTACTGTTGCCAGGTACAGAATCCCGGTAAAAAATCACTACCTGAAGCATAATACAGAACCAGATTTTTAAAGACAAACCACACAACCAAGTCTGAACTCCCAGGACTTCAGTATAGCAATTTACTGCTCTATGCACTGTTCACATGTAGCCAATATGAACCAAGGGATTGAATTAAACTCGCTGAGTTTTGACAGATTTGCTTTTACTTCATTTTTATTGCTCATAGGTAAAAGGAGACCTGCCAGCCTACTATAGATACTGGATCTATAGGATTTGGACCATAACATCTTATGTTTTATTGTGTTTCTTTAAAAAGACCTCTCCTATTTAACTAGAAGCTGTAGTTTCTGGGGTTTTTTCCTATTTTATGCTTAAGATAAATTGGAGGTGGCACAGATCAGCGGAAGAGCAACAGCCTTTAGAAGCACTCTCCAAAATTAAGAGTTTGTGAAATACTTTCCAAACATCTGCATGAGCAGTGCTACATCAACCTTCCAGCCTCCTGGCTGAAAGGAGGGTCCTTTAATCTAAACCATGTTCCTTGGGATTTCTTAATGGACTTAATTCTTCATTTTCTTTTTATATTTTGCCAGTGAGAAACTGCCCAGTGGTCATTACCTCTGAGTCCTTTCCACTAACCGTGTCTCTTACTCCTGGCACGATGCTGTACGTTTGCATTGCATGGGGATCTCCTCAAACAAAGGAAAATTATGAAACTGTTGGATCAGATTTCATGTATTACTCTTGGCACTGCACTCACTAGACCTGGTACACAGTGAATTTTGAAAGCCTCTGATCTTTTATAACCATTTCCAGTCTTACACATACATTTAAAAGTTCTTCCTCTGCAGTCACTAGGACTATGACTGTTAAAGCTGAGGTAATTTGGATATTTTCTTTCTGTAAAGATATATAGAGTGATCCATTACACCCATAAATCATTTCCAATCTTTCATTATTCTTTCCGCTATGCTTCTTATTGTTTTTTTAATACTGAATTTATTTCTTTCACTTTTTTTTTTTTCCTGCTAGGGATATATAATGCTTTAGAACTTAAAATCAAGGTGCTTGGATGTGCCTATGGGAATGACCACTGACAAGGGGTTCAGAGTGGTGAGGCTCCTACTAGGTCTTATGATACCATAAAATACAGACATCAAGGACACAAAATCTCTTCTCTGTGTCCATCTGAAAGCCTAATGCACCTCAGTTATTAACCATTCTGTGTGATCCCTCTGCACTGTTGTGTTCCTCCTCAGTTCAGGGAAATCAACCACACTGAAGATACCCTGACCTTTTGAGGCTTGACTAGAAGAGAAGATCCCTTGGCACAAGATCCTGAAAGTGTATTTGTACAGTGCTTCTCTTGGCCAATTCAAAGGGCCACAGAGGATTCCCAGGGCTGAAAGCATGAGCCATGACAGCTACAGCCTAAATTAAAAGAAAGGGCTGCACTTACCAGAGAACACAAGCAGACAGCAATTCCATGTTTTTTGTGGGACTGTGACTCAGCAGTTGCTTCAGAGATCAATCACACACGACTTCTTCAGGAAAGAAGTTTTCTGGCACAGCTGGCAGAGGTGGCAGGTTCTTCCCATGTCTTTTTGCCCTGCAAACAGAACAAAAGCATGCTGTCTGTAATGCCTGCCTTGTAAACAACTTGCATCCACTTCTGAATCCCCTCCTGCCTTTCCTTCACTCATATGAACACTTTCAAGGGGGAGCTACATTGTAAATCTCTCAAAAACTTCTGATTGCACTTTTTATCTGTACAAATTATGGACAAGTCAGAGTAAAATACCTGTGTACCTCTGTTACAAATACGGTACTTTTTGATTGTGGCTGCCAACCATTTCCTAGCAGCCTTTTCATCCTGACTAGGAGATTAGTGACTTTCTCTGAAGGATTATTTTTATGCTTTCTGTTTTTCCATTCCTTTCCATTTCTTTTGGCCGTCTACCTGGCTGTGTAGCCTATTCCTCAGGTTCCCTCTGCTTTTGTTAGCTCAGGTGCAAGGCTTTCCTTGTCTACATACCAAGTGCTGGTCTCCTACCTCAGTGTCTCTTTTGACTGATCCTGTTATCAGTTCCATTGCCTGATATTTTGCAACACCATTGTACTTCAGGGAGAGTAAGTCAGTGTTAAGCCTTGAAAGCTAAAGAGCTTCTTCAGCCCAACAATATTCCCAGAGTATGGTTGGGTTGAGTTGGGATGTTGTATATTGGAAATAAATAATTCCCAAGACACCAGGGAATAAATCCCTGTGGGTTCTTCTCTTGGGAAGAGACTCCAATAGTCTCTTTCTTGTTTTAGAGAAATTCCAAATTTAGCTCAGCTGTTTTTTCTGCACTGGAAGTATGTGTCATTTCTCTGAGAGAAGGACATTAAAACATTTTTCCTTAATGAGGTTTGTGGATAATATTGCCTACACTGGTCTTAACAACAAGGATAAAGAGGACATTGAAAGAAAGATAAAACTAGCTAATGAATTGCAGAGTTTCTCTAGGCAAAGAAAGAAAAACAAAAATCTGACTGATATGGCCATCCAACACTCTCTCAAAAGAAACAGTTCTTCAGCCAGACCATTCCCTTCCCTCACAACAAAGCCAAACAAAGAGAACTCATGCATTAACTTCTTTGATTCTCAAAGAAGAAAGCCTATAATTTAACTAAGAAATGTTTTATATCTAGAAAATATGATACACTGTGCTTTTGGAAGTGAAAAAATCAGAGCACCAAAGAAAGGGCAGTGCACAGAAATATGTCAAGTTTATCAGTGAGTGTAATGTGGAGGAAAGTAGTCATTAATTAAAGTAAAGGAAGTGTTTTAGGGGAGGATTCAGGTGTTTAACAGAACCCTGAGCTTTGCTCTAAGTGGTGTGGGCAGAAAATTGTGAGGTTTGCTCAGAGTGGTTCACCTTGTGACCAAGCACATTAGGGAAGCTGCTCCACAGCCCCAAGTTCAGGATGGAGATTATTACACCACTTAACCTTATCCTCAGGTCAGGCCCTCCCCGATCCATTAACTGTCATTTGGTTTCCTCCCGCTCTCGAAGGCCCTTGAGATGATCTGAAAATAAAAGGGCCTGTTTTGCTTCAAATCCTTTAGTGTGGCTGGAGCTTTGCTCTCACAACCTTCAGCAAAGCAGGGCAGCACAAGAGCAGGGCAGCATCACTGTGGGGTGGCAAAAGCAGCCCTGGGATCTGAGACATCACTTCCTATTTTCAGGACTTCTGTTGTGTTATTAGATGGCAAAGGCAGTAATTCCAACTCCCAGAGATAAAAAAGATGCTCACAAAATAATACATGAACTGAATTCTATTTTGTTTTTTTAAAATTTTTTTGAAAGTTTAGGAAAAAAAGAGGGGAAATAGGTACTCACTCAAAGGAAAAATGAACAAGGCACAGGAGGACATGTGGTCAGCACACATTGCACTTGAGCTGTTCTCAGCTGGAGGACAGGCCTCTGCAGGCTGGCACAGGTTCCAGTCTCCTGATGGTGTCTTACTCTACTCTGAGATCCTCATATGGAATTTTCTTAAGTGAATAGTGAAAGGAAAAAAAGCTTTTGTATAAGTAAAATATTAGTTTACTTTGCTATGATGGTTTAAGACTAGAGATCTCTAATATGGTTCTTAAGCCATAACTCTTGGGACCACCTCATTCCTTATGCCTCTTCCTCAGAGTGGGAATGTTGCAGCAGAGCACAGTTCAGCTCTACATGCTCCATTAAAGGAGCTTATATAGCATCCTCTAGGCCTAGAGGTCCTGTGGGTATCTTTGGCAGACACAAAAGTACTTTGGAAAACTGTGGGAATGCTGATGACCTGACAATGATTTATATTACAGCATTAGAAAACATACCTACCTGTATGGTATGGCAGAACATGTCAGGATGGATAAAACAAAGATTTGCCAGTAACTGGGCTGTGCAGCTTTCCAAACCACTAACCTGCTGGTTAGCCCAGGCCTCTGTTTCCTCCAAACCCTCATAAAAATTTATTACAGATGGGCACTAAGACCCTACAGGAAAATCCTTCCCTGTCCTAACAGCATCTCAGCCTTGTGATAGTCTCACAGGAACTTTTTTCCCCCCTACCCCAGCAGAAGATGGCAAAAAAAAAAAAATATATGGGCCTATGTAGGATAGCCAAGGACTGAAGTACCAGAAAGCTGGGCACGAACGAGAGAGACTTAAATCACACTTGAATTGCAGGCAGGGCTTCAGCTGCTGTGCAAAGAGCCCTGACACTGTTCTCAGCACAGGCATTATTGTGCTCCGGGGGCTGCTGGCAACTAACTGCCCGATACATCAGAACAAGACAGTTCTGTGTAATTTGGCTTCTCCTCTGCTGTGTGTTCATCAGCACATCAGGAGCAGCACAACTGAAAGCAGAGCTGGGCCTCAGGGTGGTTTGGAGCTGACTGAGGGCTGCAGTAATGGGCAGTGCAGTGGCACTCCGGGCACCAGGACTTGGCATGTGCCAGTCCTTTTGTAGCACCTGCTGAGCAGAAAGGCTCTGCTTCCAGGAATAAACCACAGTGCTGCTGATTGCTGAGCAGCACACAAACAGCCCAGGCCCCGGGAGGAAAACGAGCCGTGAATGATCTGATGACACAAAGGCAGGAGTTGAGAGAGGTGCAGTCCCAAAGCCCTGTGTCCCTTCGACCCGACACAAGTACTTGCCCTACTTTTACACTTAGAGATGACCAATCTAAACCTTCTGACCTCAAAAGCCCTACTGCACAGATTCATGATGGGCACCTGAGTAGTTTATTTGCAGAACTATCTTGCCTTGCCAGATGTATGTCATAATCTATCAGCACAGAGGTAGGAGTTAAAGATTGACAGGGTAATTTAGTCTGGGTTAACATGGAGAAGAGGGCTTTCTAAATGTGAAAAAAAATGTGACAAGCATGTACAAGTATTTTGAGAACTGACTGGCATTCCATAGTGAATGGCATGAGAATAAATTACAGTAAACCAAAATCTTATTAAAAGATACTGAAAAGTATAAAATCCCCTAATTTAACAACAAGCAATAGAACAAGCACAAGAGTTAACCAAGTATCTGTTCAGTTATACATGACCTGAATCAAGACTGAATGTGTAGAGATGTGTTAGTATGACTTTAATATTATAATTATTTTCATTCATTAAGAGATTACAGATTGAGAGAGAGAATCTCAACTCACAAGAGAATGCTTTTTGCCGTTATTAAGGTACAGATCTAAATAAGTTTTACAAGGGCTGCAAAGGGTGCTCTGTGCCTTCCTGGTGACAGGAGGGTAAATCTCGAGATAACCACTTCAGACTGGCTGCATATTTTTGTATTTTCCCCCTTCACAGTTGTTAAAACTTTATAGAGCCTCAAAACATATCCAGATGGACAGTAACTGTGACTGCCACTTATGAAACCAGTATAATCTAGCACAATACACAAAGTAGGGTAAGCGTGGAAGGAAAACAAGTTCTGAATAGAGGACCTCCTTGGAATATTGGATCAGCCATCAGACACACCAATTCTGTTTAGACAGGCCTGTTATACACACCCAAATGTTCTGCAAAACAAAGCACACCCCCATCCTTTCACCACTGCAGCTCCCAAACACTTCTGCCCAAGGGTGGTCTTCACCCTGCCCAAGGCAGTGTTTGTGCCTACGTCTTTATTCCCAAACTGAAGCAGTGGTTTCCATAGCGTTTTGGCAAAGCTCAGACACATAACCCATGTTCATCCTCTCAGAGGAATATTCTGTCCTGGCAGTTCTGTTTGGGTCTGACTCTTTCCAACACACAATAGAAGAATATGAACAAACAGCTCACTTACCAAGGCCCTGCCGTCCTGGCTCCAGTGGATATTCCCCTGCACACCTCCTTCGTCCTGCCTGTGCCACACCAGGATTACCACAGCAGAGAACCTGGGCAACAGAAAACTGTTGTTATTTGAGGTTACTGCCATTATTCCCGTTTGGGTAACATCTGCTAAACACAGCAATAGAAGGTGACTCTTTGCATTTTAGTGCTGGGCACAGAATCTGTATTTTTTTGCATACAGTATGCATGCAACACAACAGGGTGATTAGGTAATAAAGCCATAATATAAAAAACCAAACCAAAACAAACAACAAACCTTGGCAAATTCATAGCAATTATATCTATGGCTTCATTCCTCACTCAGATTGGTGTGGGTGCTTAATTCCACTGAAGTTAATTCCAACACCAATTTCTACTTACGCACATGTTGGCAGAGACAGATCTCAGTGCAGCAGGCATTCTCAATTACTTCCTTATTTGTCACATTTCACAAATTCCCAACTTATAAGTTAACAATTAAAAAAGCTGTAAGGGAAATTGCAATTTTAATTCACAATATTTCATCCCCTTTTCCAGCTCCCTCCCTTTCCTTCCAATTCATAGTACTCAAATTATCTGTTCAAACCTAAGTTCAGTTACACACCTGCTGCTCCTGGCGAGAGTGTGTTTGGAAAATATATTGTGCAAAAGGATATATACTCTTACCACATGGTAGTAGTGGTGTGTTTTAGCTTGCTGGTTTGCAGCAAAGATTGTTTGCCATATGTCTCAACAGACCCTGCTTCTCTTTTCCAAGCAATTGGCTCAGGGAGCTATGATTATTTAATTTGGTTTTTGGTCTTTTCACGCCACGATTAGAGACTGGCATGTGAATTATTTAATTAAGCTGTGAATATACTGAGTTAAACAAATGCTGTGTCATTCAGCTATTTACGCCTAACAAACTCAATTAAAAGTAAAAAAAGTTAGTTAAAAGCTAAATCATCTTTAGGCTTTTGACCAGATGTAATGTAACCATACGACACACCATCCTGTTGAATAAGGAAGCTGTTTGTTCAGGCTTATATCAAAGAAAAAAAGAAAAAGAAAAAAAAAAAAAGTTGTGATATTTTTGTTTGGTTTTCCTCATGTCCCAAACGAAGCTCATGCCTTTGGCATTTCAGCTGAGCCCTGTTCTGTACCGAGGTGACTGAGTCACTCCAACAGTTGGTCACATGTAAATGTGCTGCACAAGACCCAGATCATGAACAAAAGCACTCCGGGGCTTCAGTGAGCACAGCACAGGAGCAGAATATTAACCACCAATCCTGCCTAGGTAAAAACGCCTTTTGCTTGGTCATGGCACATAACAGGGTTTCATGCCTCCCTTTTTGGCATGTCTGGTGCCACAGACTCCCCAGGAACCTCACTTCATTCAGATGTCTGCCTCTTAATAAGCTGATCTTCAGAGCAGCTATTTACTCCTTCATTGCTGGGTTTCTCCCTCAGCACATGATTTTCTCTCACGATGGTCCATGACACAGAAAACTCAAGGCATCAGGCAACTCCAGCCACGGGCAATGGCAAGAACACTCATGCAGCCGACGTGGGATCTCCTCATTTCGCTGTAGAAATTATTTAAAAATTAAATAATCCCTTCAGGTGGCTCAAGCACTAATTAGGGATTCTAGGGTACATTAGAAAAAACACTGTATCATTAATCAATACTGTTTTAAACATCAGCGTGTACAAAAAAATGATAAAAGTGATCTAAACATCCTATCTCCTTTTCATGCCTTGGATGTATCTACTTCTTGCTTTTTAATTTTTCAGGAGAGACCACC
Source organism: Manacus candei (assembly GCF_025592945.1). Classification (NCBI taxonomy): domain Eukaryota; kingdom Metazoa; phylum Chordata; class Aves; order Passeriformes; family Pipridae; genus Manacus; species Manacus candei. The sequence goes on from NW_026138110.1 coordinate 2,162,997, forward strand.
ATGTATTGGCTAATTGTTAAAATACATTTCCTTCACCCATTCCTTCTGCCCAAACACTTGCAGTTGTGGAAATGTTCAAAACACTCCCTCAGTGAATCATGGCTGTATGAAGAAGACAGGGAAAGGAGAGAAAGAAGAGACTTCGTGACTTGGCTCCTCTCTGTAGTTTATGACTTAATTTTTCAAGTCTTGATTTAAGTTTGACTGTTTTCTTATCCAGAAATGCCCCACTGAAGATCAGGTACCTCCTAAATTTACTGCACTGCCAAAATAACCAAAAGTTGGCTTTGTTAGATAGCCATCAACAATTAAGAAATCAATTTTAAAATATTTGTTTTTCCTTCATGTTTTTTGCACTAAATTTGCTTCTTGAAGGAAAAAGTAACAGAGCTGAAGAACAGCTGGAAGTATTGAGCTGGCCAAGTATGGTCTGTGTAAGGAGCAGACCCTGCTATTTGTAGCACCGTTAAAAGGTAACAAGAAAAGCTTTGCTTGACACAGAATAGAGGCATAGACTGGTGAAAACAACAGATTTGGATATGCAAGTACTATTCCCTAGCAAGATTCCAAATTAGTACAATGTGAATCCAAAGTCTTAATTGATGTCAGTTTTCCAGATGAAGGAGAAGGGTTTAGGATTAATGAAAAGATGGGTTACTTTTGTCTCCACCATCAGACTACAATAAAAAATTAGAAGGACAGGGAGGACAGATTTTCCTGAACCACAGCTACTCCAAAACCTTCTTATCCTCTGTCTTCCCAGCCTTTTTGTTTCCTTTCAGGCCCATTTGGACAAGCATCACTCAGTTTCCTTAGTCTCTTTTGGTGATGTTCTGTGGGTTTCCAGTTTATTTCTGCATAACCTGAAAAATTTGTATTTGCATCAGAGGCTGACCAAAATGTTCTTTAATTATTTCCCAGGAGCTTTGCTTCTTTCTCTGAGGGGGCACCACTGCATTGCTACACTGAAGGGCTTGTCAACACTCCCATTAGAGATGTCTAATCTTGGAGGATACTATTACCCAGACGACTTAATTGCACAGAGCTACAATTTGTTTTACAAGATTTCAGGACAGATGCCAGTTATTTAGCATGCTTACACTGAAATAACTTGGCTTTTTTTTTTATTTCTTCTTTTTTGGGAGGGGGAAGAAAATCACAGCACAGTCAAAAGTTGCCGGATTGCTTCTTGTCAAGGCAGCCCTTTGCTCCATTCCCATCTCTACATTACCTTTCTCAGTTACTAGTTTTTAGACTCAAGTGCTGTCACTCCTAAAGCCTTGCAGGGGAACTTAGTGCCCAGCTGATTTCTTGGTATTGTCTTTTTTTCCTCTCACTTTTAATCCTCCTGTGACTTTGAGGAAAGTATCTTCATACTTGTGAGGCCTTTGGAAGTTTTCAGAGCATTTAGATCATGTTCAGATAAAACTCTGAGTATTTATGTATGAAAATTCTTTGAGTTATTTGAAAATTGTCAATAGTATCTTCTGCATTTGTTCAGTACAGAGGGATTTTAAAAATTCATATCAGAGCAGCTGCGGGTGAGAGAAAGTTCATTCCTTATCGGTCATCCAAAATTGCTGAGCCGCTTTTATGAAAGCAGTGAAACGAATGCAGAAACTAAACCCAGGGACTGCCTGATAACGCTCTAAGCCAAAAGCAAACCAGAAAAAAAGAGCAGGCATTGCTACTCCAGCTTACCTCATCTGGACCTTAAACCGAAGGGAACAGGACCCATCTGAAGCCTGTGGGCAAGGCAGGCAGACACGGCGCTGGGGAGAAAAGGTCAAACATGAAGCTCTTTCTTCTAAATTGAAATTTCAGGGAATTGTCATCAAGTCCCCATCCACACAGAACAAGCGAAGATGTGATGATGAGGGGCCTGAGGATAATCCTCAGACAAACACCGGTCTCCATCAGCCTGGCGGCACTCCCGAGTCTCCCGCCTGCCCTGGGGCTGCTCGGCCTCGCTGCTCCAGAGAGCTGAAGCAGAGGGTCACCCCACAGTGAACGCAGGCAGCTGGTTTTGTATTCAAGCAGTTCAGGGTTTCTTGTCAGCTGCCTCAGGGATATTTCAGTCAGATGAACTCTTACCTACAGGACCATAAAAGAGAAGAGTTAACAAGGGGCTATGAGGTGTTACAGCAAAGGCGATGAGGTGCCTTTATGGGACCTCTGCAAAGGGCTTGACACGCTGAGTACAACAGGCAGAATTCCCCTTCCACCAGTGTTTTTAGGAAGGTGGAAAACCCAAGCTTTTCCCAGCCCTGGTTTGTCTGCTCACGTGTGCACAGGAAATCTTGAGGCACTATCTGAGGCACGTTAAGTGCTCTGCACTCAGCCAAGGTTTCCCAATCCCTGGCTGAAAGCACATGGAAAACCAGTGCTGGCAAACCTGAGGCTGTCAGGGATTTTGGCCATTACACTCAGTCATATTTATTCTATTAAAGGTAGGATGAGATGGGCAGACACGATTCTGCCTGTATTTCACTTCTTAAAATTGGTCAGAACATTTTTCTGTATTAAAGATCCATACATTCCATAGGTCATCTCAAAGTCATAAAAGAAGACTGTGCTGGCTGAAACATTGGCTGTCACCATAAAAATGGTTCAGATGGTGCAAGTAGAGAATGAGAGGTTTAACATGGGAACATGGGTCAGTTGGCAATAATAAATGGGATGTATTGGGCACTATCCCATATTTCCCAGACTGCCATCACAGAGCTGTATTCACAGAGTCACTTTCACTAGAATAATTTTAAATTACACATTAAATATTTTAAAATTCTAAATAAGTTGTGGTTTTCTTACTATAAAAAGCTCATTAGACTTTTAAAGGGATAGTTGCAGTAACAGTACAAGGTGGAAAATATGGCTAAAACTCTATTACAGCTTTTTTCCTGTTTGTTATAGCACTGTAGTTAAAAGTAAACTTCTATAGTGAGCAGGAATTTCACCTCTTTGGAATTAAGGTCCTAACTCTCTTGGATAAGCAAGAAGGATAATACCTTTACACTGGTTCCCACAATTTGTTATATAACGAATATTTTTTATATATTTGTTTATAAAAACCCTTATCTAATTTATGATAGAAATGGATTTATATGTTTTGTCTGAAGGGGAAAAATACATTCAATACATAAAATATTCACTGAAAAATAGCAGGTAACTGTGAAAAACAGTAGCTAAAGTTCCACTGAGAGAGTGGCTTTGCTGTGTGCACAAATTAATGCCAGGTTTCCAAGAGAAAAGATCTATGTTTCCCTATTTGCTTTGTAAAAATTCGTTATTATTTATTAACAAATCCTAATTGTAATACAAAAAAACTAAAAAAAAAAAGAAGGTAAAATAAAAGGCAATACAAAATAGATTGAGATGGAAACATTAAAAAAGAAGATTAACAATCTGTAAGTGACTCAGCAGCTTGGCCTGGCAGTGCAGGTGTTGAGGGTGCCAGCTTAAGTTAAAAACTGTCCTTACAGGCAGAGTTTCTCTGCACTGGACCCCCAGGCGGTACCTGGGTGGTGGTGTGTTTGCAGGAGGAGTGTTACACCGGTGTGGTTGTGCTCTCTTGGTTGGGACTGGAGTCTCCATCCTGGAAAAGTGTTGTATTTTATCCTCCAAGTGATCATAAACACATCCACGAGCACAACAGACCAGGCATTTGTATTGTGGTGTTTGAAGCTGTGTAAAAGATATTGCAACAGTTAATTTTCTGCTTTAGTAAGGCTTTTCCTCAGCATCAGTTGCTACTAAATAAGTCCCTAACATTTTTCAAGGGCATAACTTGCAACAAGACAGCAATAACAATTACATATTGTTTTCAAATAAGATGCCATTTTCCTTTCTGGCAGGCAGCGATGGGGTTTTAATGGGCAACATTTGTTTCATGAAACTCACAGATGCTTCCCTGACAATTGCAAAGGAAGAAAAGAGAAGAAAACAAACTCAGAGAAAAGGCAGAAAATACAAAGAGCAGATGAAAGATTCAGCTTCCATCCCAGCAATTCCTCTTGTGTCCCAGGCTGATGCACATTTCGGTTGGATCAGACACCCCTGGTGAACCTGTGCTGCACAGCTCTGCTGAGATCTTAGGCCTCCCCTGGTGTAGCCCCCCCAGCCACTCTGAGTCATGATGGGAAATACTGGGAGTTACCAGGCAAGTGGGGCTAGTCAAGGAGAAGCAAAAATCAGAGGGGATAAACTTTCCAAGAGGACAAGCTTTCCAAAAATATAGATAAAAAATAGAAGACAAATATAAATGGCACTGACCTCATTCTGGTAGAGGAAGTAGCAGTAATCTTAACCCAAAGAATGGAAAAGCCAACATCTGGGAGGAGCCAGGACAGTAGCTATGGCCACTGCTTTTCCATGTCTATGTTTTGAGCCCTCCAGCATATCTGGTGAGTGGCAAGAGGCACTTTTTTCTGAACAGACCCAAACCATGAGACTTTTTGAAAAGAGCCTGTCAGCACTGCCTCGTGGCCGGTGCCAGGGAGCCAGAGACAGGCGACTGAGTGCCTCAGTCTGAGTGGCTGGACAAAATCCAGGGGCTCCGTGTATTCTGCGCTGCAAAGGAAAATTGGTATTGTCACCACATATCTTTGAAGTAATCCTGCTTACCTACAAGGGTCCTGTTCCCCAGGCCCAGGGCACTCACACACAGCACATGGATTTGTTGGCACAGCTCTAGGTCAGGTTCAGGACTCAGCCCACCAACCTTCTTCCTCCTCAACTTCTCTTTCCTCTAGAAAAGGGATTCCCCAGACAGCTACAGATCAGGAGATGCTTCCTTGTTATCTGCCAGAAACTGAACAAACTCCATGGGAAAAAAAAGCAAAGTAATTCTACTTAGTTCTAATTCTGTAGCAAGTCCAGTTGTATTTTTCTCTCCTTCCAGCAAATGAGAGAAATGCTTTTGGTTTGTGTCTTCTTTTCTACCCATACGTACTAGAGCTGAATGCTACAGATAATTGTAAACCAAGAGGAGACTTCTTAAGCAGAAATATCCAGTAATAACCACGTTCTAACTCATGTAGGTCTGAAGAATTTTTAAGGCATCATGTGCTGAGGGTGGGACAGCCAGAGTCACTGGTGTGCTCTGATGGGTTCCTGTTCAGTTAGCCTGTACGATTCCCATTAGTTTAAATGGAGGCAGGATTTAAAGCTATGCAGGTCGTACCTACCTGAGAAATACACACAGACTTTAATACAGGACAAGTGTAGGTTCAGTGGATGTACAATGTACAATCCCAATACCCACAATTCCTGCACTGCCACAGCCAGGCCATGCTGCCTCCCCAGACATCGCCTTCCCAAGGCTTTGGCAGATATCATTTTATTTCTTCACACTGTGAGGCTCCATTGCTCACTTGAGATCACTCCACAGTTCAGTAGATTTACTATAGATTTTTACCCCTAGAGTTCATCCTAAACTCTACTTTCTTTAATTTAATCCCATTCTCTACAAATCTCTTTTTTTTTCCTCCATGGGTAGTAAGGCATTCCTTTTTTATTCCAAATAAAGCCCAACTACTGGCAACTAGAAATCAGCCTTATTCCTTAGCTGGAGAGACATAATCTTGAGCAGGTATAGGTAATTATGGATTGTACTTAGGGGTCCTCTAAAACTTTCTGCTCCATTTCCTGTCCCTGCAGGGATGGTAATTGCTGTTACACATGACAGTGTCACAGCAGTGAGCAGGGCAGCACTGACAGCTCCAAGGACAGCTCCAGGCTGGGAGAGGGGAGGGAACTGCATCCCAGCCCTGCAGAACACCAGAGACCAAAACACACCCATGAGGGAGGGACCACGGTTGGATGGGCTTCTCCCCCGGCTATTGTACCCCACTGCAGAAACAGGGAAATGGGACTACTGGAAATTAAGTCCATAAGGAGAGAAAGGAACGGGTCATATTCTGATTTCACATTGGCTTAATTCAGGAGCTGCTCTAATAACCCTATGGAATCGGGTGCCTCTGAGTGCCGGCTGAAGTAAAAAGGCAGCTCAGGCTGAGGCGATGTGTTCTGCCAGGGTTGCTTTAACTTCTTCAATTACTTTTGCTCAATATAAATATCAACCCCAACAGGCACTAACAGAAGGCTCCAGGAGCCTTTCCCAGCTGTTTTGGGCTTCAACCCCCAAAGCTACCTCTCAGAATTCAGTTTTAGCTTCAGGCACTCTAAATTTAATAGACTCATTTGAGCAAAGGGCTTATTGGAAATCCACATTGGAAAATAGCGAGTGTACGTGTGCTCGTGCCAAGCCATAAACACATTTATACAGTGCAGTAAATCAATGCTGCTGCCTCTCCTTGGAGAGGCCGGGCCAGTTAACGTACAGGACAGGAGGATGGAACCCGTTCAGCTTCCTGCAGGCAGGTAGCAAAGGCTGCAGCCATAGCACCCTGCTGGGCCTCCACATTTCAGCCCGTTGGTTTTTGGCTTCTCATTCACTGACTACTGAAAAAGAGCGCAGATTTGGAAAGGCACTGCCAGCGTGGCGTGGGTGCAGCACGAGGACTGGCAAATGGGAAGAGGCAGGAGAGGTGATGCCTGTGGGCATCTACTAATACAAGGTCTGCAGAAGTACTCGGACTCTGTAACACACTAACGTGCTGGACTCACTCTCAGAAATTCCTGTATAAGTAGAGGTCATACGATCTGACCAGTGACTTCTTCAAGATCGTATTGCTTAGTTACATGTTTAGTTACTTGTTATCAGTGCACTGCATTCAACTGCCTCAATTGCATTCAACTGGGCTCCCCCCCCACACTTTTAAGTGTTATCCAGAATATAAAACAAGGTTACAGAAAAAGGACAAGACGTTATGGAGAACTGGTTACCTTTTAGTGCATTAAGTTCCTGAGAATTACTTGTATTTTGTGTTCGTGTAAAACCTGTCATTGACGATTAAATGCAAAGTTACCACTGCCCGGGTAGGTGCTCAGATCCCAGAAGGCTCAGTGTAGCTGGCTGCTGGCAAAGCTGTCTTGCAAAACCTCTGTAAGATGCATTCAAAGAGCAACAAAAAAGTAATTTTTTAAATGAGAGAGAAGAGCAAGAACGAAAGCCCTGTGTGCGATTTAAAAGGGGAGAATTCAGCCTCTGAGAGAATTAAAAAGGGAGATATGAAACGTTATTTTGAGACATGACACACGGCCAGATGGACAGAGAGAGTGACACAAAGACAGGCAGACACACAGAGACAGACGGACAGAGAGACAGATGGACACACAGAGACACAAAGAGGTACATGGACAGAAGGATGGACAGACACACACAAAGACGGACGGACACACAGAGATGGACAGACAGATGAACAGACAGAAAGACAGGCAGACACACAAAGAGATGGACAGAGACACAGATGGACAGAGAGACGGACAGACACATAGACGGACAGAGACGGAAAGACAGATGGACTCAGACACATAGACGCACGGACACACAGACGGACACGTGGACAAACAGACACAAAGACAGAGAGACAGACACAGGTGCACAGACAGATGGACAGACACGCAGAAGGACAGACGGACAGAGACAGACAGATGGACAGACAGGTGGACACATGGACGGATGGATGGACAGACATATGGACGGAGAGATGGATGGACAGACACACGGACAGACAGACACACCGACGAACGGATACACAGATGGACGGACAGACACATGGACGGACACACCGATGGGCACACCGACAGACAGACACATGGACGGATGGACGGACAGACACGTAGATGGATGGACAGAGGGATGAACGGACACACGGACAGACGGGCGAACAGACGGAGAGATGGATGGACGGATGGACACACGGACAAAAGGATAGACACGGATAGATAAACGGACTCACAGACGGACGGACACACGGACGGACAGACAAGGACATGTGGATGGACGGACACACGGACGAATAGACGCAAGGACAAACATATGGATGGACACACGGATAGACAGACGGACGGACAGACGAACAGACGGACACACGGACGGACAGAGAGACGGACGAATAGACGCAAGGACAGACAGACGGACACACGGACGGACAGAGAGACGGACGAATAGACGCAAGGACAGACAGACGGACACACGGACGGACGGACGAATAGACGCAAGGACAGACAGACGGACACACGAACGGACGGACGGACGCAAGGACAGACAGACGGACACACGGACGGACGGACGGACGCAAGGACAGACAGACGGACACACGGACGGACGAATAGACGCAAGGACAGACAGACGGACACGGACGGACGGACGGACGGACGAATAGACGCAAGGACAGACAGACGGACACACGGACGGACGGACGAATAGACGCAAGGACAGACAGATGGACACACGGACGGACGGACGGACGAATAGACGCAAGGACAGACAGACGGACACACGGACGGAGGGACGGACGCAAGGACAGACAGACGGACACACGGACGGACGGACGGACGAAAGGACAGACAGACGGACACACGGACGGACGGACGGACGCAAGGACAGACAGACGGACACACGGACGGACGGACGGACGCAAGGACAGACAGACGGACACACGGACGGACGGACGGACGCAAGGACAGACAGACGGACACACGGACGGACGGACGGACGCAAGGACAGACAGACGGACACACGGACGGACGGACGGACGCAAGGACAGACAGACGGACACACGGACGGACGGACGGACGGACGCAAGGACAGACAGACGGACACACGGACGGACGGACGGACGGACGCAAGGACAGACAGACGGACGGACAGACGAACGGACGGACGCAAGGACAGACAGACGGACACACGGACGGACGGACGGACGGACATTCAGACGGACACACGGACGGACGGACAGACGGACAGACGCAAGGACACACAAACGGACACACGGACGGACGGACGGACGGACGAATAGACGCAAGGACAGACAGACGGACACACGGACGGACGGACGAATAGACGCAAGGACAGACAGACGGACACACGGACGGCCGGACGGACGAATAGACGCAAGGACAGACAGACGGACACACGGACGGACGGCCGGACGGACGGACAGACAGACGGACACACGGACGGACGGACGGACGGACCCACGCAAGGACAGACAGACGGACACACGGACGGACGGACGCAAGGACAGACAGACGGACACACGGACGGACGGACGGACGCACGCAAGGACAGACAGACGGACACACGGACGGACGGACGGACGCAAGGACAGACAGACGGACACGCGGAAGGACGGACGCAAGGACAGACAGACGGACACACGGACGGACGGACGGACGGACCCACGCAAGGACAGACAGACGGACACACGGACGGACGGACGCAAGGACAGACAGACGGACACACGGACGGACGGACGGACGCACGCAAGGACAGACAGACGGACACACGGACGGACGGACGGACGCAAGGACAGACAGACGGACACGCGGAAGGACGGACGCAAGGACAGACAGACGGACACACGGACGGACGGACGGACGAATAGACGCAAGGACAGACGGACAGACGGACACACGGACGGACGGACGAATAGACGCAAGGACAGACAGACGGACACACGGACGGACGGACGGGCGAATAGACGCAAGGACAGACAGACGGACACACGGACGGACGGACGGACGCAAGGACAGACAGACGGACACACGGACGGACGGACGCAAAGACAGACAGACGGACACACGGACGGACGGACGGACGGACGCAAGGACAGACAGACGGACACACGGACGGACGGACGGACGCAAGGACAGACAGACGGACACACGGACGGACGGACGGACGCAAGGACAGACAGACGGACACACGGACGGACGGACGCAAGGACAGACAGACGGACACACGGACACACGGACGGACGGACGGACGCAAGGACAGACAGACGGACACACGGACGGACGGACGCAAGGACAGACAGACGGACACACGGACGGACGGACGGACGAATAGACGCAAGGACAGACAGACGGACACACGGACGGACGGACGGGCGAATAGACGCAAGGACAGACAGACGGACACACGGACGGACGGACGGACGCAAGGACAGACAGACGGACACACGGACGGACGGACGGACGAATAGACGCAAGGACAGACGGACAGACGGACACACGGACGGACGGACGAATAGACGCAAGGACAGACAGACGGACACAAGGACGGACGGACGAATAGACGCAAGGACAGACAGACGGACACACGGACGGACGGACGGGCGAATAGACGCAAGGACAGACAGACGGACACACGGACGGACGGACGGACGCAAGGACAGACAGACGGACACACGGACGGACGGACGCAAGGACAGACAGACGGACACACGGACGGACGGACGGACGGACAGACAGACGGACACACGGACGGACGGACGGACGGACGCAAGGACAGACAGACGGACACACGGACGGACGGACGGACGCAAGGACAGACAGACGGACAGATGGACGGACGGACGGACGGACGCAAGGACAGACAGACGGACAGACGGACGGACGGACGGACGGACGCAAGGACAGACAGACGGACACACGGACGGACGGACGCAAGGACAGACAGACGGACACACGGACGGACGGACGGACGGACAGACAGACGGACACACGGACGGACGGACGGACGGACGCAAGGACAGACAGACGGACACACGGACGGACGGACGGACGCAAGGACAGACAGACGGACACACGGACGGACGGACGGACGGACGCAAGGACAGACAGACGGACACACGGACGGACGGACGGACGCAAGGACAGACAGACGGACACACGGACACACGGACGGACGGACGGACGCAAGGACAGACAGACGGACACACGGACGGACGGACGCAAGGACAGACAGACGGACACACGGACGGACGGACGGACGGACAGACAGACGGACACACGGACGGACGGACGGACGGACGCAAGGACAGACAGACGGACACACGGACGGACGGACGGACGCAAGGACAGACAGACGGACACACGGACGGACGGACGGACGGACGCAAGGACAGACAGACGGACACACGGACGGACGGACGGACGCAAGGACAGACAGACGGACAGATGGACGGACGGACGGACGGACGCAAGGACAGACAGACGGACAGACGGACGGACGGACGGACGGACGCAAGGACAGACAGACGGACACACGGACGGACGGACGCAAGGACAGACAGACGGACACACGGACGGACGGACGGACGGACAGACAGACGGACACACGGACGGACGGACGGACGGACGCAAGGACAGACAGACGGACACACGGACGGACGGACGGACGCAAGGACAGACAGACGGACACACGGACGGACGGACGGACGGACGCAAGGACAGACAGACGGACACACGGACGGACGGACGGACGGACGCAAGGACAGACAGACGGACACACGGACGGACGGACGGACGGACGGACAGACAGACGGACACACGGACGGACGGACGGACGGACGCAAGGACAGACAGACGGACACACGGACGGACGGACGGACGGACCCACGCAAGGACAGACAGACGGACACACGGAAGGACGGACGGACGCAAGGACAGACAGACGGACACACGGACGGACGGACGGACGCAAGGACAGACAGACGGACACACGGACGGACGGACGAATAGACGCAAGGACAGACAGACGGACACACGGACGGACGGACGGACGAATAGACGCAAGGACAGACAGACGGACACACGGACGGACGGACGGGCGAATAGACGCAAGGACAGACAGACGGACACACGGACGGACGGACGGACGCAAGGACAGACAGACGGACACACGGACGGACGGACGAATAGACGCAAGGACAGACGGACACACGGACGGACGGACGGACGAATAGACGCAAGGACAGACAGACGGACACACGGACGGACGGACGGACGAATAGACGCAAGGACAGACGGACAGACGGACACACGGACGGACGGACGAATAGACGCAAGGACAGACAGACGGACACACGGACGGACGGACGAATAGACGCAAGGACAGACAGACGGACACACGGACGGACGGACGGGCGAATAGACGCAAGGACAGACAGACGGACACACGGACGGACGGACGGACGCAAGGACAGACAGACGGACACACGGACGGACGGACGGACGCAAGGACAGACAGACGGACACACGGACGGACGGACGGACGCAAGGACAGACAGACGGACACACGGACGGACGGACGGACGGACGCAAGGACAGACAGACGGACACACGGACGGACGGACGGACGGACGCAAGGACAGACAGACGGACGGACAGACGAACGGACGGACGCAAGGACAGACAGACGGACACACGGACGGACGGACGGACGGACATTCAGACGGACACACGGACGGACGGACAGACGGACAGACGCAAGGACAGACAAACGGACACACGGACGGACGGACGGACGGACGAATAGACGCAAGGACAGACAGACGGACACACGGACGGACGGACGAATAGACGCAAGGACAGACAGACGGACACACGGACGGCCGGACGGACGAATAGACGCAAGGACAGACAGACGGACACACGGACGGACGGCCGGACGGACGGACAGACGGACACACGGACGGACGGACGGACGGACCCACGCAAGGACAGACAGACGGACACACGGACGGACGGACGCAAGGACAGACAGACGGACACACGGACGGACGGACGGACGCACGCAAGGACAGACAGACGGACACACGGACGGACGGACGGACGCAAGGACAGACAGACGGACACGCGGAAGGACGGACGCAAGGACAGACAGACGGACACACGGACGGACGGACGGACGGACCCACGCAAGGACAGACAGACGGACACACGGACGGACGGACGCAAGGACAGACAGACGGACACACGGACGGACGGACGGACGCACGCAAGGACAGACAGACGGACACACGGACGGACGGACGGACGCAAGGACAGACAGACGGACACGCGGAAGGACGGACGCAAGGACAGACAGACGGACACACGGACGGACGGACGGACGAATAGACGCAAGGACAGACGGACAGACGGACACACGGACGGACGGACGAATAGACGCAAGGACAGACAGACGGACACACGGACGGACGGACGGGCGAATAGACGCAAGGACAGACAGACGGACACACGGACGGACGGACGGACGCAAGGACAGACAGACGGACACACGGACGGACGGACGCAAAGACAGACAGACGGACACACGGACGGACGGACGGACGGACGCAAGGACAGACAGACGGACACACGGACGGACGGACGGACGCAAGGACAGACAGACGGACACACGGACGGACGGACGGACGCAAGGACAGACAGACGGACACACGGACGGACGGACGCAAGGACAGACAGACGGACACACGGACACACGGACGGACGGACGGACGCAAGGACAGACAGACGGACACACGGACGGACGGACGCAAGGACAGACAGACGGACACACGGACGGACGGACGGACGAATAGACGCAAGGACAGACAGACGGACACACGGACGGACGGACGGGCGAATAGACGCAAGGACAGACAGACGGACACACGGACGGACGGACGGACGCAAGGACAGACAGACGGACACACGGACGGACGGACGGACGAATAGACGCAAGGACAGACGGACAGACGGACACACGGACGGACGGACGAATAGACGCAAGGACAGACAGACGGACACAAGGACGGACGGACGAATAGACGCAAGGACAGACAGACGGACACACGGACGGACGGACGGGCGAATAGACGCAAGGACAGACAGACGGACACACGGACGGACGGACGGACGCAAGGACAGACAGACGGACACACGGACGGACGGACGCAAGGACAGACAGACGGACACACGGACGGACGGACGGACGGACAGACAGACGGACACACGGACGGACGGACGGACGGACGCAAGGACAGACAGACGGACACACGGACGGACGGACGGACGCAAGGACAGACAGACGGACAGATGGACGGACGGACGGACGGACGCAAGGACAGACAGACGGACAGACGGACGGACGGACGGACGGACGCAAGGACAGACAGACGGACACACGGACGGACGGACGCAAGGACAGACAGACGGACACACGGACGGACGGACGGACGGACAGACAGACGGACACACGGACGGACGGACGGACGGACGCAAGGACAGACAGACGGACACACGGACGGACGGACGGACGCAAGGACAGACAGACGGACACACGGACGGACGGACGGACGGACGCAAGGACAGACAGACGGACACACGGACGGACGGACGGACGCAAGGACAGACAGACGGACACACGGACACACGGACGGACGGACGGACGCAAGGACAGACAGACGGACACACGGACGGACGGACGCAAGGACAGACAGACGGACACACGGACGGACGGACGGACGGACAGACAGACGGACACACGGACGGACGGACGGACGGACGCAAGGACAGACAGACGGACACACGGACGGACGGACGGACGCAAGGACAGACAGACGGACACACGGACGGACGGACGGACGGACGCAAGGACAGACAGACGGACACACGGACGGACGGACGGACGCAAGGACAGACAGACGGACAGATGGACGGACGGACGGACGGACGCAAGGACAGACAGACGGACAGACGGACGGACGGACGGACGGACGCAAGGACAGACAGACGGACACACGGACGGACGGACGCAAGGACAGACAGACGGACACACGGACGGACGGACGGACGGACAGACAGACGGACACACGGACGGACGGACGGACGGACGCAAGGACAGACAGACGGACACACGGACGGACGGACGGACGCAAGGACAGACAGACGGACACACGGACGGACGGACGGACGGACGGACGCAAGGACAGACAGACGGACACACGGACGGACGGACGGACGGACGCAAGGACAGACAGACGGACACACGGACGGACGGACGGACGGACGGACAGACAGACGGACACACGGACGGACGGACGGACGGACGCAAGGACAGACAGACGGACACACGGACGGACGGACGGACGGACCCACGCAAGGACAGACAGACGGACACACGGAAGGACGGACGGACGCAAGGACAGACAGACGGACACACGGACGGACGGACGGACGCAAGGACAGACAGACGGACACACGGACGGACGGACGAATAGACGCAAGGACAGACAGACGGACACACGGACGGACGGACGGACGAATAGACGCAAGGACAGACAGACGGACACACGGACGGACGGACGGGCGAATAGACGCAAGGACAGACAGACGGACACACGGACGGACGGACGGACGCAAGGACAGACAGACGGACACACGGACGGACGGACGAATAGACGCAAGGACAGACGGACACACGGACGGACGGACGGACGAATAGACGCAAGGACAGACAGACGGACACACGGACGGACGGACGGACGAATAGACGCAAGGACAGACGGACAGACGGACACACGGACGGACGGACGAATAGACGCAAGGACAGACAGACGGACACACGGACGGACGGACGAATAGACGCAAGGACAGACAGACGGACACACGGACGGACGGACGGGCGAATAGACGCAAGGACAGACAGACGGACACACGGACGGACGGACGGACGCAAGGACAGACAGACGGACACACGGACGGACGGATGCAAGGACAGACAGACGGACACACGGACGGACGGACGGACGGACGCAAGGACAGACAGACGGACACACGGACGGACGGACGGACGCAAGGACAGACAGAAGGACACACGGACGGACGGACGGACGCAAGGACAGACAGACGGACACACGGACGGACGGACGGACGGACGCAAGGACAGACAGACGGACACACGGACGGACGGACGCAAGGACAGACAGACGGACACACGGACGGACGGACGGACGGACGGACGCAAGGACAGACAGACGGACACACGGACGGACGGACGCAAGGACAGACAGACGGACACACGGACGGACGGACGGACGGACGCACGCAAGGACAGACAGACGGACACACGGACGGACGGACGGACGCAAGGACAGACAGACGGACACACGGACGGACGGACGCAAGGACAGACAGACGGACACACGGACGGACGGACGAATAGACGCAAGGACAGACAGACGGACACACGGACGGACGGACGGGCGAATAGACGCAAGGACAGACAGACGGACACACGGACGGACGGACGGACGCAAGGACAGACAGACGGACACACGGACGGACGGACGCAAGGACAGACAGACGGACACACGGACGGACGGACGGACGCAAGGACAGACAGACGGACACACGGACGGACGGACGGACGGACGCAAGGACAGACAGACGGACACACGGACGGACGGACGGACGCAAGGACAGACAGACGGACACACGGACGGACGGACGGACGAATAGACGCAAGGACAGACGGACAGACGGACACACGGACGGACGGACGAATAGACGCAAGGACAGACAGACGGACACACGGACGGACGGACGAATAGACGCAAGGACAGACAGACGGACACACGGACGGACGGACGGGCGAATAGACGCAAGGACAGACAGACGGACACACGGACGGACGGACGGACGCAAGGACAGACAGACGGACACACGGACGGACGGACGCAAGGACAGACAGACGGACACACGGACGGACGGACGGACGGACGGACAGACGGACACACGGACGGACGGACGGACGCAAGGACAGACAGACGGACACACGGACGGACGGACGGACGCAAGGACAGACAGACGGACACACGGACGGACGGACGGACGGACGCAAGGACAGACAGACGGACACACGGACGGACGGACGGACGCAAGGACAGACAGACGGACAGATGGACGGACGGACGGACGGACGCAAGGACAGACAGACGGACAGACGGACGGACGGACGGACAGACAGACGGACACACGGACGGACGGACGGACGCAAGGACAGACAGACGGACACACGGACGGACGGACGGACGGACCCACGCAAGGACAGACAGACGGACACACGGAAGGACGGACGGACGCAAGGACAGACAGACGGACACACGGACGGACGGACGGACGCAAGGACAGACAGACGGACACACGGACGGACGGACGGACGGACGCAAGGACAGACAGACGGACACACGGACGGACGGACGGACGCAAGGACAGACAGACGGACACACGGACGGACGGACGCAAGGACAGACAGACGGACACACGGACGGACGGACGGACGGACGCAAGGACAGACAGACGGACACACGGACGGACGGACAGACGCAAGAACAGACAGACGGACACACGGACGGACGGACGGACAGACGCAAGGACAGACAGACAGACACACGGACGGACGAACAGACGCAAGGACAGACAGACGGACACACGGACGGACGGACGGACAGACGCAAGGACAGACAGACGGACACACGGACGGACGAACAGACGCAAGGACAGACAGACGGACACACGGACGGACGGACGGGCGAATAGACGCAAGGACAGACAGACGGACACACGGACGGACGGACGGACGCAAGGACAGACAGACGGACACACGGACGGACGGATGCAAGGACAGACAGACGGACACACGGACGGACGGACGGACGGACGCAAGGACAGACAGACGGACACACGGATGGACGGACGCAAGGACAGACAGACGGACACACGGACGGACGGACGGACGGACGCAAGGACAGACAGACGGACACACGGACGGACGGACGGACGCAAGGACAGACAGACGGACACACGGACGGACGGACGGACGGACGCAAGGACAGACAGACGGACAGATGGACGGACGGACGGACGGACGCAAGGACAGACAGACGGACACACGGAAGGACGGACGGACGCAAGGACAGACAGACGGACACACGGACGGACGGACGGACGGACGCAAGGACAGACAGACGGACACACGGACGGACGGACGGACGCAAGGACAGACACACGGACGGACGGACGGACGCAAGGACAGACAGACGGACACACGGACGGACGGACGAATAGACGCAAGGACAGACAGACGGACACACGGACGGACGGACAGACGCAAGGACAGACAGACGGACACACGGACGGACGGACGGACAGACGCAAGGACAGACAGACGGACACACGGACGGACGGACGGATAGACGCAAGGACAGACAGACGGACACACGGACGGACGGACGAATAGACGCAAGGACAGACAGACGGACACACGGACGGACGAACAGACGCAAGGACAGACAGACGGACACACGGACGGACGGACGAATAGACGCAAGGACAGACAGACGGACAGACGGACACACGGACGGACGGACGAATAGACGCAAGGACAGACAGACGGACACACGGACGGACGGACAGGCGAATAGACGCAAGGACAGACAGACGGACACACGGACGGACGGACGGGCGAATAGACGCAAGGACAGACAGACGGACACACGGACGGACGGACGGGCGAATAGACGCAAGGACAGACAGACGGACACACGGACGGACGGACGGGCGAATAGACGCAAGGACAGACAGACGGACACACGGACGGACGGACGGGCGAATAGACACAAGGACAGACAGACGGACACACGGACACACGGACGGACGGACGGACGCAAGGACAGACAGACGGACACACGGACGGACGGACGGACGCAAGGACAGACAGACGGACACACGGACACACGGACGGACGGACGGACGCAAGGACAGACAGACGGACACACGGACGGACGGACGCAAGGACAGACAGACGGACACACGGACGGACGGACGGACGCAAGGACAAACAGAAGGACACACGGACGGACGGACGGACGCAAGGACAGACAGACGGAACACGGACGGACGGACGGACGCAAGGACAGACAGACGGACACACGGACGGACGGACGGACGCAAGGACAGACAGACGGACACACGGACGGACGGACGGACGCAAGGACAGACAGACGGACACACGGACGGACGGACGGACGCAAGGACAGACAGACGGACACACGGACGGACGGACGGACGCAAGGACAGACAGACGGACACACGGACGGACGGACGAATAGACGCAAGGACAGACAGACGGACACACGGACGGACGGACGAACGAATAGACGCAAGGACAGACAGACGGACACACGGACGGACGGCCGGACGGACGGACAGACAGACGGACACACGGACGGACGGACGGACGGACCCACGCAAGGACAGACAGACGGACACACGGACGGACGGACGCAAGGACAGACAGACGGACACACGGACGGACGGACGGACGCACGCAAGGACAGACAGACGGACACACGGACGGACGGACGGACGCAAGGACAGACAGACGGACACGCGGAAGGACGGACGCAAGGACAGACAGACGGACACACGGACGGACGGACGGACGAATAGACGCAAGGACAGACGGACAGACGGACACACGGACGGACGGACGAATAGACGCAAGGACAGACAGACGGACACACGGACGGACGGACGGGCGAATAGACGCAAGGACAGACAGACGGACACACGGACGGACGGACGGACGCAAGGACAGACAGACGGACACACGGACGGACGGACGGACGCAAGGACAGACAGACGGACACACGGACGGACGGACGGACGCAAGGACAGACAGAAGGACACACGGACGGACGGACGGACGCAAGGACAGACAGACGGACACACGGACGGACGGACGGACGCAAGGACAGACAGACGGACACACGGACGGACGGACGCAAGGACAGACAGACGGACACACGGACACACAGACGGACGGACGGACGCAAGGACAGACAGACGGACACACGGACGGACGGACGCAAGGACAGACAGACGGACACACGGACGGACGGACGGACGAATAGACGCAAGGACAGACAGATGGACACACGGACGGACGGACGGGCGAATAGACGCAAGGACAGACAGACGGACACACGGACGGACGGACGGACGCAAGGACAGACAGACGGACACACGGACGGACGGACGGACGCAAGGACAGACAGACGGACACACGGACGGACGGACGGACGGACGCAAGGACAGACAGACGGACACACGGACGGACGGACGGACGCAAGGACAGACAGACGGACACACGGACGGACGGACGGACGAATAGACGCAAGGACAGACGGACAGACGGACACACGGACAGACGGACGAATAGACGCAAGGACAGACAGACGGACACAAGGACGGACGGACGAATAGACGCAAGGACAGACAGACGGACACACGGACGGACGGACGGGCGAATAGACGCAAGGACAGACAGACGGACACACGGACGGACGGACGGACGCAAGGACAGACAGACGGACACACGGACGGACGGACGCAAGGACAGACAGACGGACACACGGACGGACGGACGGACAGACAGACGGACACACGGACGGACGGACGGACGGACGCAAGGACAGACAGACGGACACACGGACGGACGGACGGACGCAAGGACAGACAGACGGACACACGGACGGACGGACGGACGGACGGACGCAAGGACAGACAGACGGACACACGGACGGACGGACGGACGCAAGGACAGACAGACGGACAGATGGACGGACGGACGGACGCAAGGACAGACAGACGGACAGACGGACGGACGGACGGACGGACGCAAGGACAGACAGACGGACACACGGACGGACGGACGCAAGGACAGACAGACGGACACACGGACGGACGGACGGACGGACAGACAGTCGGACACACGGACGGACGGACGGACGGACGCAAGGACAGACAGACGGACACACGGACGGACGGACGGACGCAAGGACAGACAGACGGACACACGGACGGACGGACGGACGGACGGACGCAAGGACAGACAGACGGACACACGGATGGACGGACGGACGCAAGGACAGACAGACGGACAGATGGACGGACGGACGGACGGACGCAAGGACAGACAGACGGACAGACGGACGGACGGACGGACGGACAGACAGACGGGCACACGGACGAACGGACGGACGGACGCAAGGACAGACAGACGGACACACGGACGGACGGACGGACGCAAGGACAGACAGACGGACACACGGACGGACGGACGGACGGACGCAAGGACAGACAGACGGACACACGGACGGACGGACGGACGCAAGGACAGACAGACGGACACACGGACGGACGGACGGACGGACGGACGCAAGGACAGACAGACGGACACACGGACGGACGGACGCAAGGACAGACAGACGGACGGACGGACGGACGGACGGACGCAAGGACAGACAGACGGACAGACGGACGGACGGACGGACGGACAGACAGACGGACACACGGACGGACGGACGGACGGACGCAAGGACAGACAGACGGACACACGGACGGACGGACGGACGGACCCACGCAAGGACAGACAGACGGACACACGGAAGGACGGACGGACGCAAGGACAGACAGACGGACACACGGACGGACGGACGGACGCAAGGACAGACAGACGGACACACGGACGGACGGACGAATAGACGCAAGGACAGACAGACGGACACACGGACGGACGGACGGACGAATAGACGCAAGGACAGACAGACGGACACACGGACGGACGGACGGGCGAATAGACGCAAGGACAGACAGACGGACACACGGACGGACGGACGGACGCAAGGACAGACAGACGGACACACGGACGGACGGACGAATAGACGCAAGGACAGACGGACACACGGACGGACGGACGGACGAATAGACGCAAGGACAGACAGACGGACACACGGACGGACGGACGGACGAATAGACGCAAGGACAGACGGACAGACGGACACACGGACGGACGGACGAATAGACGCAAGGACAGACAGACGGACACACGGACGGACGGACGAATAGACGCAAGGACAGACAGACGGACACACGGACGGACGGACGGGCGAATAGACGCAAGGACAGACAGACGGACACACGGACGGACGGACGGACGCAAGGACAGACAGACGGACACACGGACGGACGGATGCAAGGACAGACAGACGGACACACGGACGGACGGACGGACGGACGCAAGGACAGACAGACGGACACACGGACGGACGGACGGACGCAAGGACAGACAGAAGGACACACGGACGGACGGACGGACGCAAGGACAGACAGACGGACACACGGACGGACGGACGGACGGACGCAAGGACAGACAGACGGACACACGGACGGACGGACGCAAGGACAGACAGACGGACACACGGACGGACGGACGCAAGGACAGACAGACGGACACACGGACGGACGGACGGACGGACGCACGCAAGGACAGACAGACGGACACACGGACGGACGGACGGACGCAAGGACAGACAGACGGACACACGGAAGGACGGACGCAAGGACAGACAGACGGACACACGGACGGACGGACGAATAGACGCAAGGACAGACAGACGGACACACGGACGGACGGACGGGCGAATAGACGCAAGGACAGACAGACGGACACACGGACGGACGGACGGACGCAAGGACAGACAGACGGACACACGGACGGACGGACGCAAGGACAGACAGACGGACACACGGACGGACGGACGGATGCAAGGACAGACAGACGGACACACGGACGGACGGACGGACGGACGCAAGGACAGACAGACGGACACACGGACGGACGGACGGACGGACGCAAGGAAAGACAGACGGACACACGGACGGACGGACGGACGCAAGGACAGACAGACGGACACACGGACGGACGGACGGACGAATAGACGCAAGGACAGACGGACAGACGGACACACGGACGGACGGACGAATAGACGCAAGGACAGACAGACGGACACACGGAAGGACGGACGGACGCAAGGACAGACAGACGGACACACGGACGGACGGACGCAAGGACAGACAGACGGACACACGGACGGACGGACGGACGCAAGGACAGACGGACACACGGACGGACGGACAGACGCAAGGACAGACAGACGGACACACGGACGGACGGACGGACAGACGCAAGGACAGACAGACGGACACACGGACGGACGAACAGACGCAAGGACAGACAGACGGACACACGGACGGACGGACGAATAGACGCAAGGACAGACAGACGGACAGATGGACGGACGGACGGACGGACGCAAGGACAGACAGACGGACAGACGGACGGACGGACGGACAGACAGACGGACACACGGACGGACGGACGGACGCAAGGACAGACAGACGGACACACGGACGGACGGACGGACGGACCCACGCAAGGACAGACAGACGGACACACGGACGGACGGACGGACGCAAGGACAGACAGACGGACACACGGACGGACGGACGGACGGACGCAAGGACAGACAGACGGACACACGGACGGACGGACGGACGGACGCAAGGACAGACAAACGGACACACGGACGGACGGACGGACGCAAGGACAGACAGACGGACACACGGACGGACGGACAGACGCAAGGACAGACAGACGGACACACGGACGGACGGACGGACAGACGCAAGGACAGACAGACGGACACACGGACGGACGAACAGACGCAAGGACAGACAGACGGACACACGGACGGACGGACGGACAGACGCAAGGACAGACAGACGGACACACGGACGGACGAACAGACGCAAGGACAGACAGACGGACACACGGACGGACGGACGGGCGAATAGACGCAAGGACAGACAGACGGACACACGGACGGACGGACGGACGCAAGGACAGACAGACGGACACACGGACGGACGGATGCAAGGACAGACAGACGGACACACGGACGGACGGACGGACGGACGCAAGGACAGACAGACGGACACACGGATGGACGGACGCAAGGACAGACAGACGGACACACGGACGGACGGACGGACGGACGCAAGGACAGACAGACGGACACACGGACGGACGGACGGACGCAAGGACAGACAGACGGACACACGGACGGACGGACGGACGGACGCAAGGACAGACAGACGGACAGATGGACGGACGGACGGACGCAAGGACAGACAGACGGACACACGGACGGACGGACGGACGCAAGGACAGACAGACGGACACACGGACGGACGGACCCACGCAAGGACAGACAGACGGACACACGGAAGGACGGACGGACGCAAGGACAGACAGACGGACACACGGACGGACGGACGGACGGACGCAAGGACAGACAGACGGACACACGGACGGACGGACGGACGCAAGGACAGACAGACGGACACACGGACGGACGGACGGACGCAAGGACAGACAGACGGACACACGGACGGACGGACGAATAGACGCAAGGACAGACAGACGGACACACGGACGGACGGACAGACGCAAGGACAGACAGACGGACACACGGACGGACGGACGGACAGACGCAAGGACAGACAGACGGACACACGGACGGACGGACGGACGGACGCAAGGACAGACAGACGGACACACGGACGGACGAACAGACGCAAGGACAGACAGACGGACACACGGACGGACGGACGAATAGACGCAAGGACAGACAGACGGACAGA